>NC_043006.1:23432469-23483514 GCF_006345805.1 Octopus sinensis | reverse complement strand
TATGTAGGTACGTAGTATGTATGTATGTATGTATGTATGTATGTATGTATGTATGTATGTGTATGTATGTATGATGCAGTATGTATGTATGTGTGTATGTATTGTATGTATGTTTGTATGTGTGTTTGTATATACGTATGTTCGTCAACGTTTTTACATAAATGTGTTTTAGCGCAGTTATAGCTTTATGGTAAAGAAGCTCGTTTTGCAACTACGCAGTTTTGGGTTCAATCTCGCTGAAATTGAATTTGATAGAAGGAAACGACACGGAAGACCGTAGAACACACACACACACGCGCGCGCGCGCATACACGCATACATATGTGAGCGTGTCTGTGTTCGTGTATGTCTCCTTCCGCCATTTGACACTGTGTGACCCAATGACTGAAACAAGTGAAAGATAAAATAGATCTTTATGAATAAAAATTGTCTTTATCTTTCATAGAGATAACTTACATTAACGATTAGAAGAAGAAAAAAAGCTACCTTTAAAAAGCCTGGCCGTGCCAAATCGATCAGATACAGGGCTTAAGAAATTCATGATGATTAAGACCTTGTCTAGATCAAATTCTCCTGCTAAGAGGATATTTTTCAGTTGAGTCTGCTTACTTACTACAGACGCCAGGATTTTGAATACGTCGTGTGTGTATAATAATATGACGAATGAAAAATTAGACACAAATGAGTCAGCATTGCGTTTGTATATTCTTAGTCGCTTTGTCACTATTTCTTGCAGACACTCCAGTGACCTCTCACGTGATCTGAAGGCTTTTGAGGAACCTCAGCTTGGAAATGTTGGTTAAATTTATTTATGTCTTTATTGCCTACAGGGGGTTAAATATAGAGATAGAGGTGACAAACAAGGACAGAGAAAGGGACTGAGTCGATCACATCGACCCCAGTGCATGACTGGTACTTATTTAATCGACCCCGAAAGGATGAAAGACAAAGTCGACCTCGGCAGAATTTGAGCTCAGAACGTGATGGCAGACGAAATACCTATTTCTTTACTACCCACAAGGGGCTAAACACTGAGAGGACAAACAAGGACAGACAAACGGATTAAGTCGATTACATCGATCCCAGTGCGTAACTGGTACTTAATTTATCGACTACGAAAGGATGAAAGGCAAAGTCGACCTCGGAAGAATTTGAACTCAGAACGTAGCGGCAGACGAAATACCGCTAAGCATTTCGCCCGGTGTGCTAACGATTCTGCCAGCTCGCCGGTTGCGCAGCACTGTTCTAAATGTTCGAACTCTATATCTATAAGAACACCACAAGTCATCTAACGGATTCAAAACGTTATAGGTATTGATCCTGGAAAATTAATGAGAGCTATCGCCAACGAACTTCAGATTTCGGGATGAATTATCAGAACTATGGTGCTCGAAGACATTCATTAAAAGTCGTATACAGTGAGATACTAATTCATGTTTCGCACTGGGGTCGATATAATCGACTTAATCCGTTTGTCTGTCCTTATTCGTCCTCTCTGTGTTTAGCCCCTTGTGGGTAGTAAAGAAATAGGTATGCCGCGAGGTGTACCACAATGTGACCTGAATATAATTTTTTTCCCCTATTCTTTTAGTTAAACTTTTAGTTCAAGTGAGCTGCTGAATTTTGAAAAGAACATAAGTGTACCGCAAGTGAAAAAATGGTTGGGGGGACCGGTTTAAAATATTTATTTCTTTTTGATACAGCAAAAACATTCACAACAGAGACATACAGCTCCACCCCGAACTTTGTATACCAAAGATCTGGTTACACTTAGAGAGTTGGAAATTTCTACATTTATGACAACAATAACTGCGTGACTTTTTATTATTTTGCGTTAACATTTTAGCCGGCCTCGGGGCATCTGGAAGAAATAAACTCCTTTTAATTGATTTAAAGAGAGTAATATAATAATAATAATAATAATAATAATAATAATTAATTATTCCAAATGAATACTTATATTGGGTTGACAACTAAGTTCCCGCCGTCTTTTTTTTAATTAAAATTTTAAAAAGATTAATAAAAAAAATAACAACTAATTAATGAATAATGTATTCATCCTTGTTGTTTACAACTTCTTCCCAACTTTCAACAAGATTTTCAATACCTCGTTGGTAGAAATCACCCGATTTCGACTCGAAAAATTGATCCAACCAAGCGCTCAATTCAACATCAGTATTGAACGAAACTCCGCGCATAGCATTTGAAAGAGATCGAAAGAGGTGGAAATCTGTTGGTGCCAAATCAGGAGAGTACGGCTGGTTTGGCAGCACTTCCCAGCCATGCGCTTGAATAGCTTCCTTGGTCATATTGGCGATATGAGAGCAGGCGTTGTTGTGCAGCAGAAGAACTCCATGCTGCCGATTAGGTCTTTTCTCTTGAATAGCCGTGTTGAATCGTTCCATCTGTTAAACATAGTGTTCCGCGTTGACCATTTGGTTCCATTCAAGCAATTCGTAATGGATAATACCTATCCAGCCCCATCATACGCACAACATCGTTTTACGCGGATGAAGATCTTGTTTCACGCGAGGTGTAGCTTGTTTACCGGGGCTACGCCATTCCTTACGCTGCTTCATTTTGATGTACAGGCATCAATTTTCGTCGTCAGTAAGGATTCGGTAAAGAAGCCGTTGCCTGTGTCCATGAGTTGAGCGGTAACAAGCAAGCAGTGAGGGCGCGTGGCTTAGTGGTTAGGGCATTCGGCTCATGATCGTAAGGTTGTGAGTTCGATTCCCGGCGACGCGTTGTGTCCTTGAGCAAGACACTTTATTTCACGTTGCTCCAGTCCACTCAGCTGGCAAAAATGAGTTGTACTTGTATTTCAAAGGGTCAGCCTTGTCACTCTCTGTGTCACGCTGATTATCCCCGAGAACTACGTTAAGGGTACACGTGTCTGTGGAATGCTCAGCCATTTGCACGTTAATTTCACGAGCAAGCTGTTCCGTTGATCGTATCAGCTGGGACCCTCGTCGCCGTAACCGGCGGAGTCTTATTAAAACAAGCAAGCAAACCAGCGGAGACTGTGGCTCGTTGATTTTTATTGTCACTTAAAGCATGCGGAACTCATGCTCCACTACTTCTGAACCTTTCCCACCGAGTGAAGATGCTTCTCTATAGCAGTGTGGGAGCATTCCATTTTCTCTGCCAGTTCCCTTGTCGTTTGTCGAGAATTTTCGTGCAAAAGTTGGTTTAATCGATCTTCATCGAACTCAACTGGATGGCCAGAACGAGGTGCGTCTTTGATGTCAAAATTTTCAGTTTTGAATTTGGCATACCAATCACGACCGGTTCTTTCAGCTATGGCACCCTCTCCATACACAGCACAAATGTCGCGCGCTGCTTTTGCGACCTTAGAACCTTGATTGAAAGCAAAAAGAAAGAGGTGTCGAAAATGCCCGTTTTATCTTAACTTGACATTCCAGTTTAATGATCTGAAAATAAACAAAAATTAACTAAATTAACTGGAAAAAAAAAGCAAAATAGATTCCAAAATTTTTTTTAAATGGCGGGAATTTAGTTGATCTATGCAATATGTATGCGTGAAAGAAGAGCTGAGTATAAGTTACACTTCACCGGAGGCGATTGCGAGAAACAGATTGACCTTTAAACCCATCCCCCCCCCCACCTTCCTATCTTGCTGGGCGGCTGATAAAAGACAAAGCCATTTTGGAAGGTTTTGTGCTTTGGAAAGTTTTCTTTCTCTTAAAAATTTGCCGCGTTGGGTAAATAAGAAAACGGGTTGATCAGTTCCTTATGGTTCCGGTCAATTAAGAAAGAGGGCAGAGTAATACAATGATCAAAAACAAACTCTTTTAAAAAGATATAAAACACAGCTTGGGCGAAAAAGAGGAGGAGGAAGAGCAACAACAACAATAATGGTTTCAAATTTTTGCACAAGGCCAGCAATTTCGAGAGAGGAGGTAAGACTATTACATCGACCCCAGTGCACAACTGGTACTTATTCTATCGACCCCGAAAGGATGAAAGGCAAAGTCAATATCGGCGGAATTTGAACTCAGAACGTAAAGACGGACGGAATACTGCCAAGCATTCCCTGGTGTGCTAACAATTATGTCAGCTCAACGCTTTAATAATAATAATAATATAATAATAATAATAATAATAATATAATAATAATAATAATAATAATAATAATAATATAATAAGAAGAAGAAGAAGAGAAAAGAGAAACACCGGGGACGTTTAAGATGTAAGAAGGAAAATTCAGAGCTCCGAAATCTATCCACAAACATCGAAAACAAGGACATCCTATGGAGCCAAAGTTTTACTAACAAAGAATGGGACTGTATCCGAGTAAGTAATACTAATTGAAATTTATTACTATTTTCGAAACGAAATGATGTATTTTGACTCGATATCATCTCCACCTCTAACGCACACATGTAAACATGCGTGAACACACGATCATCCCCGACCCCAAACACCATGTACAAAGGACTACGAAGAAATTAAATGCCACCGATACTATTCAACCCAAGAATAACAATCGAGCGGTACGTACATTAAACTTACAACAAAAAATGTACGAAAAACTACACGTGCGAAATAATGTGACAACAGAAATAAACGGACCGGCACCCTACGAAAATGACGACCGTCAAAATAATGGGCCGGACGTTGTACCTCATGTCCCGCAAATAAAACCCAAAAGACGTAAATGGACACGTGAGGAATACATTTCTATCTTACACGCATACTTCACAGCAGTACTCTACCCAAAAAATGAAAATACAACAACACATACATATAAAATACAGAAAATTGCACTACTAGGCACTGCACACATCCTACGCAGAACACTTCCCATACAATAACCATCAGAGCATCACAACAAATCACAGCACATACCCAAGGCACACAGAGCTGCGCTCGGTAGTGAAGTGAAAGCACGCTATAAAAATAAAACTACTGAATAATAATAATAATAATAATAATAATAATAATAATAATAAGAAGAAGAAGAAGAAGAAGAAGAAGAAGAAGAGAAGAAGAAGAGAACAACAACAACAACAACAATAATAATGATGATGAGGATGATGATAATAAGTTCCCTGATGCATTACCAGGTAGTGGCTCTCGCGGCTTCTGATCTTAACTGATTGGAAAGTGTTATCATGTACATTGTTTTGTCTTGGTATAAAAGATGGGCTACAGCAAATATTCTGCTTAATACCACAGATTTGCCCGTCAGTTGTTTGACCTTAATCTGTTGAGCATGTCCCTTAATGGCTGACGATATGTGCATCTCTGATCACGAGCAGAAGTAGTAGGGGAGCATCATAGCCATGTGTTGAGAGGGATTGTTTGGGGTTTAAATAATTCGCCTCTGGAAATATGTCAGTTTTGTTCATCATCCTTAAACCTTATTCATGGACCTTTTGAGTAGGAAGGGCTACTCGACCTGAAGAAGATTCTAACTGGGACTCACCCGCAAGTTCATCCGCTGTTTATCTTGATATGAGATCAGCATATCACGCACATATGGTTGTGATGCATGTGCCTGGTGCAACCTTATCATGGGTATATCTATATCCCAGCGTCGCTTTGATGGCATAAAGATTGGTACAAATGTAAACATGGAACACCTACTAAAATCATCCTTGCTTGGAACTGCAAGAATTCTTCGCAGGGTTCTTGAAGCATGACCAGTTAACAAATGTCATCTTAGTCGGCTGGCTGTCGATAGCTGACACTTTTCATCATACAACAGCAAGATAAGCTGGGCGTTTCAGCAAACAACAACAACAACAACAATAATTAAATAAATAAATAGAAGAGTGCCATATCATGTGAAATTGGTTGGAGCTGTGGAAATTTTTGAACCTGGGGAAGTCACGCTACATGCTGAAATATCGTTCAACCAATTTCACATGATATGTCACTCTTCTATTTATTTGTGTATAACTTCTGGGTGAGTTACCTCGGTCCTATATAGTCTTTAATAATAATAATAATAATAATAATAATAATAAAAATAATAATAATAATAATAATAATATGGGGGAGCATCATAGCCATGTGTTGAGAGGAATTCTTTGAGGCTTGAATAATTCACTTCAGGAAATACAGGTGTTTCGTTCATCATCATTAAACAACCCTTATTTAGGGACCTTTCGAGCAGGATGGGCACCTCAATCTGAAGAAAATTCTAGCTGGGCCCCACCTGCAAGGTCATGTGCTGTTTATCTTGATATGAGATCACTATCTCACGCACATATGGTTGTGATGCATGTACCTGGTGTACCCTTATCAGACGGGTAGTCATGATGGGTATACTGGGCATCGTATATTTTACCCCAGTGTCACTTTGATGGCATGCACTGCTCTCTTACTCAGTAATGATGATGATGATGATGACGACGACGACGACGTTGATAATAATATAATAATAATAATAATAATAATAATAATAATAATAATAATAAGATCATGAAGAAAAAAAATGCTTTCTAATTGATGTATCAATACCGGCTGATGACAACGTGTCTCTAAAAGAAATGGAGAAACTCTCAAAATACAAAGACCTGGAAATAGAGGTAACTAGAATGTGGAATCTGAAAACAGAAACATTCCTATCATAGTAGGTGCATTAGGCATGATAAAAAAATATTCAGACAAATACATAACAAAAACACCAGGACTTACAAACACATATAACATACAGAAAATTGCACTACTAGGCACTGCACACATCCTACGCAGAACCACTTTCCATACAATAACCATCAGAGCATCACAACAATCGCAGCACATACCCAAGGCACACAGAGCTGCGCTCGGTAGTGAAGTGAAAGCACGCTATAAAAATAAAACTACTGAATAATAATAATAATAATAATAATAATAATAATAATATAATAATAATAATAATAACAACACTGGGGAACGTTTAACATGTGAGAGCGATAAAGCAGTGCTCCGAAATCTATCCACAAACATCGGAAACAAAGACATCGCATAGAGCCAAAAAATAACTGACAAAGGATTGAACTATATCCGAGTTAGTAATACTCATTGAAATTTACTGCTATTTTCCAACCGAAATGATGTATTTTAACTCGATATCATCTTCAACCATGTAAACATGCTTGATACATTACGATGCATCAACAACAGATCATCTCCGGCCGCAAACACCATGTACAAAAAAGCTACGAATAAATTAAATAATACCGGTATTATTCAACCCAAGAATAACAATCAGGAAGTACGTACTTTAAATTTGTTACACAAAAAGTACGAAAAACTACACGTGCAAAACAGTGACAACAGAAATGAACGGACCGGTACCCTACGAAAATGACGACCGTCAAAATAATGGGCCGGACGTTGTTCCTCATGTACCGCAAATAAAACCAAAAAGGCATAAATGGACACGTGAGGAATATATTTCAATCCTACACGCTTACTTTACAGCAGTGCTCTACCCAAAGAACGAAAACACAACAACATATGCATATAAAATATGGAAGAAAAACAAAGACTTGAATACAGCAATGAACCCTAATAAACTAGCTAACGTACGAAGATACATTCTCAACGCAAAAAAAATATCAGAAATAGAAATAGAACATTTAAAAGAAAAAATACATCAGGAAAATGTAGATAGAAGCCACACAACAATGCCAAATAATATAAACACTGAGATAGTAAAACACGAAGACAAACGTAACATTTCCAACAAAAACTATGTAACCAAAAAAAAAAACAACAAACACAGACCGCAAGGATGCATAATAATGCACGACAAGCAGCAAGTCAAAACACGACAGACAAACATACGAATGCGAAAGAAAGCGACACAAATCTAAAACCTGGAAACAACGAAGGGGAGTCTAATGATTATGTTAGTTAGTTAGTTAGTTAATTTGGCTCAAAAGCAAATAGCAAGGCCATGTAGGGGGACATGGAGTTAAGTACAGGGTGGTGTTCATGTAAAGAGTTCAGGCCACTTGAGGTCCAGGGAGGCTTTGAACAAAGCGGTCGTCGGCATCTTCACCATCTCGTCTGGCAGCTTGTTCCACGAATCCGCAACCCGGACGGAGAAAGCTCCTCTCCTTCGATTGAGATGAAATCGTCGCAGGTAGAGCTTTTCGGAATGACCCCGCAGCCGACGCTCCGGAGCAGGAGTGAAGAACAGCTCTTTCGAGAGGTTACACTTCCCGCTTATGATGTTGTGGGCGAGAATGAGATCACCACGGCGGCGGCGTTTTTAAGAGAATAAAGGTCGAGCGTCCTCAGCCTTTCTTCGTAGGACAAATTTTTGAGACCATGAACCATGCGGGTAGCCAGCCTCTGGACTCTTTCGAGATGCTGTAGTCTTTGAGGAGATAAGGAGAAGAGGCTTGAATCCCATACTCCAATATGGGTCTCCCAGCGTGACATAGAGTGGCAGGAATATGGCTGCTGTAGCATTCCGAATGACCGTCGAATCAAAACAGAATTCCGCCCGCTTTGTTGGCAGCATGGACGCACTGGGCCGAAGGCGAAAAGGAGGAATCCACCAAGATACCCAGGTCCTTTACCTGATCGGTCCTCTCCAGCAGCAGACGACCCGGCTCGAAATCAAGTTGAGTTGCAGGAGTAAGCCGACAGGCAGATGACAGCACTTTGACACGTTCAGACACAGGTCCCAATCGTTAGACCACTTCCAAATTTGTGGAGGCATCGACGAAGATCCTCTATACTAACCGCGAGGAGCGACCAGTTTGATATCGTCGGCAAATAGAAGGGTGTGTTGCGTGAGGTCGTCGGGCAAGTCATTTATGAAGACTAAGAACAACAAGGGCCCAAGCACTGAACCTTGAGGCACGCCACTGCTCGCACTGGAGACGTCGGACCGCGAACCATTAACTTGAACTCGGAAGGAGCGATCTGAGAGGAAGGCACCAACCCATCGTACAATATCCGGATGGAAACTATATGCTTGAAGCTTGACAAGTAGTAGGCGGTGGTTTACCGAGTCAAAAGCTTTGGCAAAGTCCAATAAACGATGTCAACAGCATCACTATCATCGAGGATGCGCGTCACCAATTCTTCCATTACTAGTAAGTTGGTCAAGCATGATCTCTTCGGCACGAAGCCGTGTTGGGAATCATGATCGAGGCTGTGTTTAGGAGGTGGAGCATCATACTTTTCTTAAGGATGGTTTCGAACATCTTGCTGATTATTGATGTAAGGGAAACCGTCGGTAGTTAAGCGGGTCTTCGCGGCTCCCTTTCTTGAAAATTGGGCAGATTATCGCTGTTCTCCAGTCTGCAGGTATAACACCCGTCGCCAATGACATATGAATAGTCGTGTTAAGGGCTCGCAGATGACCGGAGCCAACGCTTTGATAACCCGTGGGTGTATGCCGTCAGGGCCGTGACCCTTGTTGACATCGAGGCCTTGAATAACACGTTTGACTTCGTCCCGCGTGATGATCAATCGAAGCATTGGAGGTACCGATCTATCAAATGGAGGGGGTTCACGACCATAGAATAATCAAAGAACTGAAAAACACAGATCTCAAAATGGACCACCGACCATACCTCCCCAAAATCAAAATAGACAAAATAACAACATCAATTATAAACAGCATAAACCTAGCCGTCACAGAACTAATAGCCACTGAAACAAATAGCGATATCACTGAGCTAAATGACTTAGTATATGCAGCAGCCAACGCAGCCACAAAAGATACTGTATATTCCCTCAAACCCAACCAAACAGGAGTACCAGCACCCAAACAAACCCTGTGGATAAATAACATCCAAAAAATGTTTTTAATGAGAAAAGATCTGTCGATTCTTAATGAAACCAGTAGACAATCATCGCTACTAAGCACAAAAAGAAAACAAAAATACTGTGCAAATACAACAACACAGAAAAAGATTTACCTGAGATAAAAGAAAAGCTAAAGCAAGATATCCTTGCCAAAGCACAAAGGATCCGTCGGTATGAGAAACGCCAACGTTTCTTTGAACAAAGCAAATAGTTCAACTCCAACCCCCAAAAGTGCTATCAAGAACTTGGCAAAAATAAAATAGACATCACTGCAGCACCAACGGCTGAAGAAGTGGAAGAATTATGGAAAGAAATATGGTTGGCGAAAGAACAACAAAAAAAAAGGAGTATTAAAGCAACAAACTCAGCATCTGAGCAACTTTGGACCCCCATAACATTTGAAGAGGTCACCCAGGCACTGCAAAGACTAAGCAACTGGAAGGCACCTGGGCATGACAAGATCCCCAACTTCTGGTTGAAATATCTGACAGGAATGCACAAAAAGCTGGCTGAAAACTGTAACAACATACTGGCAGAGCCAGAGACAATGCCTGAATGGCTCACGAAGGGGAAAAACCATCTTAATTCCCAAATTCAATGAGACAGCAAAACCAGAAAACTACAGACCTATAACCTGTCTCCCTACAATGTACAAAGCATTCACTGCAGTAATATCACAAAGATTAAACAAACAACTGGACGAAAACAACCTGTTTCCAGAAGAGCAGAAAGGATGCCGCAAAGGCTCATATGGCTGTAAATTCAACTAATGATCAATAAAGCCATAACTGAAGACAGCCACAGAAAGAAGAAAGGCCTCAGTATGGCCTGGATCGACTACAGAAAGGCGTTTGATAGCATCCCACACACATGGATCCTCGAAACACTAGCCATTAACAAAGTAGCACCAACAATTATAAAATACATAGGATACTATGAATAAATGGCAAACAGTGCTACAGCTCCAAACAAAAGAGGGACTCGTGAAAACCAAAGCCATCCACATTAGAAGAGGAATATTCCAGGGAGACATGCTCTCTCCACTCCTTTTCTGCTTGGCACTGTCACCTCTATCTGATATGCTAAATAGAACTGGATGCGGATATAAATGTTACAGCAAAACGATCAGCCACCTTTTATATATGGAAGAAGAAGAAGAAGAAGAAGAAGAAGAAGAAGAAGAAGAAGAAGAAGAAGAAGAAGAAGAAGAAGAAGAAGAAGAAGAAGAAGAAGAAGAAGAAGAAGAAGAAGAAGAAGAAGAAGAAGAAGAAGAAGAAAAGACAACAAAAGCTATAAAGCAAATGAAATCAAAACTAAAACTAGAACAGCAACAGACCATGATCAAACGATGGCAAGAAAAGCCCCTTCATGGCAAGTACTGGGTTAAACAAAATACAAAAGAAATAGACAAAGAAAAATCCCAGCAGTGGTTGAGAAGCTCAGCACTCAAAGCAGAGACAGAGGGATTTTTAATTGTAGCACAAGACCAAAGCCTCCCCACCAGAAATTACCAAAAATATATAATGAAAAGAAATATAAGTAACCGCAGAATATGTGGAGATGGACAAGAAACAATAAATCATATTATCTCTGGCTGCCCAGTCCTGGCTAAGAAAGAATATATTCACAGACACGACAGAGTTGGGACCTACATACACTGGAAGCTATGCCAACATTATGGAATAACAACAGAAAAAAGATGGTATAGGCACACACCAGAAAAGGTCACAGAAAACGAGAAAGCAACCATACTCTGGGATATGCCAATACACACAGATAGAGAAATTAAGGCCAACAGACCAGATATAGTTGTCAGAGATCAGGAAGAAAAAAATGCTTTCTAATTGATGTATCAATACCAGCAGATGACAACGTGACTCTAAAAGAAATGGAAAAACTTTCAAAATACAATGACCTGGAAATAGAGGTAACTAGAATGTGGAATCTAAAAACAGAAACAATTCCTATCATAGTAGGTGCATTAGGTTTGATAAAAAAATATTCAGACAAATAAATAAGAAAAACACCAGGACTTACAAACACATATAACATACAGAAAATTGCACTACTAGGCACTGTAAACATCCTACGCAGAACACTTTCAATACAGTAACCATCAGAGCATCACAACAAATCGCAGCACATACCCAAAGCACACAGAGCTGCGCTCAGTAGTGAAGTGAAAGCACGTCTTAAAAATAAAACTACTGAATGATAATAATAATAATAATAATAATAATAATAATATAATAATAATAATAATAATATAATAATAATAATAATAATAAGAAGAAGAAGAAGAAGAAGAAGAAGAAGAAGAAGAAGAAGAAGAAGAATAATGCCCTGATGCAGTACCAGGTAGTAGCTCTCATGGCTTCTGATCTTAACTGATTGGAAGTGTTATCATGTACATTGTTTTGTCTTGGTATAAAAGATGGGCTACAGCAAATATCCTGCTCAATACCACAGATTTGCTTGTCAGTTGTTTGACCTTAACCAGTTGAGCATGTCCCTTAGTGGCTGACGTTATGTGCATCTCTGATCACGAGCAGAAGTAGTGGGGGAGCATCATAGCCATGTGTTGAGAGGGATTGTTTGGGGTTTGAATAATTCACCTCTGGAAACATGGGTGGTTCTTTCAACATCCTTAAACAACCCTTATTCAGGGACCTTTTGAGCGGGATGGGCTACTCAACCTGAAGAAAATTCTAACTGGGCCCCACCTGTAAGGTCATGTGCTGTTTATCTTGATATGAGATCACCATGTCGCGCACGTATGGTTGTGATGCATGTGCCTGGTGTACCCTTATCAGACGGGTAGTCAAGATGGGTATATTGGGCTTCTTATATTTTACCCCAGTGTCACTCTGATGGCATGAACTGCTCTCTCACTCAATAATAATAATAATAATAATAATCCTTTCTACAATAAGATGGATGCCTGAAATTTTGGAAGAGGCGGTGAGTCGATTACATTGACCTCAGTGCTTAGCTGGTATTTATTTTATCGACTCCGAAAGAATGAAAGGCTAAGTTGACCTCAGCGGAATTTGAATTCAGAATGTCATGAGTCGGAAGAATTACCGTTAAACATTTTGTCCGGCATGCTAACGATTCTTCCCAGAAAATAAAAATGAAAAGCCGGATTTTGCTAAAGTTGTCTGCCGAAGTCTCATGGGAAAGGAAAACAGCTTATTTGCTGGGGTTGGTCAAAAACGTAACAACGAAACAATAACAAAATCTTGAAACAAAACCTTGAAAATTTTTGGAGAAATAGTTTTCCACAAGCATAACTTCTGTTGGATGAAAGAGGAATACAAAGAAATGAAAGTAAAAAAGAGAGGAACAAGACTACTTCTGTTCTTTCTCACGAGGCTTGGGACTTGCAGGGGCAGCTATTCCGAAACTTCAACAATAATAATAATAGTTTCAGATTTTGGCCCAAGGTTAGCAATTCTGAGGGAAGTACAAATCGATTACATCGATCCGCCCCTGTACTCAACTGGTGCTTATTTTATCGGCCCCGAAATGATGGAAGGCAAAGTTGACCCCGGCGTAATTTGAACTCAGAACGTAAAGACGGACGAAATGCTGCTAAGCTTTTTGTCCGGCGCGGTAACGATTCTGCCAGCTGGGATCTTAATAATAACAACAACAACATCAACAACAACATCATCATCATCATCAACAACAACAATTATAATAATAAAGATAATGATAATACCTAAACTGCATGTTAACTTGGTCTTCGTGTAAATCCCGGGATCTTTTTGGTCGACGTCGTTGTTAATATTGGTAACGATGATGATGATGGTGGTGGTGGTAGTAAGGCTTCGTAGCTTTTTCACGTAACGTGACGGGTGAAGAAGAAGGACTTATGCTTATGTAAATATAATATAAATATATATATCTATATATATATATATCTATATGTATATGTACATGCGTGTGTGTATGTATGTATGTATGTATGTGTTTATGTAAGTATAAGAGGAACGGAGATGTGCATGTATGTGCGTGGAGAGAGAGAGAGAGAGAGAGAGAGAGAGAGAAAGAGAGAGAGGGGAATAGGTAGATAGATGGATGGATAGATAGGTTAATAAGTTGACTCTAAACACAAATTAAGTTTGAGAAACAAGAGAAAGAACGGAAAGAGAAAATATAAAAAGGTGAGAAAATCTTTCAAAACTCCCTATAAGTAAAGAAGAAACCAACAGGAAGAAAAAAATAATCAAACGAAGAGATGACACACATACATACATACATATATACGCGAAATGGCAGATGGAAGACGACGGTGTCAACTGCTTTCATATATATACATATATATATATATATATTATATATATGTATATTTAATGTGTGTATATGTGTGTGTGTATTAAGTTGTACATGAGGCGAGAGATCGTAAAAAAAATGTCTGCTGCTGGGTTATATATTTCCTAGAGTGACTGACAGACAAATTGACTGATTGCACCTATGTGAGCAGACGACAAGAAAATAGTTGCAGGCGACTCTACCGCCGCTTCCGCCGCTTTCTTCACTAAGTATGACGAGGTGGGTTATGGCGGAGGTTTTTTTTTTTTACTTTCTTTTTATCGTTCTCGATAAAATTGTTGCAGACTAGGTCGTAGCAACCGGTATGTGTGCATGGGCGTGCACGAGTGTGTGTGTGTGTGTGTGTGTGTGTGTGTGTGTGCATGTATGTATGTATCTATGTATGTATGTATGTATGTATGTATGTATGTATGTATGTATGAATGTATGTATATATATATGTATGTAGGTATATGCGAAGGCTAGACAGGCATCTCAGCTAGCAGGACTCACTATCCTGGACTGATGACGGGTAAGACCCAGAAACATGTATGTCTTCAGGTGTGAATCCTAGCTGGTGGGGGTGCTTGCCCCCCCCCTGGCAAATATAAGGACACAGGAAATGTGTCAAAGCCGAGAGGAAGCGTCGATGCTTCCTAGGGCTAAACAGCGGTGGTGTAATTCCCTTACGGGACTGTCACGTTATGTTGACAGTATACAACCACTCTCTCTCTCTCTCTCCTCTCTCTCTCTCTCTCTCTATATATATATATATATATATATATTATATATATATATATATATATATATATACTAGCAGAATTGCCCGGCGTTGCTCGGGGCTGAATTGCTTGAAAGTACTGTTAATGATTGCACTGAATTATGATGATTATTCAGGCAAATATTGATATAAGCTTACGGTGGGAGATAAGGACTTAACGATCAAACGTGTGCCATTGCATTGTTTTGGGGAAACCAATTTCTGATGAGCATTATAGGGGCACCAACTTTAAGTTTGAGAAAGTGTGGTGGTAGTCCGGGGTGCTCAAAGAATTGAGTACCTCTATTGGATAGTTGATGACGTCCTCTGGGTCAGGAGTTGTATCGATAGACTGATATACATAGACTTCCCCAGGAATGAGTTTTAGCATTTCATCATTAATATGGTGAACAGTTTTATTCCTCGGGGCCAGTATAGCCTTTTTGCCAATCCAATCCATATTCTGATAATTAGCTTGTAGATCTGGGAACACTGCATCTCTGAGATCAGAAGGCGTCTTAACAATGGTACAAATGGAATCGATGGCAATATTACCATTTTCATCCCCTGGTATTTTGTCTTCGCCAAGTGCAAGGAGGGTGTGAGGAAATGCTGCTGATGTGATATTACGTCGCATATGAGCACGCATATTGGTGTGAAGTTTGAGAGTTACTTCCCTTTATTAAAAAAATATGCATTAAAATGGAAAAAAAATGATGGTAAATTATTTGTAAAATCATAGACTCATCGTAGACGCGCGCTAATACCCAGAAGGGCTCGATATGAATCACGACTATAAGATACCCGGTTTTGGTTAAACTGCATCGCAAAATGTGGGAGTAGTTAGGAATCTAAATCGGAGTAGACAGACGCACAACCTTTCTTTTATATATAAATATTTTCGTCCTAAAAAACTTTGTATGGAGTGAATGGTTACCTCTATGGAAATATATACACACACGTTATACATACATGTGTGCATAGATGAATATATAAATACATTTATATATCTATATACACTTTTGGGCGATCTTTGTGCTACTTAGAGATAACTTTAGATCTTATTTTCGTCCTAAAAAACTTTGTGCGGAGTGAATGGTTACGTGTATGGAAATATATACACACACATTATACATACATCTGTGTATAGATGAATATATAAATACATTTAAAGATCTATATACACTTTTGGGCGATCTTTCTGCTACTTGTATATACTTTAGATCTTATATTCGTCCTAAAAAACTTTCCTGTCACACACTCACGCACACACACACACACACGCACCCTCACACACACACACACGCACACACACACACACTCACACACACGCACACACACACGTTAGCTTACAATTTTATTTATATATTTGCGTGTCTATGTGTGTAAAGAGGAAGTGGCAGAGTGAAAGAGTCACTCACTACAAAAAGTGAATTACTTTCACTTTATTCGTTGCACACTGTGTGTGCGCGTGTGGTGTAGGCCACACTAAGAAAAGCATTTGACTTATACACCACAATGTGAGTTTTCTCTAAATTTTGCTTAATTGGGGTTGAAATTTTAAAAACTGGACCTGGCACGACCCGATGCATTCTACTCATAAAAATGCTAGGTAAATTGTAATTGAAGAAATCCTATATTGTAGATTTCTATAAGATACAAAGGGAGGCAGATAAAATCTGCCTTTTATAATAAGAGATATATATATAAAGAAACATATACAAATAAAGAAACATATATATATATATATATATATATATATATATATATATATATATATATATATATATTTATATATATATATATATATATATATATATACACATACATAATTACACACACACACACACACGTATATTCACATACGCACACATGTGTATTGTATATATGTGTTTTTTTGGATGACGTAACTTGTTAATTAGTTGACTGGTTGTCGGTTCGATATCGAGGAGTTACTCCAATCTTCACTCTCGTTCGTTTTTATTGATTACAGGTGTATTGTTTACTTTCTTGGTTTTTTTTTGTATTAATTTTGCAACGTTTGCTTCTCTTTCTTTCTCCCTTTCCTTCTTTCTTTCTTTTTCTGTAGCCTTGTCATGTTTCTTACTCTTTGTGTCGGTGCAAATAAGCGTGAACACAAACACGCGCAAATGTATAAACAGTACATATATGCAAATGTTTCAGCCTATCGCACATGCGCACACACACGCACACACACACACACACACACATACACGTTTATATGTCCTGGGTGTGACTGCAAACTGCATCGGGTAGCGAGGCTCTGGTCCAGGAGTTCCAGCATCCTTCTAGGAAGGGGACACTGATGCAAAATCTGTGGTTTCACATGATTACTAGTCAACTCCGCTTCGACCCCGTCACTGGACATGCGTCATAGGGACTCAGAGCGTGACACTCGTGTTGTACAAGCATTTATCACTATTATACAGTGACCTACAAATGTAACTTTATGGTGACCTCGTTTGTCATCCCTTCAGCTGAAAGTCCTCTGGCGATGGAAGAGTGAAGAGTAAAGAGTGAAGAGTGAAGACACGTGTAGACTGAACCAGTTGGAAGTGCACTGAAAGATATAACTTTCGTCTCTCACCTATGTTTCAAACCATGCGGATCTGCACAGGACTGAATAGTTATCTGAGAAGTCATGGATGGAAAGTCAGAAATGCCAATGACAACGAGGAAGCACAAAAAGACGGCAATCGTCTAAGAAGGCTTAGCAATCGCCATATCACTCGGTCCTGTATTATTTATTTAACAAGTCACAATATTCATAGATTAGAACTGGGCTCCCAGACCCATGAGGTCCCCATACAAATCAATGCTCTGTCCGTTCCGGGAACCTAAACTACTATCTTAGAATCTTGATTGCGGCAGTCTGACCACTAAGCCACGCCTCTTCACAATCGACTAAATCGAAGTCAGTAATTGACTGATCTTAATTCTATTGATTCGAGGGGGGAAAAATCAAAAGCTAATTTGAACTGAAAACATAAAACAGCTGAATCAGTTACAGTTATTTTGACCGACTCCCAAACAATCCCACCAATCCTACCCATTATATATTTCTTTACTGCCCACAAGGGGCTAAACACAGAGGGGACAAACAAGGACAGACATAGGTATTAAGTCGATTAATTTATCGACCCCGAAAGGATGAAAGGCAAAGTCGACCTCGGCTTTCTTCTATAGGCACACGACATGAAGTATTTGCGGGAGGATGTTTATCGAATACATTGACCCCCAGGGCTCTGGTACTTAATTTATCGACCCTGAAAGGATGAAAAGCAAATCGACCTAAGTGGAATTCGAACTCAGAACATAAAGCCTGACGGAATGCCGCAACGCATTTTTGTCTGGCGAGCTGACGATTATTTTCTACTCTAGGTACAAGGCCCGAAATTTTGGGGGAGGAGGCCATTCGATTAGATGACCCCAGTACGCAAATGGAACTTAATTTATCGACCCCGAAAAGATGAATGGCAGAGTCAACCTCGGCGGAATTTGAACTCAGAACGTAAAGACAAACGAAATACTGTTAAACAATTTTGTCTGGCGTGCTAACAATTCTGCCAGCTCAACGGTGGCAAGCTGGCAAAATCATTAGGACGCCGGGCGAAATGCTTTGCGATATTTCGTCTGCCGCTATGTTCTGAGTTCAAATTCCGCCTTTCATCCTTTCGGGGTCGATTAAAAAAGTACCGGTTACGCACTGGGGTCGATATAATCGACTTAATCCGTTTGTCTGTTCTTGTTTGTCCCCTGTGTCTGTAGCTCATTGTGGGCAGTAAAGAAATAAAAAACGTTAGCACGCCGGGTGAAATGCTTAGCGGTATTTCACCCGTCACTACGTTCTAAGTTCAAATTCCGCCGAGATCAACTTTGCCTTTCATCCTTTGGGGGTCGATAAATTAAGTATTAGTTGAGTACTGGGGTCGATGTGATCGACTGTCTCCCTCACCATAAAATCCTGTTCAATGCCTTAATCGTCGCGTAATAAGAATAGCTTTTCAGGCGCAAGGCCAGCGGTTTTTTGGCGAGGGGCTCTTGCGGATTAAATCGCTTCCAGTACTTGAATTGGTGATTTATTTTTTAGCGACCCCGAATGGATGAAGAGTAAAGTCGACTCTTACTCTGTGAAATTTAAACTTAAAACGTAAAGAGTCGTATCTAAATGCCACAATGTATTTTGTCCGCCGTTAATGGTTCTGCTAATTGGCCGCCTTGAATCTTTTACTTTTCACTTGTTCCAATCATTGCACTGAGGCCATGCTGAGGCACTGCCTTGAAAGGTTTTAGTCGAACAAATCTACCCCAGGACTTCTGTTTTTGTTTTTATATGTCTGGTACTTATTCTGTCAGTCTCTATTGTTGAATCGCTAAAGGATAGGAACATAAACAAACCAATACTCATTGTCAAGTGGCGTCGGTGGGAGTGACAAACACAACACAATGCGACAGGCTTCAACACAGTTTCCGCCCACCATTCACGAAGCATTGGTCGGCCTGAGGCTACAATAGAAGACACTTGACAAAGGTGTCACGCAATGGGACCAAACCCGAAACCACTTGGTTTCTTGACTACACACGAGACACGAGACAGAAAAGACAAGACACGAGTCACGAGGCACAAAATACATGAGAAGAGCTTTGAGAGGTTGAAGGAGAGGAAGGGGAGTTAGAAATCTTCAACATCTGCGCCTATAAAAGTTCTAAGATATTTTTAAAGATTTCGGGGTGGAATTGGGTTTAATCCATTCAATCGCCACTGGCACTTGACTGGGACTTTATTTCATCAATGACGCAAGGATGAAAGACAAAAATTGCACCCCCACCTCACCCTGCGGTGTTGGCGTAGCTCTCTGGTAAGAAAATTGCATCGATCCAGTATTTGAGTAAGAATTCATTTTTATTGAATGCTTAAGGATGAAAGGATAAGTTGACCTCGGCGGCATTTGAACTCAAAGCGAAGGCAACCGGAAGAAATACCGCAACGTGTTTTGTCCAACGCTCTAACGATTCTGCCACTCTCATTCTCCATTAATAACGATTACTAATAGTTAATACTAAACTAAACTAATTTGAAGGGGGGGATAGGAAAGCGGGGGTTGGTTATTATCGATGAGATCCATCACGCAATACTTGACTTGTGCTTAGTTTATTGATTCCTGAGATCTGGAAAGCAAAACTGACCGAGTGGGTGGAGAGAAGAAAGAGAGAGAGAGAAAGATATAGAGGGAGAGAGAGGGAGAGAGAGGGAGAGAGAGGGAGAGAGAAAAATACAGAGAGAGAAAGAAAGAAAGAAAGAAAGAAAGAGAGAGAGAGAGAAAGGGAGGGATTATGTATTTAGAATGGTGATAGAGTAATGTAGCCAATTTGGATGATTCCGAATTATAGAAGCAGGCGACCCAAAGAAACTAAATCTGTTGCCTCAGTACACTATGCTGCTCCTGTGTCCAGGTGGTCCTTCGCTACTTACTTTTAATGCAGAGCGAGTCCCTGTGCATTTTTTTATATTTCATTCCTTGTCATTATTTCAAGTTATCAAGCAACTTTGCATTGTGTTATACACGCACACACACACACACACACACACACACACACACACACACACAGAGTCACGCATACACATTAACTTTCTAATCATTTATTTATGTACATATGTGTATGTACATACATACGTACATACACACATATATATGCATATGTATATATATATATATATATATATTACAAAATTAGAAAATGGAGAAACATACTTAAATCAATCAAACATCAACCATCAGATGATACCCAATCAATACTTTATTACACCATTACATAACAGCAAAGGCATTATACAAAATATATTGTAAATATAATTAGACAAGGAAATAGAAATATAAAATATAAAATATAAAATATAATATATAATTATATCATATCTGACAGCTGTGTGTGTGTGTGTGTGTGTGTGTTACATGGAAAATGCGAGCAAGAGAAATAATATTCCTAAGATTATAAACCTGGAAAATTACAGGACAAGTTCTTACACTTGGAAAAGGTCAGGACAGCTTATTACATCTGGTAAAGTACAGAACGAGAAAATTTTTACTTAAAATATTGCAGCTACGGATAAAATTTCAGAATCAGAATCAGAATTAGAATCGGAATCAGAGTCAAAATCAGAATGAAAATTAGAATCAAAATCAGAATAATCAGAATCAGAATCAGAATCATCACGAGCCTCGATTCACGAGTCACAAGCCAAGAGACATAAAAGACAAGACACGAGTCACGAGGCACGAGGCACGAGATATGTGTCACGAGACATAAAAGACAAGACACGAGTCACGAGACACAAAAGGCAAGACACGAGTCACGAGACACGAAACGCGAGACACAAAAGACAAGATACGAGTCATGAGTCATGAGACGCAAGTCAAAAGAAACGAGTCACGAGTCATGAGACACAAAAGACAAGACACGAGTCACGAGACACAAAATACATGACAAGAGTTACGAAAAACGCGTCATGAGACACAAAAGAGAAATCACAAGTCATAACACTCGAGTCACAGGCATGAGATTCGAGTCACTAGAAAGGCGTGACGAGTCATGAGACTTGAATCACGAGACACAAAAGGCAAGACACGAGTCACGAGACACAAAAGGCAAGACACGAGTCACGAGACACAAAAGACAAGTCAAGAGTTACGAATCACGAGACACAAAAGACAAGACACGAGATACGAGTCACCAGATACAAAAGACATCACAAGAGTCACGAGAAACGAGTCACGAGACACAAAAGACAAGTCACGAGTCACAAGACACGAGTCATTAGATACGAGTCAGAAGAAACGCGTCACAAGTCATGAGACATGAGCCACGAGATACAAAAGACAAGACACGAAGCACGAGACACGAGACACGAGTCTCGAGACAGAAAAGACAAGACACGAGTCACGAGTCACGGAAAACAAAAGATAGGACACCAGGCACGAGCCACGAGACACAAAAGTCTAGACACGTGTCACGAGTCACGAGATATGAGACACATAGACAAGACACAAGTCACAAGACACTAAAGTGAAGACACGAGTCACGAGACACAAAAGACAAGTCACGAGTCACGAGACAAGTGTCAGGTGTCACGAGACACGATTCACGAGTCACGAAACTGGAATCACGAGTCACGTGTCACAACAGATAAGATACGAGTCACGAGACACGAAACACGAATCACGAGACAGTAGTTAAGAGTCACGATACACGAGTCCTGAGACACAAAAGACAATACACAAGGCACGAGACACTAAAGACAAGACACGAGCCACGACACAAAAGACAAGACACGAAATGACGTGGCACAAAACACAAGATACGAGTCACGAGAAACGAGTAACGAGAAACAATTGGTAAGACACGAGTCACGTGGGAAGATTTCTACCTCGCCTACCTCCCCTTCACCCTCTAAAATCCGCCTCTCTGGAATGTTGAAGATTTCTAACTCCCCTTCCTCTCCTTCAACCTCTCAAAGCTCCTTCCCTGGAATGTTGAAAATTTCACACCCCCCCTTTCCTCTCCTTCACCCTTTCAAACCCCTCTCTCTGGAATGTTGAAGATTTCTACCTCCCAGTCCTCCCCTTCACCCTCTCAAATCCCCCTCACTGGAATGTTGAAGATTTCTATTTCCCCTTCCTCCCCCTCACTGGAATGTTGAAAATCACTACCTCTCCTTCCTCTCCTTCACCCCTTCAAATGGCCCTCACTGGAATGTTGAAGATTTCTATCTCCCCTTCACACTCTCAAATCCCTCTTTCTGGAATGTTGCAGATTTCTACTTCCCCTTCCTCTCTTTCGTCCGCTCACATCCACCTCCTTGGAATGTTGAAGAGTTCTACCTCCTTTTCCTCCATTTCACTCTCTCAAATCCTCCTGTCTGGAATGTTGATGATTTCTACCTCCCTTCTTTCCTTCACCCTCTCAAATCCCTATCTCTGGAATTTTGAAGATTTCTACCTCCTCTTCCCCTTCCTCCTCTCAAATCCCCCTCTCGGGAATGTTGAAGATTTGTACCTCCCCTTACTCCCATTCAATATCTGAAATCCCCCTCTCTGGAATGTGGAAGATTTCTACCTCCTCTTCAAGGGCCTATATAGTGTATATAGACTCAGGGGTCTATATAATGAATACAGGCCCAGGGGCCTATAGTGTATATTGGTCCAGGGGGCCTCCATTATAGAGACACTTGTCCCAATATACACAATATAGTCCAAGGGGCCTATAAAGTGTATATAGTTCCAGGGGCCTATAGTGTATATAGGTCAAGGTTGTCTATATACACTATAGGGGGTTTATATAGACTATACAGACTCCCTGTCCCTATTATGGATTTGTGGAAAATCTTGAAAAACTGTTAGAGGATTTTGGTGAAAATTTTGAAACACTTTGGGAAGGAATTTGATGAAAATTTTGAAAAAATTTTAGAGGATTTTGGAGAAAATTTTGAAAAACGTTTCAAAGCAATTTAAGGAAAATTTTGAAAAGCTTTTCTAAGGAATATGATGAAATTTAAATAAAACTTTTAGAGAACTTCGGTGAAAAGTTTGAAAAACTTTTGAAAGGAATTTGATGAAAATTTTGAAAAAGTTTTAGAGGATATTGGTTAAAATTTCGACAAACTATTCAAAGGAATTTGATGAAAATTTTGACAAACTTTTCAAAGGAATTTGAGGAAAATTTTGAAAAATGTTTCTAAGGAATATAATGAAAATTTTGAAAAACTTTTAGAGGATTTTGGTGAAAATTACGACAAACTTTGCGAAGGAATTTGAGGAAAATTTTTAAGAAACTTTCAAAGGACTTTTATGAAAAATTTGAAGAAATTTTAGAGGATTTTGGTGAAAATTTCGACAAACTTTTCAAAGGAATTTGAGCAAAAGTTTGAAAGAATTTTCTAAGTAATATGGGGAAATTTTTGAAAAAATTTTCAAAGGAGTTCAATGAAAATTTTGAAAAATAATTCGCGTAACAATGAAAAGTTTTATCAAAATTTTCCTCAAACTCATCTGAAAATTTCTTCATACAGGCAATGCATGCCTGTATAGACTATACAGGCCACTCTCCCGATATACATTATATAGGCCTAGGGCCTAAATATTGTATATAGGCTCATGGGCCTATATAGTGTATATAGACTCATGAGCCTATATAATGAATACAAGCCCAGGGGGCCTATAGTGTATATTGAACAAGGGGGCCTAGACTATACAGGCACATGTCCCTATATACAATATCTATTTCCAGGGGCCTATATAGTGTATATAGGCCTAGGGGCCTATATAATGTATATCGGCACAGAGGGTCTGTACTGTATATAGGCAGAGGGTGCCTATATACAGTATATTGGAGCAGCGATCGTATATAGACTATACAGGCTGCTGTCCCTATATACACCATATAGGCCCAGGGCCCTACATAATGTATATTGGCCCAGGGGCCTATATAATGTTATAGGCCCAGGGTAACTATATACACTATATTGGACCAGGGGTCTACACAGACTATACAGCCTCCCTGATTTGTTGAAAATTTTGATAACTTTTAGAGGATTTTGATGAAAATTTTGAAAAAGTTTTCAAAGGAATTTGATGAAAAATATTGAAAAACTTTCAGACGATTTTGGTGAAAATTTTTAAAAACTTTCCAAAGGAATTTTATGAAAATTTTGAAAAACTTTTCTAAGGAATATGATGAAAATTTTGAAAAACATTTAGAGGATTTTGGTGAAAATTTTGACAAATAATGAAATTTTCAAAAGAATCTGATGAAAATTTCGAAAAACATTTAGATGATTTTGGTGAACAATATGACAAACTTTTCAAAGGAATTTGATAAGAATTTTGAAAAACTTTTAGAGGATTTTGGTGAAAACTTCGAAAAACTTTTGAAAGGATTTGATGAAAATTTTGAAAAACCACTTCTAAGGAATTTGAGGAAAATTATGAAAATTTGAAAAAATTTCGTGAAACACTGAAAAGTTTTATAAAAATTTTCATCAAATTCGTTTGAAATGTTTTTCAAAATATTCATCAAAATCCTATACAGGTTCAGAAGTTGCAATATAGGCCCAGATGTTCCTAGAGTCTGCTTAGGAGACTGTATAAACTATTTCTACCATGGGTGCCGATATAGATTATATAGGCCGAGTATGGGCCTATATAGATTGTATAGACTTATATAGTGTATATAGTGTATATATGCCCAGAGGCCTATATACCATATATAGGCCTATGGGCCTATATAATGTATATAGGCCCAGTTTCTTTTTCATGGGAGAATATGCGCTATCTATTTGAATATAAGCCCGGAGGCCTATGTATTTAGGCCCATGGGACTATATAGTGTGTATATATGCTTAATGACTATATAGTTTTATAGGCCCATGGTCCAATATAATGTATATAGGCTCATGGACCTATATAGCGTGTTTTGAAAATCTTTTAGAGGGTTTTGGTGAAAATCCTGAAAAACCTTTCAAAGGAATTTGATGAAAATTTTGAAAAACTTTTTGAGGATTTCGGCGAAAATTTTGACAAACTTTTCAAAGAAATTAGAGAAGAATTTTCAAAAACTTTTTCTAAGGAATATGATATAAATTTTGAAAAACTTCTAGAGGAGTTTTGTGAAAAGTTTGACAAATTTTTCTTATTAATTTGATGAAAGTTTTGAAAAACCTTTCAAAGGAATTTGATGAACATTTTAAAAAACATTTTTAAGGAATTTGATGAAAATTTGAAAACTTTTAAAAGGAATTTGATGAAATCGTTGAAAACAATTTCGTGAAACACTGAAAAGTTTTATCAAAATTTTCATCAAACACTTCAGAAAATGTTTTCAGAATTTTCATGGAACACTTTGGAATGTATTGAAAATTTTCATCAAATTCGTTTGAAATGTTTTTCAAAATATTCATCAAAATCCTATACAGGTTCAGAAGTTGCAATATAGGCCCAGATGTTCCTAGAGTCTGCTTAGGAGACTGTATAAACTATTTCTACCATGGGTGCCGATATAGATTATATAGGCCGAGTATGGGCCTATATAGATTGTATAGACTTATATAGTGTATATAGTGTATATATGCCCAGAGGCCTATATACCATATATAGGCCTATGGGCCTATATAATGTATATAGGCCCAGTTTCTTTTTCATGGGAGAATATGCGCTATCTATTTGAATATAAGCCCGGAGGCCTATGTATTTAGGCCCATGGGACTATATAGTGTGTATATATGCTTAATGACTATATAGTTTTATAGGCCCATGGTCCAATATAATGTATATAGGCTCATGGACCTATATAGCGTGTTTTGAAAATCTTTTAGAGGGTTTTGGTGAAAATCCTGAAAAACCTTTCAAAGGAATTTGATGAAAATTTTGAAAAACTTTTTGAGGATTTCGGCGAAAATTTTGACAAACTTTTCAAAGAAATTAGAGAAGAATTTTCAAAAACTTTTTCTAAGGAATATGATATAAATTTTGAAAAACTTCTAGAGGAGTTTTGTGAAAAGTTTGACAAATTTTTCTTATTAATTTGATGAAAGTTTTGAAAAACCTTTCAAAGGAATTTGATGAACATTTTAAAAAACATTTTTAAGGAATTTGATGAAAATTTGAAAACTTTTAAAAGGAATTTGATGAAATCGTTGAAAACAATTTCGTGAAACACTGAAAAGTTTTATCAAAATTTTCATCAAACACTTCAGAAAATGTTTTCAGAATTTTCATGGAACACTTTGGAATGTATTGAAAATTTTCATCAAATTCCATTTAAATGTTTTTCAAAAGTTTCATGAAATTCCTTTAAAAAATTTTTTCAAAATTTTCATCAAAATCCTACGCAGGTGCAGAAGTTGCAATATAGGCCCAGGTGTCTGGGACTATATAGTGTATATAGACTCAGGGGCCTATATAATGTATACAGGCCCAGGAGGCATATAGTGTACAGTGGACCAGGAGGCCTGCACTATAAAGGCACTTGTCCCTATATACTCTCTATATGCCCAGATGCCCATATACTGTATATAGGCCCAGAGGCCTATATAATGTATATAGGCCAAGAGCGTCTATAGAGCATACAGGCACTGTATCCCTATATAGACTATACAGACATCTGTCTCTATATACATTGTATATACCCAGGGCCTATATACACTATATAGGCCCATGGGCTTATATAGTGTAAATATACAGACAGGTGTTTTTATAGTATAGACTATACAAACACCTGTCTCTATATACATTATATATGCCCAATGACTATATAGTGTTATTGGCCCATGGGCCTATATAGTGTATATATACACAGGGGCCTATATAATGAATACTGGCCCAGGGGATCGATAGTGTATATTGGCCCAGGGAACCTAGACGATACAGGCCCTTGTTCCTATATACACTATATAGGCCCTTGTTCCTATATACACTATATAGTCCCAGAGGCCTATATAACGTATTTAGGCCTAGGGGCCTATATAATGTATATAGGCACAGGGTGCCTATATTGTATTTAGGTACTGAGTGCTTATATGCACTATATTGGAGCACAGGGCCTAAATAGACTATACAGCCCTCCTGTCCCTACATAGATTTCATGAAAATTTTGAAAAACTTTTAGAGGGTTTGGTGAAAATTCTGAAAAACTTTTCAAAGGATTTTGATGAGAATTTTGAAAATCTTTTTGTTGAAAATTTTGACAAACTTATCAAAGGAATGGGAGGAAAATTTTGAAAAAGTTTTCTAAGAAATATGATAGAAATTTTGAAAAACTTTTTGAGGAGTTTTGTGAAAATTTTGACAAACTTTCGTAAGGAATTTGATAGGAATTTTGAAAAACCTTTCAAAGGAATTTGATGGACATTTTAAAAAACATTTTAAAGGAATCTGATGAAAATTTGAAAAACTTTTCAAAGGAAATTGATGAAATTTTCGAAAAATATTTCGTGAAAGACTGAAAAGTTTTATCAAAATTTTCATCAAACTCTTTTGAAAATTTTTTCAGAATTTTCAGGGAAAACTTTGGAAAGTTTTGAAAATTTTCATCAAATTCCATTGAAATTTTTTTCAAAAGTTTAATCGAATTCCTTTTTAAAATGTTTTCAAAGTTTTCATCAAAATCCTATACAGGTGCAGAAGTAGCAATATAAGCCCATGTGTTCCTAGAGTCTGCTTAGGAGACTATATAAGCTATTTATGACCATTGGTGCCAATATAGACTACATAGGCCGAGTAGGGGCTTACATAGATTGTAAATGACCCTGGGCCTAAATAGCTTATTAACGTACGATTGGGGCGCAAAATAACCTAAGAAGGACTCGTGGGCGTATTTTTGCAAATTTTTATGATATTCTTTTGAAAAGATTTTCAGAAATTTGAAGTAAATCAATTGAAAATACTTTGAAAATTTTGATCCGTATCCTATAAAAATGGAGAAGTTGCAATATAGGCCCAGTTTTTTTCAGAGGTTATATAGGATCACTCAATATGGGCGAATATGCACTGTATAGTGTAAATAAGTGCAGCATTATTGGGAAATCTCCCAAAATGCCATTCCGCCTATCTCCGTCTATCTCAATCTCTCCCAGGTGTTTGAACACCCAGCATTATTGGGAAATCTCCCAAAACGCTAATCCGCTATCTACGAGAATCTCCGGTCATCTACGGCCATCTACGGCTATCTCCGGCAATCTTTGGCAATCTCCGGCAATCTTCGGAAATCTCCAGCAATCTTCGGCAATCTCCGGCAATCTCCGGCTAACTCCAGCTATCTCCGGAAATCTCCGGCTGTCTCCGGCAATCTACGGCAATCTCCTGCAATCTCTCGCTGGTGTTTTAACACTCAGCATTATTGGAAAATCTCCCAAAATGCTATTCCGCCTATCTAAGGCAATCGCCGGCTATCTCCGGCTATCTCCGGCTATCTCCGGCAATCTCCGGCTATCTCCGGCAATCTCCTGCTATCTCCGGCAATCTCCTGGTAGCTCCGCCTTTCTTCAGCAATCTCCGGTAATCTACAGCTATCTCCGGCAATCTCCGGCAATCTACGGCATTCTCCGATAATCTCCGGCTATCTCCTGCAATCTCTCCCAGGTGTTTTAACACCCAGCATTATTGGGAAATGTCCCAAAATTCTATTCCGCCTATCTCCGCCTATTTCCGACTATCTCACTCTCTCGCTGGTGTTTTAACACCCAGCATTATTGAGAAATCTCCCAAAATGCTGTTTCGCCTATCTCCGCCTATCTCCACCTATCTCCGCCTATCTCACCCTATCTCCGCCTAACTCACTCTACCTCATCTCTTCCAGGTGTTTTAACACCCAGCATTATTAGGAAATCTTCCAAAATGCGATTCCGCCTATTTCCCTCTATCTCCGCCTATCTCCGTCTATCTCAGTCTCTCCCAGGTGTTTTAACACCCAGCATTATTGGGAAATCTCCCAAATTGCTATTCTGCCTATGTTCGGAAATCTCCGAACATCTCCGGCTATCTCTGCAAATCTCCGGCTGTCTCCTGCAATCTACGGCATTCTCCGGTAATCTCCGGCTATCCCCTGCAATCTCTCCCAGGTATTTTAACACCCAGCATTATTGGGAAATCTCCCAAAATTCTATTCCGCCTATCTCCAGCAATCTCTAGCCATCTTCGGCTATCTTCAGCTATCTCCGGCAATTTCCGGCTATCTCCGGCAATCTCCGCAATCTACGGCAATCTCCGGCAATCTCCGTCAATGTCCGGCAATTTCCGGTAATCTCCGGCCATCTCCGGCAATCTCCGGTAATCTCCGGCTATCTACGGCTACCTCCAGCAATCTCCGTCAATGTCCGGCAATTTCAGGTAATCTCCGGCCAATCCGGCAATCTCCAGCAATTTCCGGCTATCTGCGGCAGCCTCCAGCAATTTCGGCAATCTCCGGCAATCTACGGTTATTTCCGGGTATCTCAGGCAATCTCCGACTATCTTCACCTATTTCTGTCTATCTCACTCTCTCCCAGGTGTTTTAACACCCAGCATTATCGGGAAATCTCCCAAAATGCTATTCCACCTATCTCCGGCAATCTCCGGCTATCTCCTACAATCTATCCCAGGTGTTTTCCCAGCCAGCATATCGGGATTTCTCTCAAAATGTTATTCCGCCTATCTCCGGCAATCTTCGGTTATCTCCGGCAACCTACGGCATTCTCCGGTAATCTCCAGCTATCTCCGGCAATCTCCGGCAATCTCTGAAATCTTCGGCTATCTCCAGCAATCTCCAGTAATCTCCGGCTATCTCCGGCAATCTACGGCATTCTCCGGTAATCTCCGGCTATCTCCGGCAATCTACGGCATTCTCCGGTAATCTCCGGCTATCTCCTGCAATCTCTCCCAGGTGTTTTAACACCCAGCATTATTGGGAAATGTCCCAAAATGCTATTCTGCCTATTTCCGACTATCTCACTCTCTCGCTGGTGTTTTAACACCCCGCATTATTGGGAAATCTTCCAAAATGCTGTTCCCCCTATTTCCGCCTATCTCCACCTATCTCCGCCTATCTCACCCTATCTCCGCCTATCTCACTCTACTTCACTCTCTTCGAGGTGTTTTAACACCCAGCATTATTAGGAAATCTTCCAAAATGCGATTCCGCCTATTTCCCTCTATCTCCGCCTATCTCTGTCTATCTCAGTCTCTCCCAGGTGTTTTAACACCCAGCATTATTGGGAAATCTCCCAAAATGCTATTCTGCCTATGTTCGGAAATCTCCGACCATCTCCAGCTATCTCTGCAAATCTCCGGCTGTCTCCTGCAATCTATGGCAATCTCCAGTAATCTCTGGCTATCTCCAGCAATCTACGGCATTCTCCGGTAATCTCTGGCTATCTCCTGCAATCTCTCCCAGGTATTTTAACACCCAGCATTATTGGGAAATCTCCCAAAATTCTATTCCGCCTATCTCCAGCAATCTCTGGCCATCTCCGGCTATCTTCAGCTATCTCCGGCAATCTCCGGCTATCTCCGGCAATCTCCGCAATCTACGGCAATCTCCGGCTTTCTTCAGCAATCTCCATCAATGTCCAGCAATTTCCGGTAATCTCCGGCAATCTCCGATAATCTCCGGCTATCTGCGGTGGCCTCCAGCAATCTCTGGCTTTCTTCGGCAATCTCCGTCAATGTCCGGCAATTTCCGGTAGTCTCCGGCTATCTGTGGCAGCCTCCAGCAATTTCCGGCTATCTCCGGCAATCTACGGAAATCTCCGGTTATTTCCGGGTATCTCGGGCAATCTCCGGCTATCTTCACCTATTTCCGTCTATCTCACTCTCTCCCAGGTGTTTTAACACCCAGCATTATCGGGAAATCTCCCAAAATGCTATTCCACCTATCTCCGGCCATCTCCGGGCATCTACGGCTATCTCCGCCAGTCTCCGGTAATCTCCGGGCATCTCCGGCAATCTCCGGCTATCTCCGGCAATCTCCGGCTATCTCCGGCAATTACTGGTTATCTCCGGCAATCTCCAGCTATCTCCTGCAATGTCACCCAGGTGCTTTAACACCCAGCATTATTGGGAAATCTCCCAAAATGCTATTCCGCCTATCTCCGCCTATCTCACTCTATCTCACTCTCTTCCAGGTGTTTTAACACCCAGCATTTTAAGGAAATCTTCCAAAATGCTATTCCGCCTATCTCCGCCGATCTCTCTCTATCTCACTCGCTTCCAGCTGTTGTAACACCAGCATTATTGGGAAATTTCCCAAAATGCTATTCCGCCTATCTCCGGCCATCTCCGTCTATCTCCAGATATCTCCGGCAATCTCCGGCAATGTCCGGCAATCTCCACATTCTATGGCAATCTTTGGCTTTCTTCAGCATTCTCCGGCTATCTCCGGCAATCTCCAGCTATCTGTGGTAGTCTCCAGCTATCTCCGGCTATCTCCGGCAATCTCCGGCAATCTTCGGCAATCTCCAGCAATCTCCGGTTATCTCCGGCAATCTCTGACTATCTCACTCTATTGCACTCTACCTCCACCTATCTCACTCTCTTCTAGGTGTTTTAACACCCAGCATTATTGGGAAATCTTGCAAAATGCTATTCCGCCTATCTCCAGCCATCTCCGGCTATCTTCTGCAATCTCTGGCAATCTCCAGCTATCTCCGGCAGTCTCCGGCGATCTCAGGCAATCTCCTGCTATCTCCAGCTACCTCTGGCAATCTATGGCAATCTCTGGCAACCATGCTCATTCATGCTGCCAGAAAATTTATTTTAAATTTTTCTTGCTGATATTTTTCTCAAAAAAATTGGCTGATGGTAATAATAATAATAATAATTATGATAATAATAATAAAAGACACCAGAAAATAAAGAGTGAATAATTGAAAATTTAACGAATTTTGAAAATATATGAAAAGAAAGAGTGAAATGAATAAAAGATTGGATTCCACTAATTGTTTTAATACTTACTTTTCCATGCAAACATGGGTCAGATGGAATTTGTTGAAGCAGATTCTCTACTCATGCAAGGCAGTGAGCTGGCGGAGATGTTAGCTGGGCGAAATGCTTAGCGGTATTTCATTTATCTTTACGGCAAGCTGGCAGAAATGTTAGCACGGCACTGGTGTCAATGTAATCGACTTAATCCGTTTGTCTGTCCTTGTTTGTCCCCTCTGTGTTTAGCCCCTTGTGGATAGTAAAGAAATAGGTATTTCATTTATCTTTACGTTCTGAGTTAAAATTCCACCGAGTTCAACTTTGCCTATCATCCTTTCAGGGTCAATAAATTAAGTACCAGTTGTGTACTGGGCCAATCTAATCAACTGCCCCCCTCCCCCAAATTTTGGGCCTTGTACCTAGAGTAGAAAAGAATCTCTACGTATGCTCTACACTAAGCATTCACCCTATTTATCCACCCCTGGTTATTTGTCTTCTCTTAGAGCTTGTACCATGATAAAATGCACTCAGTACATTCAGTGACTGATATTAGGAAGAGCATCCAGCTGTAAAAATCAGGCTAAAAATGAAACTTACATAAGACGTGGTTCCCTGACCTATCTAGAAAAGCAGAAATGATCTCTCCAATCCATGCCAGCATTAAAAGCAGATGTAAAATGATGATGAAGAATTTCAGTTCATCTGAAATGCTGATATGCTTGGCAAAGGCACAAACATCATAAATTTCATTTCCTTTCTCATTTAAATTTAAGGTCTTGTGTTTGCATTAACTTTGTTTATAAATTGAGCCCAGGACAGCCATCTCTGAGGAGACCTAGGATCAAATTGATTCCAGCTGAAACAGTCTCTTTTCAAACACTGCATATCAAGGAATATATTTTTCAATGTATTCTTTCTTTTTCAAGATAGTAGGGGGTGGTTTGAGTGAAAAATGACTGTTATTTCTAGTTTGTTGAGCAACCATCATGAAGCTTCCATGTTTATTTCAGTTCTTATTATTAGGTCATAATTGTCAGTAGCCATCATTATTTAACATCCATCCACTATGTTGGTATGAGTTGAACAGTTTGACAGAATCCAATGAGCCTGTTGAGTTCCAATGTCTTGTTTTGGTATTTTTTCTATGGCTGGATACCCTTCTTAATGCCTCCACTTTATAGAGTGTCTGGGTACTTTTAAAATTTTTTTTAAATGACAACAATGATGATGTTTCAATTCACAAGGCAAAGAAAAGGATCCCTGACTGAGTTGGGTTGAGAGCGAGATGTGCTTTTATGCTAAAGTATGATAATGGGAAAAGCACAGTCTTGCTACAGTCTGAGATACATGGCTACCCTACATTATATAAGGGTGGGTGGGAGTAGCTGGAAAGTAGACTGATGATACAAGAAGGGGAGTATAACAGAGAATGACTAATGATCAGGAAGGATGGGTCAATGAGTTCATTAGTGTAAGTGGGGAATGACAGGTGGATGTGTGTTTGGTGGTAAATATCAGCATGGAAGGGAAGGCGTAAGAAATAGGAGTGGGTCAAAGAAAGAGAAAGTGTTAAATGGCTGTACAAGAGGGGAAGAGAGCCGCAATATAATAAATCTGCAGACAAGAAAATAAGGACAAATTGTGTGTTTGTGTAGTGCAGGGATTAAGTCATTGGGTGTTTGCATGTACACATACTGAAATATGCTTAGGTTTATGATACATTGACTTCATTAAATTGCCTGACACCACTCTTACAAAAAATGTTTCAAATATAAATTCAAATCTTAACTGAAATTGTATCACCTGACCTATAACATATTTCAATAGGTAAATGGTCAAACTGAGTTCCAAATACCAGTTTAATCCTATTGTAACTATTTTCTTTTGAACTGCACTGCTTTTGTCTCAATTTTGAAAATAATGAAGAATTTAGTGAAATAACTTTTTCATTATGAAGCTGGTGTTAGGAACAAATTAACATGAAATTTTGATAGGATTTGATTTGATGTCTTGCAAACAACTTGCACATGCAAGTGCTACCAGTTAAAAGCTCCATATACCGGAAGCTAGCAAGTGTATGGGGTCATCAGGAGAGAATGCGTGCCATTTCGGGGCCTACCTCTTGACGGCATCAATGCGCACCGGCCCCCATCACTGATATGAGGCCCCGCTTGCTATATCAGCTGGTTATGAAGAACTCAATATACTTCTAGCTTATCGTCTCTTTTTAACCAAATCCAGTGGCTAGCCTTCTCCACTGTAGATTGGATATCAGTCATGGTGGTATTGACTTTACGATGAGTTAGGCCTAGCGATAACAACAAAATATGAATTTTGCTTCAATGAACTATGGGCTGTCTTGGATCAGAAGGTTTAATATATAGACAAATAAAGTTTGTTGATTTACTAAACCTTTCATAATTATTATTAAAAAAATTAAAGGATAAAGAACCATGTGTTTGCCTTAGAAATATGGTAATAATAAAACTTTAACATTCTTTTTGCTTTTGTTGTTTTGCAAAATTATTAACTTAGTCTTAATGTAGATTAATTTTTATACTTTTCAAAAATTATTTGTTTTATAAATAAATAGTAGTGAATTTCGTTATTAATTTACATTCTGAATTTCAATTATTTCTAGGATATGGAGAATAAAATTAGAAACACTCTTAGTGAAATTTATCTTGGGAAAACGAAGGATATTGTGAATGGCCTTCGCTCTAGTCAGACCTTGCAAGATCGCAAGCAGGCAGAGGCACTACGCAACGACTTAGTGATGGCTCTACAAAAACGTCCACAAACGCTATGATGTTACAAGGGAGACAACTAACATAATTCCGGCTTTCATTCGAACTCTGCAGAAGCTACCATACGGCCGGGTGGGATTATTACATAACACCTATAATGATATAATATTAATGATATTATCATTGTCTTCATTATCTTCTCTTACTGTTCCTCTTTTCCTCCTTTTTTTAAAATTATATATATATATAAAAAGAAAGTTGATTAATGTAATTATACACACATAAATACACACACACTTTTCTTTTGAATTTTATTTAAAATTTAAATCCTTATTTCACTTTTTATTAGAATTAATGTTTATCTCTGAACATCAGTGCATCTTTCTCTTCTATAAGCCTCTTCATTCATTCCTTCTATGATTCTCTCTCTCTCTCTCTCTCTCTCTCTCTCTCTCTCTCTCTCTCTCTTTCTTCAATAAGAGTGCACTAGGCTTAAAACACTTAAAGACAACATGAAACTAATTCCAGTTTCCCCGGCCACTCTGATTTGCCTGTGGCAGAATATGAGTGAAAGGTTGCAATAACTATGTATATTTGGTGACAAAAACTTCCAGCCAGACTCCTCCTAGCTTGATTAAAATGGACAGTGGTGAATGACCTGTCTTCAGTATTTTGGTCTCTGAAAGAAGCCTGTCTTTTTCAAGGAAGGATACATGCCTTCATACAAGTAATTTCAATATTATTCAGAAAATGGCTATTTTTGTTTTATTGATTCCTCTTTGAATCGTTTGCAGCTGAAATTTTATACAAATGATGCTGGTTTTAACATTTAATACATTAGAATAGTCTAAATACCAGGTTAGCAGTTGTTCTAACAAAAATATTGGTGTACATTTCCAATCCTTTATCTAACCATGTTAATATACCATTGAAATAAGTTTGCTAATGTTACTAAATACAATATCTATAATAATTTAGCTAAAGTTGGCAAAATATCTTTCAAATTACAGCCAGTTGTTTTAAAGAAAAGGAATGATGCATTGGACAATATACAATGTTTAATAGTTAAAGTTCCATGTAAGTGTGTGTGTATATGGGCTGAAGCATTTATTTGATGATAGATTTTGCTCAGCTGGGCATTAATCCAAAAGTTGAACAGCTTGATCGTTGTAAATGACATAACTTGGTATTTTGTCATTGGTATACAACTAGCAGAAACACTGCTCTCTGAGAAGTTTTCTGCTGGAATATGTCATGTGGATTTAATCAATTATATAACATTTTATAAACTTTAGAAGTGTCATTTGTGGTTGGTATTTTATGGACAAGAAAGTAAATCTTGAACGTAGTCAAGCTGTTAGAAGAGTAGAGTAAGATTGAGTAAGACTTATAAGACTGATATAAGTTGCCAGTAGGTGGCTATGGGAGTTGAACCTGTACCCCTCAGATACTGGCTGATTGCTTTAACCATTAAGTTAATAATAGGTTAAATCCCCCCAAATAAAAATGAAGTGAATTATCAGCTATTAAAGTGTAATATATTTTGGGACATTTTATATACACACACACACACATATATACATATATACACACACACACTCACACGTTTATTTGTGTTTACATTGCAGGCCTGGTGAAGGATGTTTTCTGAGAACATTGCGGAGTGCACTTGCATCTGTATGGCAGTATGTAATAGCAATTTAACAGAGCCAATCGTTATTGTTGTGTTACACGCATGATAAAAGAATTGTGATTGGGGGAGAGAGAGAAGGAGTATTGTAGAGCTTTCATAGGGAACTTCTGAGCAAAGAAATGAAAAGTGATAAATAGAGGTAACTTCAAGAAAGTATTTTGTTAGAAAATTGTCGGACAGATTTCAGGGGTGACAACTTTGCTTTGGCTAAAGTCTTAATCAGATGCGTGAGGAATCCAAAATAGTTAAGAAAACGGTCGCTTATGATAATTCTTTTCATTTTCGAGATGAAAATGCAAGCAATTGCTTCGTTGTTTAGCAAAGTTTGAGATGTTCTTTTGTATTTGTTATGATCTGTCTGTCTCTCTTTATACACACATAGACGTACACAAACCAATACCAGACGTTAAGCAATGGCGAGGTATAAATACAGAGACGAACGCATGTATGTATGAGCTAGAGTCATGGCTTACTTAACAATCGGCTTTACGTGATTCTGTCAAGTCAATGAGTGGCCTACTTCACTTTGCTATGCGCTGGTCCTTTATGGATCATTTATAATCGAAACTGCAGTTAGATAAAAAGATTGATTGATTGACAAATGGACAGACAGATAGATAGATAATCGGGTTTCTTTCAATTTCCGCTAAATGCTTAGCGGTATTTCGTATGTCCTTACGTTCTGAGTTCAAATTTTACCGTGGTTGACTTTGTCTTTCATCCTTTCGGGTTTGATAAATGAAGTACCAGTTGCGTACTGGGTCAATCTAATCGATTGCCCCCCTCCCCCCAAATTTCGGACCTTGTGCCTCGAGTAGAAAAGAATATTTTTCTACCCATAAAAAATTCTAAAAGAGCGGGGTGTGGTAGGGGTTTAAAAAATTAAGAAAATTTTTTTCCCCCCATAATTGTTTGAAATTCGCAAGAATTTTCCGAAAATTAAAATAATAATAATAATAATAATAAATCATAAAATAAAAAAGTTATAAGGAGTTAAAGCTGAGTTTCGTCAAAAATCCGTTTGTATTGTAAAAGTGCCAGTAACAGTGATCATAACTTCTTTTACTGTATAATCTTTAACCCTTTTACTGCGGAAATCAGACATATCCCTCTCAAAATTCCGTAACTCTTAACTGCAGAAAGCAGTTTTATAAACCAATCTGTTTTTTTTTTTGTTAAGAAATAAGACACGTCAAGTTTCTTGAAGCAGAAAACACCAATTGTGTTTTATTTGGTAGTTATTTAACATTATTACTGGAATAACCATCAAATTCAATTACTCCGTTAAAGTGTTAAAGTCCTTTGCTTTTTGTGTGTAGTGCCATCAACGAATATCTGTCGGGCATTAGGTATGTTGTAGGGTCCTCTTTAGCTTCTGAGTGAAACACCTAAAAAAAGAAGACAAAAAAAACAAACAAACAAGCCTATAAAGTAACAATTAAATGCAGGATTTAAATTATTGTTTTCTCTGATCGTAGAAAAATATATTGAAAAAAAAAAAAAAAAGATCAAATCGGGCAAGAATTATTTCCCTTTACAAAGTTATTCCCCTTCCTTTGGATCTTGTAAGTTTAGAATTACTCGAAATCAATTTTGATAGTTTCACTGCACATATGTTGCAATATTGAAAAGAACAAGAATATCTTTTGTTTTAATGAGCAACCCTCAGCTTGGTTTTAGAGTCTTTTAGTAAAGGTGCCAATGTTTGTACATCGATAATAATTTTGTATGAGTTATTGATCCTGTTCGAAACTTGTGCATGATGAAATGAACAGAGAAGGGAATTGCTGCACATGGCCTGACATTCCATCACAATCTGAACGACAGTTCCAGTCCAGTGAACGACCGACACGATTGAAGAATTTTGGTTTGATGCTGAGTCGTGGAGTTTCACAAGAAGAAATGAAGTTGTCAATTTTACAGTGCGGCTGCACCTAAAGAGACGATAAATACTTTCTATCCTTAAGCGAAATTGCAGTGGTTCGCAGCCGAGGGTCCCCATGACCTTTAGGGGTCCATATAAGATTTTGCCGTTAAAGTTTATCTGCAACTAGCAGTATCGCCCGGCGTTGCCCGGGTTTGTAAGGGAAATAACTATATAAGCATTTTTAGAGAGTTACTTCCCTTATATAATAGCAAAAAATGCATTAAAAATGAGAAAAAATGATGGTAAATTTTTTTTTAAATCGTAGACTCATCGTAGACGCGCGCTAATACCCAGAAGGGCTCGATATGAATCGCGACTATAAGATACCCGGTTTTAGTTAAACTGCACCGCAAAATGTGCGAGTAGTTAGGAATCTAAATCGTAGGAGACAGACACTCACACAACTTCACTTTTATATATATAGATAAACTGTTAATACTTCTACAATATATGAAATATTTCAACAATGTTTTTTTCTTTTTATATAATTCCTAATGATGTTTAATTATAAAAATGCAGTTATAAGATCTTCAGTCATGAATGATCATGGTATTGCATCTAGAAAGTTCCCTTCTGAGGCACAAATCTGGGCAAGGTTATTTATGGAAGACCAGCAGTCACCCATGCATACCTATTTCTTTATTACCCACAAGGGGCTAAACACAGAGGGGACAAACAAGGACAGACATAGGTATTAAGTCGATTACATCGACCCCAGTGCGTAACTGATACTTAATTTATCGGCCCCGAAAGGATGAAAGGCAAAGTCGAGATCGGCGGAATTCGAACTCACAACGTAACGCAGACGAAATACCTATTTCTTTATTACCCACAAGGGGCTAAACACAGAGGGGACAAACAAGGACAGACATAGGTATTAAGTCGATTACATCGACCCCAGTGCGTAACTGATACTTAATTTATCGGCCCCGAAAGGATGAAAGGCAAAGTCGACCTCGGCGGAATTCGAACTCAGAACGTAACGCAGACGAAATACCTATTTCTTTATTACCCACAAGGGGCTAAACACAGAGGGGACAAACAAGGACAGACATAGGTATTAAGTCGATTACATCGACCCCAGTGCGTAACTGGTACTTAATTTATCGACCCCGAAAGGATGAAAGGCAAAGTCGACCTCGGCGGAATTCGAACTCACAACGTAACGCAGACGAAATACCTATTTCTTTATTACCCACAAGGGGCTAAACACAGAGGGGACAAACAAGGACAGACATAGGTATTAAGTCGATTACATCGACCCCAGTGCGTAACTGGTACTTAATTTATCGACCCCGAAAGGATGAAAGGCAAAGTCGACCTCGGCGGAATTTGAACTCACAACGTAACACAGACGAAATACCGCTAAGCATTTCGCCCGGCGTGCTAACGTTTCTGCCAGCTCGCCGCCATGCATACCAGCTTCCCCTCTCCATGCCACCAATGTTGGCAAAGGCAAAGTCTGATACACCTTGGCACTACTGACGTCACAATTCATTTCTACAGTTGAGTGAACTGGAGCAATGTGAAATAAAGTGTCTTGCTCAAGAACACAGTGCACAGCCTGGTTCGGGAATCCAACCCACTATCTCATGATTGTAAGCCCGACGCTCTAACCACTGAGCCATGCGCCTTCACAAAAGAAAAAAAAATACAGTAGGATTTTTAAAATTTACATGGAATGGCGAAGGGAGCCTAGTAGAAGTAAGATAAGAATCTAAGGAATCCACAAGCAACACATGGTTGAGAATCACTGAGTTAGAGTCTTCATAATTAATAAGACGATGAAATTAATTAAATCAATAATAATTACGTGATGAAGAGAAGAAAACATTTGCTCAATGACTAATATTAATTTAAACTGATCTCAGGAGGCAACACGAAGTATGTTTAGGTATTATTATACAACCTCATTGACTTCTCTCTACTTGGTAAACTAGTGATAAGAGAATTCGCATCAGTATCACAATGGACGTGACTTCTTCCATTCAAAAAAAAAAAAAGAAGTCAAGTTAGAGCAATAGTGATGTACAAGAATGTGCACCGGTAGGCAGCCAAGTTAGAGTTCTGCCAATGTACAATAATCTACACCAATAGACAACATTATTATTTAAGACCGCCTTCGGTCACGAATACCTATGGGAATACACCTAGAAAGTTCCCCTCCGAGGCTTAAGTCTGGGCAAGGTTGTTTGTGGAAAACCAGCAGTCGCCTATGCATACTAGCCTCCCCACTGATGTTATTCAAGGCAAAGGCAAAGGCAAATACAGCTCGGCAAATACAGTGACGTAGCGACTCCTTTCTGTAATTGAGTGAACTGGAGCAACGTGAAACGAAGTGTCTTGTTTAAGAACACAACACACAGCCCGGTTTAGGAATCGAACTTACAACCGCACGATTGTAAGCCCGACGCTCTAACTACTGAGCCATGCACCTTCACTGTAAACGTTATCATAGTAAATCATTGTTTGTACCGAGAACAGCGAGAATCGAAACAATGACTTGCATATTTATTATTAATACGTTCCGGTAGACCTGAATGAAAATATGATTATCGCTGTTGTCTTCTTTACAGGAGAACAGCTTCTTCTTTACGACGAATGTTTTCACAACACACTCGATTTATTATCATGGTAGATGAGAGACTATATATACAGGGTTCATAAGGTATTTGAGGAAAACCTTTTTGGGATCATTGCTGCATTTTTTTGTTAACTCTGTATAATCTTTGTTTCAGAAACTAATAATGGCAGATCATCAGCTTACTCAAGAATTGTGGTTATAAAGGTTGAGCATAGCGATTTAGAAATATTTCGATTTTTAAAAGTTGCCAGGTCTTTCGTCTACAAAGTTTGTAAGGGGTTAGAGACTGAAGATGGAAACGTATCACCAGTATCAAAGCATAAAAAGCATAAAAAAGCATTCTAAACGCTCTGAAATCATCAGAACACCTGAATTTATCCAGCAAGTTCAAGAGACCATTGTTTACAGTCCCAGAAAGTCCATGAGGTCAATTGCAAAAGATCTGTGTCAGAAGGAACAGTCAGAAATGTTGTTCACGAAGACACCAGATATGTCTTGTATAATGATGAAAGGTCAATTTGTCAGAAAACGCAAAAGAAGATCACTACATCAGATTTAAAAACTCTTAAACAAACTGAAAAATCCAGCAGAAGAAGATTTAATTTGGTTTTTCTCAAACGAGAAAAACTTCGACCAACATCAAAAAGTTAACAGAAAAAATGACAGATGGTATGTGCAGACCCTTCTGAAGTTCCAAGTTTTATGCATACAAAATTTCTTGCGCCTGTCATGGTTTTAGGGGTTGTCAGCAATGAAGGACATATGATGCTTCCTTACTATTCCTTAAGGCCTTAGAGTTAACTCTGTCGCCTACATTAAGGTCCTGGAAACAATTGGTAAGTCCTGGATAGACAGTGTATGCAATAGAAGGCCATATGTATTTCACTAAGACTCTGCACTATCACACATATGAGCATTTCTGAAATAGCAGCTGAGGTACACCACTGCAACGTAGTAAACCCGACAACGAACACCAGTGAAAAGTCACAGAGACATGTTTGATATCCGATGGGTGGGCTTCCTCTGTTAGTTTAGGCCACCACATAATTTTGAACCATTCATTAACTTTTGCTTATCTAATGATGCGACAATGCATACACAGGCTGTCGAAAGGCGATGGATGCGCCAAGAAGAAACTCAAATGACAAATGTGAATGGAAATTGCTTTATGAACATCGAATCTGTATGAGCATATGTGGTAAAATAGGTTCAAAGACCGTGAAAATGGTTTATGTATGTTCTTTACATCGTTTTCAAGTTATATAAATATAATGAAATTATGGGATTTCACTGTCGTCATTTCGGTTTATATTACGACTAGCAGTATCGCCCGGCGTTGCTCGGGTTTGTAAGGGAAATAACTATATAAGCATTTTTAGAGAGTTACTTACCTTATATAATAGCAAAAAAATGCATTAAAAATGGGAAAAAATGATGGTAAATTTTTTTTTAAATCGTAGACTCATCATAGACGCGCGCTAATACCCAGAAGGGCTCGATATGAATCACGACTATAAGATACCTGCTTTTGGTTAAACTGCACCGCAAAATGTGGGAGTAGTTAGGAATCTAAATCGTAGGAGACAGACACTCACACAACTTCACTTTTATATATAAAGATTTACTCGTACTTTTTTACAGCACTGAACTCTACATTAACCAATTTTGAGTTCAGCACTGCAAAGTGACATAAAATTTGTCGTAATTCTGTGCATCCACACAATTTATAGCTTCCCTTGGTATCTTGTTTATGGCCGAAAATACTGGATCATGAAAATCTCTGAGTTAAACGCCATGGTTTGTATTAACTATTTTGATACCAACCCACCCAAGACTACCCTCACCTAGTTCTATGCAAAAAGTTTCTTAAACCCATCCGTCAAAATTTCGTGTTGAGTTTCAAACACAAGATTAGTAATAACAAAGTTATTTTACTAATTTCTTCTCTATTTTTTAAAATTTAACGAAACAAGGCGCAGGTGTGGCTGTGTGGTAAGTAACTTGCTTACCAACCACATGGTTCCGGGTTCAGTCCCACTGCGTGGCATCTTGGGCAAGTGTCTTCTGCTATAGCCCCGGGCCGACCAATGCCTTGTGAGTGGATTTGGTAGACGGAAACTGAAAGAAGCCTGTCGTATATATGTATATATATATATATGTATGTGTGTGTGTGTTTGTGTGTCTGTGTTTGTCCCCTTAGCATTGCTTGACAACCGATGCTGGTGTGTTTACGTCCCCGTCACTTAGCGGTTCGGCAAAAAGAGACCGATAGACTAAGTACTGGACTTACAAAGAATAAGTCCCGGGGTCGAGTTGCTCGATTTAAGGCGGTGCTCCAGCATGGCCGCAGTCAAAATGACTGAAACAAGTAAAAGAGTAAAAGAGTAAAAGGGTAAGAGTAATGCCAGTGTATTTCAGCAGAAATATGGAAACGAAACGGTCAAACGTGCCAAGGTATCTTTCCTATTTCTTTATTACCCACAAGGGGCTAAACACAGAGGGGACAAACAAGGACAGACATAGATATTAAGTCGATTACATCGACCCTAGTGCGTAACTGGTACTTAATTTATCGACCCCGAAAGGATGAAAGGCAAAGTCGGCCTCGGCGGAATTTGAACTCACAACGTAACGCAGACGAAATACCGCTAAGCATTTCGCCCGGCGCGCTAACGCTTCTGCCAGCTCATCTTTCCATCCCACGATAGGCCATTGCTATGAACGTGGATCTTTGTTTTTTGTTTTATTTGTTTTATGTCAAAATTTTCTTATTGTCGATTCGGGGTATGGTTGGTTAGTCACACCTTCATTTAGCACTTTAATGACTCAATCAGCATTCGCTGCCACCCATATTCAGGCACCCGGAGGAGGAATGAATCCTAACAATGCTTTGAACGAGGACGTAACGAAAAGCCATTAACAGCTTACTTTGAAACTCACATCCATCGAACTCAAGACTTAAGTTTCTGTTTTTTTTTTAATATTTTTATTTCTCAGCTATTTATGACACTTCATTGGTTGACTAATGTGACGAAAGACAAGTGTCAGCTGATTATCTCACTTGTCAGAGTATATCCACCCGAATTAGGGGAGAGAGAGAGAGAGGTGGGGATTAGATGCTGTGGTAATAGGAGCCAACATGTCTTTACTAACGTAAGCTAATAAAAAAAAAAAAAGTGTATACATTCATTAGCAGTGTTTTTGCTTAGCTATAAATAAGATCACTCGTTTCTGTCCACGGTTATCCACACCAGCACTAAACTGACAACTATTCCAGGCAGCTGTTAAATATCTCCACAGCTGTCGTAGCAGCAGACACAAAACGAGAGAAGGCATCAGTGAACGCTGTTGGGGCATAATTCCTCCTCATGTTTGGATCATTTCAACACTTCACCAAAACACGATCAACTTCAACCATGATACACACGCGCGCACACACACACACACACACACACACACACACACAACATTATATACATATAAAATACATATGTATCTATTGCATATGTATATTATATATATCTTATATATAAAAAATACAAATATATATATATCACTATTTTTATTATACTCACACACACACACATTATATACATATTATATACAGATGTATATAGGCGCAGGAGTGGCTGTGTGGTAAGTAGCTTGCTAACCAACCACATGGTTCCGGGTTCAGTCCCACTGCGTGACATTTTGGGCAAACTGAAAGAAGCCTGTCGTATATATGCATATATATATATATGTGTGTGTGTGTGTGTGTTTGTCTGTCTGTGTTTGTCCCCCTAGCATTGCTTGACAACCGATGCTGGTGTGTGTACGTCCCCGTCACTTAGCGGTTCGGCAAAAGAGACCGATAGAATAAGTACTGGGCTTACAAAGAATAAGTCCCGGGGTCGATTTGCTCGATTAAAGGCGGTGCTCCAGCATGGCCGCAGTCAAATGACTGAAACAAGTAAAAGAGTAAAATAGTATATATCACTATTTTTATTATACTCACACACACACATTATATACATATTAGATACAGATGTATATATTATATATGCATATTATGTATATCTTATATATAAAATATATATATATATATCACTACTTTTATCATACACATACACGCGCGCGCACACACACACCCATTCACATACGCACAAATATATTCTCAGAATCACTTCCAAACATTCTCATTTTCTCTACCCCTCCCCACACACGCATGCGTGAGCGCGGTCCACAATGCTTATTTGCATAAATCAGTACACACACACGCACGCACACACATACACATACACACACACACACACACGATATGCCAGACGAAGAGTGTTTTAAGTTGTTGCCAGAAATTTGCCGGCCTTATGGTGAGATTGATATATAATACTACTACTACTACTACTACTACTAATAATAATAATAATAATAATAATAATAATGAAATTATTGTATACAGTGCTCAGGTGCACCAGAACTTGTCAAAAGTGCATATAAAGCATATGCAGTAATGTACAAATGTCTGGAAAGTGAACAGTGTATGAGTCAGATACATGCTTGCGTGTGTATGGAGGGGAGAAAATCAGGTGTAGTGTTGGTGAATCTCAGAAAGCATGGAAATTTTGAAGGATGCAGTGCTCCGACAACTAACAACTGATGCCGGCAGTTTGTTCCATGCATCAGCAACTCTCAGCGTGAAAAAAATGTTTTCTAAAGTCATGGGAACTGTGCTGTTTTCTGACTTTGTAAATATGTCCACGGGTGGAGTTTGAAAAGGTGCTCAAGAGTTATTGTTTGTAAGATGGTTAATAATTTTATGGGTGTATGCCAAGTTAGCTGCCAGACGTCGGAGTTTCAATGTGTCCAGGGAAGTAAGGCATTCAGAATATGCCTTACGGGCTAACAATCTCAGGAAGCATGGAAGTTTTGAAGGATGCAGTGCTCCGACAACTAACAACTGATGCCGGCAGTTTGTTCCATGCTCCAGCAGCTCTCAAGTTGCCATTTTAGTTTGAAGGTCTTTTAAGTCAATCTCGGAAGGAAAATAGTAAGCAAGGAGAGATTTTAAGAGGACAATAGTTACGAGGTGAGAGGATTTGGGAAAGAGTTAAACACAAGATCTCGGTGATGAAATACAGCAAGGTAGAAAGATGAACAAACTGGGTGCACTCGGGTGTAGAGTATACCCACTGGCTTGGTCACAGGACCGTGGCCAGTTACAGCAACAGCAAAAGAAAAGGTGAAAAAATAACATGTCTGTTAGCTGATGGCTAGTGTCTTCTACTATATAGCCTCAGGCCGACCAAAGCCTTGTGAGTGGATTTGGTAGACGGAAACTAAAAGAAGCCCGTCGTGTATATGTATATGTGTGTGTATGTGTGTGTGTGTGTGGTGTGTGTGTGTGTGTGTGTGTGTGTGTGTGTCTGTGTGTGTCTGTGTTTGTCCCCCACCCCCAACATCGCTTGACAACCGATGCTGGTGAGTTTACGTCTCCGTAACTTAGCGGTTCGGCAAAAGAGACCTATAGAATAAGTACTTGGCTTAAAAAAAGAATAAGCCCTGGGGGTCGATTTGCTCGACTAAAGGCGGTGCTCCAGCATCGCCACAGTCAAATGACTGAAACAAGCAAAAGAGAATAAAAGAACAGGATAAATTATTTCGAATGTGGTTTGAGACGTGTATGTAAGTATGCATGCATGCATGTATGTATGTATGTATGTATGTTGTGTGTATGTATGTGTGTATGTATGTATGTATGTATGTATGTATGTATGGTATGTATGTATGTATGAATGTATGTATGTATGTATGTATGTATGTATGTATGTATGTATGTATGCATGCATGCATGTACGTACGTACGTATGTATGTATGTATGTATGTATGTATGTATGTATGTATGTATGCATGTATGTATGTATGTATGTATGTATGTATGTATGTATGTATGCATGTGTGCATGTATGCATGTATGTATGTATGTATGTATGCATGTATGTATGCATGTATGTATGTATGTATGTATGTATGTATGATGTATGTATGTATGTGCGTACGTACGTACGTACGTATGTATGTTTTTCTATGAGTTTTATCTAAGTTCTTGAGAGAATTTAAACCGGTCGCTAACAAAGCAACAAGACTTTTTAAGTTAAGAAAGTTCCTGGTGTTTGTAAATATGTGGTTGAGTCGGGGTGTTGATTGAACTGTCGATGCATACACCAAAGTGTGTGCACCTATTCACATAAGAATCTCGCATGAATAATTTTTGGAATGTCTTACAAATTTTTACTGTGCCACTGATAGATTAGATCTGGAGAATTCGCGCCAGTTCCTTTTGCTCTTTTCCCGTGAAACCGAGTATTTCTAGCTTTTTATGCAAACTTGTTGGTATAAAACTTAATGCAGCTATGATGGTAGGTACAAATGAGAATTCAAAATCAGAGAACAAGGGAATGTATGCATGCATGCATGTATGTATGTATGTATGTATGTATGTATGTATGTATGTATGTATGTATGTATGTATGTCGCGTGTGTACCGTTGGCGATTTTTTTCCTCTGTCTTCCCTTCTCTGGATCTTACCTACTTCTATGTTTCCGACGGAGAGCTCCGCTCGAAACGTTAAACCCTCCTTCTTTCCTTCTTTCCTTCTTTCCTGAGCGTCCAATAATACTATATTTGTTCCACGTCCTCGCGTTGTTGTGTTTTTTTGTGCTTTCTTGTTTGGATTAACTATGTATGTATGTATGTATGTATGTATGTATGTATGTTTTTCTCTTTAACTTTTTAAGTAAGAGTAAATTTTGACTGGCCACCTACTTGATAGCAAGGTTTAGAAGGAAAGTATGTTCTTTTAACCATCACTTTTTAAATCTTAAGAAGATCTTTAGATTTTTATAGTCCCAGATATCGCGATCATTTGTAGCATAAAAATTAAGGATTTGCATTCTCTCCCCAAGTTCCTAACTTCAGCCATACTCTGCTCCTGACAGGTTGGCATGTATCCTGTTGCTCTAATAATATGTATGAAACTGAAAGAATATCTTTAGTACTGGATTTGCGAAATCCAAATAATGGTCCCTAGATGTCCTCTTTCTCTTGTACCTTTCTAACCACATTGGAGCCCAGAGGGCAACTGATTTCCACGAAGGAAAATATCTTTTCCATCAAAAATATCTGGTCAGTTGTGTTTTAACTTAGTGGTTATTTTAATTTTTAAGACCCACTAATATTCTTTTGACCCATTGGTCTCAATATGGTCAATTTCATTTGTAGGTATTTTCGTATGCATGTATGTATGTATGTATGTATGTATGTATGTATGTATGTATGTATGTATGTATGTATACTCTTTACTGTTTTACTTGTTTCAGTCATTTGACTGAGCATCGCCTTTAGTCGAACAAATCGACCCCAGGACTTATTCTTAGTAAGCCTGGTACTTATTCTATCGGTCTCTTTCTGCCGAACCACTAAGTTACGGGGACGTAAACACACCAGCATCGGTTGTCAAGCGATGTTTGGGGGCACAGACACAAACACACAAACATATACACACACATACACACGCACACACACACACGCGCGCGCGCACACACACACACACAAACACTAACACAAACACATACATATATACGACGGGATACGTTCAGTTTCCGTCTACCAAATCCACTCACAAGTCTTTGGTCGGCCCGAGGCTATTGTAGAAGACACTTGCCCAAGGTGCCATGCAGTGGGACTGAACCCGGAACCATGTGGTTGGTAAGCAAGTTACTTTACTTCATTTTATTTGCCATAATGGCAGTACACAGAGTAGCTGCGGGCTGGACAAACACATTAATGAATGAAAATGAAATAAAATGAATAAATGAGAGACGAAACCCAACACTCACCGATTGGATTTTTCTCGAAAACATATTTTCTTTTTTTTTTTAAAATCAATATGAGGTTTCAAACCTCTTGCAAAAAGGAGGCATTTAAACCTCTTACTTAACATGTTTTTTTTTTTAAACCCCACACAATTAAGGTTATAAACCACTACAAATAATGCAATAAGATGAAGTTTCAAACCCTCTAACGAGGCTTTTTCACCTCCTACTCATCGATATATCCATCATTATCTTCAATGCTGCTTGAGTTTCTGTACCCTGCCATTTCCCATGCCTCATTCATGTACGAGGCATATGTCGTGTAAGGGCCACCCGGCCATATGCGACATTCCTCTTTAAATCTTTAAAGCGTTTCCCACACGGAAAACCTTATGAGCTCCGCAGCTATCTGCGGAAGCCATTTGGGATCCCGTGTGAAGGCCATATCTACTGTTTCTTTATGTTCTTCTACTATTTTCCCACCTCCCCGCCCTTGTAGAAAAAGATAATTAATTCATCGCCTTTAAGGGTGGGGGTAGTTTCTTCCACTGTGGGTGGCACAACATCAGGTGATGTAGACGGCACATCATCGTCCACCTGCAATCACCCGTTCTTCTTTCTTTTTTCTTTTCTTCCTGACTTCAGGAGAGTGGAGCTCTTCCGCTTTGTACGGAGTCTCTCCCCTATCTCCCGAAGCCTTAGGGTCTTTCGGGAGGCAACCATTGTTGCCCGCCTTCTTCCTTTTTAATCCTTTTTGGGTTGAGGAGGCTAACCACATCCATCTCTCCCTTTGGCCGGGTAGGGGAGGTGGCAGCCAGTGACTGTTCCAGGACCTTACCATGGTCCTGGGGGCAGTTTTTTTAATGTGGCCTGGCTGCAGGCACGAGTGACACTTGGGGGGATGTCCCTCAAGTATCACCGGATACCTGCAACCAGCTATTTTTTAAAAATCTGAAAAAACCAGATCTGTTGTGGCCGATGGGATCCACAAGGTCAAAATCGCTTTTGACCCTTACATTTAAGAGCCTGGGCCCGCCATACCCCGTCCTCGTCTGATGGTATATTCAATCCAACCCGCCTCGGTGCCTGGGGTTAACCCACATACCTAGGCTCTTATTAATTTCCTCCCGCAGTACGACGGGAGGAACAGAATTTCGTTGCCCTCCAAGGGCTGGCTCGCGAAATTGCGAGCCTCCTCCGGGGTGTCAAACAGCAACCATACGGTTGCATGCTTGACTAAGCTAAGTTCTGATTATAGTTAAAGTAAATGTAAACCAGTTGCAATATTGCCCACCAATCGGCCAAAAAATGCTCCATCGCCCACCTGTTAAAAAAACCCATGACACAACCTTCTCTAACACTAAATCCCCTCGGAGAACCCCCCTTGTATCATTTGACACACAAACTATATCGTAGTGGCGTTCGGACTAAATATGCGGTTTTGCCATAAGTGTGAATAAAATTCTAATGTTAACTCTATATTATGCAGGCAGATTAACTTTGGTAAACTTGCGCTTTCTTTTACACTGATTTTTATTTTCCCCAAATGAACCATTGATCAGAACTACTGATGCAAAAATAATTAATGATTGTATTATAAAGGAAAAGAACACAACTTTTTAATGAGAACCATGTGTTTGGTGCGATGCAGCTGGTGCAGATACATTTGATTTCAAACTTGTCAACTTTAGCCGCAAGTCTTCTTGTTGTGTTACATCTAGTCCAATTCTTTTATGGGAAAGTAAAGTTCCAACATGGTTAAAACCAGATTCAACCAGGTATCAGGTAGGGAAGGCAAGCAAAAGTAATTTCAGATGTTTCCACAGATTGGGGTAGGAATTCAATATACTTTGATGCTACCACAAATCTTCTTTGCCATTACGGTAATATCGCACTGTGGCGTCA
>NC_043006.1:23404969-23422469 GCF_006345805.1 Octopus sinensis | reverse complement strand
TTAGAAATATTTTCAAGTGATGATTAAAAAAATATTTTTGAGGTAATAGGAATTATTTCTAAGGTGAATACGATTCTCTATTCTTAGATCATGCCGTAAGATTTGTTCGTTTGTTTGGTAAGACGGATGGCGTTGGTTATTATCATAAATATGGTAAATGATGTATTTAAATATGTTTTTTCATTTAGGTTCCAGGACTTATTTTTTTAAAGCCTCGTACTTATTTTATCGGTGTCTTTAGCCGAACTGCTAAGTTGCGGGGACGTAAACAAACCATCGTCGGTTGTCAAGCGGTGGTGGGAACAAACAGAGACACAAACACACATACACGTACACACACACCACGTACACACACACACACACACACACACACACACACACACACACACACACACACATACAATCGGCGTGGCGAGAGGAGGTTGGTATGCATGGACAACTGCTGGTCTTCCACTCACAGTCTTTGATCGTAGGTAGAAGTACATACATACATACACACACATACATACACACATACATACATACATACATACATACATACATACATACATACATACATACATACATACATACATACATGCATGCATACATACATACATACATACATACATACATACATACATACATACATACATACATACATACATACATACATACATACATACATACATACATACATACATACATACATACATACATAGACAGGGTGAGAGAAAAGTATTTTATGATATATTTGGTAATTCAATGAAACAAATGTAGTCTAGCCAATAAAATAAAATAATATAGACAAAAAAAAACGCAGTTTAATAAAAAAAAAATTGCGTCCGCTATTTCGATAAGCTTTATTAGAAGATTAATCTATGAATCCACCTGCAGCTTCGATGACTGCTTTAATACAGGACCAGAATTGCAGTATCCTGATAGTGTTCGAACATTTAGTATTTTCTTTTTTTTGGTCTTTGATAGTGTTGAAATATTCCCGATGAAAAGATGTTGTAACATTAAGAAAATTGACAGTTACAAAATGATTGTCTCAGCCACAATGACTGTATGTCTCTCAATTTCTTGTGTTAGCATTTTAATTGTCATAGGCAACCTGTGAAAAATTAGAATCTTTTAATTGGTTTGAAGAGAAATAATTATCATTAATATATTTAGTGTTCTCCAATACCCTTCGCACCCCATATATACAGAGTGTGTAAGATATTTGAGGACAGATTTATGTTAATAAAAAAACAGATATATAATAACAGATAATAACTTTATTTATCAAAAATGCTATGAGGATATAAATAAACCTTCTTTTCAATAATGTTATTCAATAAAACCACTTTCAGCTTCAACTACTGCTTCTATATGAGATCTAAATCATCTACATGCTCGAATCAAATGATCCTGATTTATTTTGGACATTACTCTGACTATGGCAGCTTTCAAAGAATCTTTGGTGTTATGGGTGTGTTCATTGATCTCTCTCTCAACAACGCCCCTCTTGTAATAGTTCAATGGATTGAGACTTGAAGAATTAGGAGGCCAGATGTTAGCGTTTTCAGCCATACATTCCTGTGTTACTAGAGCCATGTGTGCATGGATATGTGCATGGCTCTGGTAGCACAGGAATGGATGGCTGGAAAACCCCTAACATTTGGTGCAGCGTCATACTGAAACACATATGGCTTTACATTGCATGCACTGTCTATCCTGGGCTTAACAATTATTTCCAAGACCTCAATGTAGGCGGCAGAGTTAACTCTAAGGCCTTAAAGAAAAGTAAGGATGTATAATATGTCCTTCATTGCTGACAACCCCTAAAACCATGAAAGGCGCAGGAAATTTTGTATGCTTAACACTTGGAACTTCAGAGGGGTCTGCACATACCATCTGTCATTTTTTCTGTTAACTTTTTGATCGCGGTCGAAGATTTTCTCGTTTGAAAAAAAACAAATTAAATCTTCTTCTGCTGGATTTTTCAGTTTGTTTAAAAGTTTTAAAATCTGATGTAGGGATCTTCTTTTGCTTTTTCTGACAAATTGACCTTTCATCATCATAGAAGGCTGATGTCTTCGTGGACAACATTTCTGGCTGTTCCTTCTGACACATGGAGATCTTTTGTGATTGACCTCATGAACTTTCTGGGATTGTAATCAATGATCTGTTGAACAACTACCTACAGTCTATCTTTATTCCCTCATTTCTCCGAACTCTCTCTTTCTTCCTACTTGCTCTTCCCTAACCTTTTCTACTCTCTTTATTCACTTTGGTACCAAAAGACAATCCAATTTTTTATCACTCATAGTTTTTCTACTTGACCAGTGCATAGGTAATACATCATTGTTTAATGTCCAGTTTCCATGCTGGCATAGGTTGAATGGTTCGACTAGGGTCTGGGAAGCCAGGAGGCTGCACCAGACTCCAGTCTGATCTGGCAGTGTTTCTAGAGCTGGATGCCCTTCCTAACGCCAACCACTCTGAGAGTGTAGTGGGTGCTTTTTTTACGTGCCACCGGCACAGGGGCCAATCTCCTACCTAGTGCTCATTTCAGATCCCTAGTTTATCTTTTCACTTTTCATTCTTTTCTTTCCTTCTAACTTCCTTCCCTCTACCCCATCTCTCTATCCTTCTCATGAGCCTTCTCATTGTACCTTTGGAACACAAGCACCACTATTTTCTTCTTTTTTTTTTGCTAGTTTTTGTTACGTAGTGTCCCACATTTTGAAATACTTGCAATTTGTATTTTTACTGATTATGTTAGCTCTGCTTGATACATTTCCAAAATTAAACATTTTAATATCCAAAATATACTTCACATTATCACATATACTATGCATTAATGCAAAAAATATTGTGTTTATTGGCTATCTTCAAAATGATCACACCATCAATGGAAAATTTCAATGCCAACTTCCTAAGGTAGTTATGATAGGCTATCAAGACCAAACACCCAGAAAAAACTGATTAATGGGGTCTTGTTTCATTAGGACAATGCTTCAGCACACAAATCATTGGTTTCAATGGCTGCTGTGTATGACTGGCTTTGAACTGGTTGATTATCCTCCCTATGTTAATGATTTGGTTCCTTCTGGTTATCATCTGTTTCCCAACATAGAAAAACACTCTGCTGGGCACTACTATCACTATGATGAGAACATCGTATCTGTTGTTGATACTCTTACTCTCTTTTACTTGTTTCAGTCATTTGACTGCGGCCATGCTGGAGCACCGCCTTTAGTCGAGCAAATCGACCCCGGGACTTATTCTTTGTAAGCCCAGTACTTATTATATCGGTCTCTTTTGCCGAACCGCTAAGTGTCGGAGACGTAAACACACCAGCATCGGTTGTCAAGCAATGCTAGAGGGACAAACACAGACACACAAACACATACACACACATACATACATACATATGTATATATATATACGACAGGCTTCTTTCAGTTTCCGTCTACCAAATCCACTCACAAGGCATTGGTCGGCCCGGGGCTATAGCAGAAGACACTTGCCCAAGATGCCACGCAGTGCGACTGAACCCGGAACCATGTGGTTGGTTAGCAAGCTACTTACCACACAGCCACTCCTGCGCCATTTTGATCAACAGAAAAGCTTCTTCACCAGTGCGATCTAAGCACTGCAACTACTTATGGAAGTGTGTGGACAGTAAGAGGAACTATGTTAGAAAACGAACTTCATTTGGTCACATTCCATTGAGAGTGTCTTGCTCAGATTATGAACATTGCAGCTGACCCTCATAATAATAAAAACTATTATCATACCTGCATTTGTTTTAATGTTAACATTGGAAAAATCCACATTTTTCATAAAAAAATTAGGACCTGGGTTTGTACCTCCTTAGCAAATTTTGTTGCTGGGCCACTGTGCGGATGATGTCCCTCTTGAACATCTGAAGGTCAACTGTTGCATGAACAGGAGAGATCTAGTCTAATTGCTTGAAACAGCGCGAAATTAACAAATAAAGTAACAAAATACTTGATGGTATTAAACTGGGAGAAGGGTTAGAACTATGAATCCCCATCGTAATTTAAAATTACTGCATACCCTTTCTCTGTGCTGATTGAATGACATGAAATAAATCTGTCACCCATATTTAATAGAAGTTTTTTTTTTTTTAGATATACTGTATTGTAAACTCGAAGAATAAATCAGATCTATGTGAAGTTTTTCAAAGTTCTTTTATCAGTTAAGTCAGTGAGTTCGTTATTAGAGAACTGATATAAATGCAGCATCAAAGGCTTTGATAACGAAATGTGTTGTTTTACAGACAACATATTTCTTTCGTACGCGTTTCTGGAGTCTTTGTATTTTAAATAGCTTCAGCTGTTTCTAACAATTAGGTTTAACTCCTAATTTCTTTTTTATAAAATATTGTTAATTTTTAAAAAGAAAATCGATAACGACATCTATGAGGCATTAAAGAGCACATTTAAATGAGAATTGATAATAGAACCAATGAATATTTTTATTTTTCCGCGAGACACTAAAGATCACATCTAAATTAGAACTAATAAAAAGTCTTAATGAATATTTTTTTTTATGAAAAATCTTTAGAGAAGATAAATTTTATAAGCTTTGTTTTGGAAATGAAAGAGAAAATGATTCAGTTATTAGGAAGAATAAACATTACTCCATTAGAAATGATGCTTCTGATATTCTTAATTGAATATTTAGCACAAAGTCAGTATCATTATGTTTAGGATCGCGTGTCACATTGTGCTTTTCAAAGTTCGATGCCACAGACTTACATGTATTGAAATAATTCCATTTGGTTTTGTTAAATAAAATATAAATTTTAGCGACTATAAATTTTAGCGACTGCCCTGAGCATACACCTGTAGTTGGAAAGAAAAGAAAGGAAAAAAGGCACCTGCCCCCAAAGTCAGGGTATCCATGGTTTTTATGGGGTTTTTCCATGAGCAACCTTCCAACGTCTCCTCCCTATTGAGGTTTACACATTGTTGATTTCTTTCTTTCTTTCTTTTTAAAAAAATTGTTAGTCTTGTTTGCACGCAAAACCCTCACAACGCACACTTACACACATGTACACACACATTCTTTGTTTTGTTCTGTACTGTCCATAATATTTTACTTAATGTAAACCCTTGTGGTTAATAAAGAAATCATTATTATTATTTTATGAAAACTCACAGCTTATTTTGCTGGGTATGATGGAAAGTGTCAGCTGTCTACAGTCAGCAGACTAAGGTGACACTTGTTTACTGGTCATACTTCAAGAACCTAGCGAAGAATTTTTGTAGATGTTCTATTTTCACACTTGCACCAATCTTTTTCAGTCATGTTGGTAGTTGAGTGCTGATACTTCCAAGTGCACCAATTACTTTTGGTATCACGTCTACTCTCTTCAATGACCACAACCTTCGTATTTTCCACTTCAAATTGTCAGTTGTTTATTTTTTCTTATTTTTTCACATTGATTTTGTTGTCACCGGGGCATGTTATGTCGATTATCATACATGTTCTTTCTTTTCTTATTCACCACAACAATGTCCGGTTTCCGATGTCTAGTCGGGTGATCACACTGGATCATTGCATCCCACAGGGTTTTGCAATTCTCATTTTCGACGACTCCTTCTGGAGTTTGCTCATACCACGTCTTTGCTCTTTGTAGGCCGTGATTTCCACAGAGTTTCCAATGGATCATTCTTGCCGCATTGTCTTGGTGTTTTATGTATTCGCGTTGTGCCAATTTCGTACCAGTGAAATATTGGGGTCGATGTAATTGGCTAGTCCCTCCCCACAAATTTCAGGACATGTGCTTATAGTAGAAAGGATTATCATTATTATTATTATTGAGTGAAAGAGCAGTGCATGCCATCAAAGTGACACTGGGGTAATATATACGAAGCCTACTCGTCTGATAAGGATACACCAGGCACATGCATTACAGCTATATGTGCGCGACATAGTGATCCCATATCAAGATAAACAGCACATGACTTTGTAGGTGGGGCCTAACTAAAATTTTCTTCAGGTCGAGTAGCCCATCCCGCTCAAAAGGTCTTTGAATAAGGGTTATTTAATGATATTGAACAAAACACCCATGTTTCCAAAGATGAATTATCCAAACCTCAAAGAATTCTTCCCAACTCATGGCTATGATGCTTCCCCACTACTTCTACTCGTGATCAGAGATGCACATATCATCAACCACTAAGGGACATGCTCAACTGGTTATGGTCAAACAACTGACAAACAAATCTGTGGTATTGATCAGAATATTTGCTGTAGCCCATCTTTTATACCAAGACAAAGCAATGTACATGATAACACTTCCAATCAATTAAGATCAAAAGCCATGAGAGCTACTGCTTGGAATTGTATCATCATCATCGTCGTCGTCGTCGTCGTCATCATCATCATCATCATCATCATCACCATCACCACCACCACCACCGCCGCCGTCGTCGTCGTCGTCATCATCATCATCACCATCACCACCGCCGTCGTCGTCGTCGTCAAGCCGGTGAGTTGGTAGAATCGTTAAGCACGCCGGGCGAAATGCTTAGCGGCATTTCGTCTGCCGTTACGTTGTGAGTTCAAATTCCGCCGAGGTCGACTTTGCCTTTCATCCTTTCGGGATCGATTAAATAAGTACCAGTTACGCACTGGGGTCGATATAATCGACTTAATCCGTTTGCCTGTCCTTGTTCATCCCTTCTGTGTTTAGCCCCTTGTGGTGGGTAGTAAAGAAATAGGTATTTCGCACGTCGCTACTATGTTCTGAGTTCAAATTCCACCGAGGTCGTCTTTGCTTTTCATTCTTTCGAGGTCGATGTAATCGACTAGTCTCCTCCCACTAAATTTCAGGCTTTGTACCTTTTGTAGAAAGGATTATAATTATTATTGATTGCTTAATAAATCGGCAGATAATATCTTTTACTCTTTACTCTTTTACTTGTTTCAGTCATTTGACTGCAGCCATGCTGGAGCACCGCCTTTAGTCGAGCAAATCGACCCCGGGACTTATTCTTTGTAAGCCCAGTACTTATTCTATCGGTCTCTTTTGCCGAACCGCTAAGTGACGGGGACGTAAACACACCAGCATTGGTTGTCAAGCAATGCTAGACATATATACATACATACATATATATACATATATACGACAGGCTTCTTTCAGTTTCCGTCTATCAAATCCACTCACAAGGCATTGGTCGGCCCGAGGCTATAGCAGAAGACACTTGCCCAAGATGCCACGCAGTGGGACTGAACCCAGAACCATGTGGTTGGTAGGCAAGCTATTTACCACACAGTCACTCCTACGCCTATCTTTGTCTTTTTATTTTTGCGTCTAACATCTAAAAAAAAGAAAAACAGGTTCTTCCGTAGTGAAGAAATAAAATATCAATAACAATATGGTTACAAGAACTCTCTCTTCCACCCGCTCTCTCTCTCTCACCTTCACTTTCTCTCTGTCATTTCTCACGATCCTCTCTCTCTCGCTCTCTCTTTCTCTCTCTTACTCCATCATACTGTCACTCTCTCCTTTTCTCTCACTTTTTCTCTCATTCTCTTTCACCCATCTTTCTCTCTCTCTCTCTCTCTCTCCCTCTCTCTCTTATTCCCTCTTTCTCTCTCACGATCTTTAACCCCACTCCCGCGCTCTCTTTCTTTTCTCTCTTCTCTCCCTCTCTTTTTCTTCTATCTACTTCTTCAGTGATGAATCTACCAGTTGGATATCTTTTGAGTAAATAACGGAATTATGTTTCTAAAGTAGACAGCATGAGAAAACAACAACAACAACAACAACAACAGCAAAAATAATTACAACAACAACAACAACAAGAGCAGTACCATCAACTCTGATAGTTATGGCGAGGTTTGGAAGCAGTTCAATTTATTGCTATAGCGGTGATAAAAATCTCTAATTAACCATGTCAAATGTCGTAAATCGGAGATATCTGGTTCTCTAGTTAGTGTTGATGGTGGAGTTGGGGGTATTGTTGTTGGTGGTGGTGATGATAGCAGTGTTAGTGGTGATGGTGGTGTTGTAGTGGTTGTGATGCCAGTGGTGGTGATGGTGGTGGTGGTGATGGTGGTGGTGGTGATGGTGGTGGTGGTGGTGTCGGTGGTGGTGGTGGTGGCGATGGTGGTCGTGGTGATGGTGGTCGTGGTAATGGTGGTGGTGGTGATGGTGGTGATGGTGGTGGTGGTGATGGAGGTCGTGGTGATAGTTGACGTGGTGATGGTGGTCGTGGTGATGGTGGTCGTGGTAATGGTGGTCGTGGTGAGGTGGTCGTGGTAATGGTGGTGGTGGTGAGGTGGTGGTGGTGGTGGTGGTGGTGATAGTGGTCGTGGTGAGGTGATGGTTGTGGTGGTGGTGGCGATGATGGTGGTGGTGATGGTGGTCGTGGTGATGGTGGTCGTGGTGACGGTGGTGGTGGTGGTAATGGTGGTCGTGGTGATGGTGGTGGTGGTGGTAGTGGTCGTTTTGGGAATGTTATTGTTCGACATTGTGGTGGCAGTGGTGGTGATGATAGTGGTGATGGTAGTGATGGTGGTAGTGGTGGTGGTGATGATTGTGATGATAGTGCTGGCGATACTGGTGTTCGTGCTGGGAATGGTGGTGGTGCTGATGGTGGTGGTGGTGGTGGTGGTGGATGGTGATGAGGTTGGTGGTAAAGATGGATCGTTGAATGTGCAACTCCGCAAAACACTGACATCATGAATATGATTGGGAAACCTGTTTAGCGGTGGGGGGGGGGTAGCTCTGTGTGTGTGTGAGAGAGAGAGAGAGAGAGAGAGATGGGGGAAGAGATGGGGTGAAAAAGAGAGAGGGAAAGAGAGGGTGAAAAAGAGAGAATGCGTGTGTATGAGTGTAAAAGTGTGTGTGTGTGTATGTGTGAGCGTCTGTATGTGTGAGTGTATGTATGCATGAGTGAGTGAGTGTGTGTGTGTGTGAGAGAGAGAGAGAGAGAGAGAGTGTGGGTGTGTGTGGGTGTGGGTTTGTGAATGTGAGTGTGTATGTGTAAGTGCGGGGGTGAAAGTGTGCGTGAGGGTATGTGAAACTGTGTGTGTGTTAGCGAGTGTGTTTAGTGTGTGTGAATGTGTTAGTGTGTGTGTGAACATGAGACTGTATGAATGTGTGTACGACAGCATGTGAGCATATGTGTGTATGTTTGTGAATGACTGTGTATGAGCATCCTCAACTAAGAGTGGGCGTGTCTGTTTGTATGTTATGAATATGTATGAGTTTGCGTGTATGAGTATGCATGAATACGTGTATGTGTGCGCGCTTGTGATTCTACGTTGTATGTATGTGTGTTGTAAAGAAAGTATGTCAAAGGTGTAAAGAAAGTATGTCAGAGGCTTCCATTCATCTTTTTACCTTTTACCGTCAGTAGTGCCACTGTAGAACTCTTGTTATTTTAGTTGCAAAATAGATCAGAAAAACCAAGTTGAGTTTCTTGCAAGATGTCATATTGGAGGAAGACAGTAATAGCGAAGCCAGGAAGAACGGTAATTTCACAGTTTTGGCACTGAACAACTCATCATTCCAAATTCAGCAAATGTCAGGATTTGCTGTCCCAACTCTTCTCTCTACCTGTTTTCTCTCACTCTTACAGCTTTCTCTCTCACTCTCTCTCTCTCTCTCTTCTCTCTCTCTCTATTTATCTGTCTGCCTGCCTGCCTGCGTGCCTGTCCGCCTGTCTGCCTGTCTGTCTGTCTGTCTGTCTGTCTGTCTGTCTGTCCCTCTCTCTCGTTCTCTGTTCTTCATTTTCCTCCCTGCATCGAATGTATTTCTTCTTCTTCTTCTTCTTTATCCTCTTTCTTTTTCACTACTACTACTACTACTACTACCACCACCACCACCACCACCACCGCCGCCGACGCCGCCACCACCACCACTACTACTACTACTACTACTACTACTACTACCACCACCACTACTACTACTACTACTACTACTACCACCACCACCACTACTACTACTACTACTACTACTACTTTTCCTCTACCCCACCACCTCCTCCTCCAACCCACCCACCCTCCTCTTCCACCTCCCTCCCAATCTCCTGTTCTTCTTTCACCCACCACCTCAATTATACATCTCAGTCACTCCAGTCAGAAACAGCTACACAAAATACGATGTTGAAATAAACTTCCGTTTTCATTCGTTTCCATTTTGATTTTTTCATCATTTCGGAATCGAAAGTTTCTACCCTGAGAGTGAGAATTCCTTCTTCGAATCTTCTGGTATCTTTTGTTTCTACTACCTGTGTTCAACTTCTGCTTCAGGCTTTGTTTTTATTCGGGTCAGAAGAATAGACATTACGTTCTAGAGGTAAACCGATTCTAAAGATGAACTACTTCCAAAGATAAACCAGTCCTAAAGATAAACCATTTCTAACGATAAACCATTTCTAAACCAGTTGCAAAGATAAAGCATTTCTAAATATAAAGCAGTTTTAAAGATAAACAAGTTCTAAAGACATGCTAGTTCTAAACCAGTTGCAAAGATAAAGCATTTCTAAATATAAAACAGTTTTAAAGATAAACCAGTCCTAAAGATAAACCATTTTTAAACCAGTTGCAAAGATAAAGCATTTCTAAATATAAAACAGTTTTAAAGATAAACCAGTCCTAAAGATAAACCATTTCTAAACCAGTTGCAAAGATAAAGCATTTCTAAATATAAAACAGTTTTAAAGATAAACCAGTCCTAAAGATAAACCATTTCTAAACCAGTCGCAAAGATAAAGCATTTCTAAATATAAAACAGTTTTAAAGATAAACCAGTTCTAAATTTGTGCTAAAGTGTTAGTTAAAAACTAGTTCTAAAGATAATCAGCTCTAAAGAAAAGAGTTCTAACGATGAACATGGTCTAAACTAGTTCAAAAGTTAAACCACTTTTAAATGTAAGCCATGTCTAAATATAAAGCAGTTCTAAAGTTGAATCTGTTCTAAAAATAAATCAGCTCTGAAGATAATGCAGTTCTAAAGATAAGCCAATTCTAAAGGCGAACCAGTTCTAAAGACAAACCAGTTCTAAATGTAAACCAGTTACGTCGTAACGTAAGGTGTCTGTTGTTGTTTAAGCTCTGGTCAGTGCTGATCGAGTATTTTTGTGAACAATGACACACCAGTCGAGGCCATCTCGGCTTTTATTCTTACGCATAACACTTAAGGTTGCGTTATTTCTTTTTAAAAAACCCAGTGGGATGTGATTTGAGGGAGATTTGGCTCCTCTTTCTATCAGCCCGATCGACCGTGGAAATATTTCCTCGTTGGCCCGAATGTAAAAAAGCCAGTTATGTAGACGCAGATTACGTCTTTTTATTTATTTATTTTTTTAGGTTAGATTCAGAGGAAGGTACTGAGCCTGCGCTGTTGCAGACCCACCCCCTATAGGATGATATTGTTCGATGTATTTTGAAGATGGCTGGGTATGATTTGAGGGAAATTTTACTACTAATTTTACTGAATAAACGACCACACAAAGGTATACTCTGATTAACATATGTTGTTTATCCCTAGTAGGCGCAGGAGTGGCTGTGTAGGCGCAGGAGTGGCTGTGTAGGCGCAGGAGTGGCTGTGTAGGCGCAGGAGTGGCTGTGTGGTAAGTAGCTTGCTAACCAACCACATGGTTCTGGGTTCAATCCCACAGCGTGGCATCTTGGGTAAGTGCCTTCTGCTATAGCCCCGGGCCGACCACAGCCTTGTGAGTGGATTTGGTTGACGGAAACTGAAAGAACCCTGTCGTATATATGTATATATATATATATATAATATATATAATATATATATATATATTATATATATATATATATATATGTATATGTTTGGTGTCTGGTTTTTATCCCCCTAGGATTGCTTGACAACCGATGCTGGTGTATGTTTACGTCCACGTCACTTAGCGTTCGGCAAAAGAGACCGATAAAATAAGTACTGGGCTTACAAAGAATAAGTCCCGGGGTTTATTTGCTCGACTAAAGGCGGTGCTCCACATGCCGCAGTCAAATGACTGAAACAAGTAAAGAGTAAAAGAGTAAAAGAGTAACACAGAATGAAGGAGATATGGTTACATTTTTCTACAGTGAACGACTTCGATTGACATACTCTTTTTCTTTTCAGTCATTTGACTGTGGCCATGCGGAGCACCGCCTTTAGTCTAGTTAATCGACCCCCAGGACTTATTCTTTGTAAACCTAGTACTACTTATTCTATCGTCTCTTTTGTCGAACTGCTAAGTTACGGGGACGCAAACACACCAGCATCGGTTGTCAAGCGATGTTGGGGGACAAACACAGACACACCAACATATATAATATATATATATATATATATATATATATATATATATATATATATATATATTATATATATATATATATATATATTATATATAATATATATTATATATATATATAATATACATACATACATACATACATACATACATACATACATACATAAATACATACATACATACATACATACATACATACATACATATGATCGCCATGTTGATTCGTCAGTTACTGCACGCATTTTTTTTCTCTCCTTCTTTCTGTGTTTTGTTTTTTTTCTCTGTGTATCTTTCTGTTGAAGAGCGTAGGCTCGAAACGTTAAAGACTTGTTTTATTTATATTTCCTGAGCGCCATACTAATACAATTGTTTGTTTGTTTTCCACCTGCCTTCGTCTTTTGTCTATTTTCATAAAGCTTCCCGTTATATATATATATATATATATATATATATATACAAATATACGACGGGCTTCTTTCAGTTTCCGTCTACCAAATCCACTCACAAGCCTTTGATCGACCCGAGGCTATAGTAGAAGACAGTTGCCCAAGGTGCCACGCAGTGGGACTGAACTCGGAACCATGTGGTTCGTAAGCAAGCTACTTACCATACAACCATTCCTACGCCTAATACATGTGGGTTTTTTTTACCCAGGTAATACAGATTGAAGGAGATTTGGTTACTGTTTCTTACAAAGAGGCTACCTTGTTTGACATTTGGTTGTCACAAGTTGTAGCTATGATCATAGATAGTCCATCTGTGATCGTCCGGTCATTTACCGTCCAAAGTTTTCTTTTACTGTCTAAGGTGTTGCTGTTGTGGTCCAACACCTTGCTCTCCAAGGTGTTCTTATTTATAACAGCAGATGTGTGACTTAAAGGAAATTGACAATTATTTCTAGCTGTTTGGACGACGTTGGTGTTGTGATGTTTTCATTGATTGTATTGATGACATCAATATTCCAGTGAAAACCTGAGAAAATTAAGATTTCTAATTAAGTATTTTAGTTCATTAAAGGTTCTGCAAATTTACGCACATGCGCATATAAATTTCAAACAATTTATAGTTATAATATATATATATATGTGTGTGTATGTAAGTAATCATGTTTGTATGTATGTATGTATGAATAACTGTAAGTATGTGTATATGTATGTATGTATGTATGTATGTATCTATCTATCTATCTATCTATCTATCTATCTATCTATCTATCTATCTATCTATCTATCTATACATACATACATACATACATACATACATACATACATACATATATACATAGCATACTTACTAAAGACGTACATAGTCAGTAATAAAGCTAGGGTTAGCGAGGTATTTTTTTTCTTATCAAAAGTGCTCAACAAAGTTCACATAAATTACGAATTATTTGGGGCTACGGCATGAATCTAAAAAGGGAAAGAATGAAAGGAGAAAGTCAACTCCGGGTATAACGAAAGAAAGGAAATATTAGAGATAAAGTCTTCCGCTACAAAATATTCTATTTCTACAGCCGAGTCTCTTATCGGCCGTTGTGTAAAACATGACCAGCAGTCACATTTCATACTCTCAGCCGCTCAGTGGTAGATATAAAACCTTCTTTAACGGTGAAATATAATATGATATACGTACAGGGTGTCCCCCAAAATTGACTTAATTTGAAATGTGAATACCTAAGTAACAACATGTCTGAGGCAAACGAAATTGAACAACGATAAAAGATTGATCAAAATTCGAACGAGAGATTCAGAGGAATGTAGGTTTTATAACTGATTTTATGTACAATGTTCAATATGTACACTGCCTCTGACACGGCACACGTCAAGTTGGTAGTCCAGCTCCTGCCAAATACACTGTAGCATGTTTTGTGTAGCAATCTCCAGGAGCTCACTGAACTCTGCTAGAGTTCTTCTAGGCTTCACATAGCCCCATAAAAAATTAAAAAAATCTCAAGGTGTCAAGTCAGGTGTGGGTGGTGGTCATTTCAACAGTACATTGTCATTATCACTGGCATGCCCGATCCAAACTTAGTTTTTACACATTCTGTTAAAATCTGAAATCATTTGAGCGAGAATTGGGTGTTATTAGACTCTGAAATGATGTCTATTTTTTTTTGGCGGGGGTTGAGACATCCTATATATTCTATTGTATATAGTATAGACATAATGAAAGGATATCATAATATATTCATTCTGCTTGGTATAGAAGGTGGTGACGCGGTAGAAAGTAAAGTAAAAACAGAGAAAGAGAAAAGCATCGTGGTTAAAGGCGTAGGTGTGGCTGTGTGGTTAGAAGTTTGCTTCCCAACCACATGGTTCCGGGTTCAGTCCCACTGCATAGCACCTTGGATAAGTGTTTTCTACTTACAGCTTCGGACTGACCAAAGCCTTGTGAGTGGATTTGGAAGATGGAAACTGAAAGAAGCCCGTTGTGCTTGTTCCCCTCCCCACCTACCACTTAACAACCGGAGCCCCATAGAGCAAGTACAAGTACTTTAAAAATTAAATACTGGAGTCGATTCATTCGATTAAAACTCTTCAAAGCAGTGCTCCAGCATGGTCGCAGTCTGACGAATAAAAGAAGTAAAACAAAAGCTACCAACCACACAGTTTCGGGTTCAGTCCCACTGCGTGGCACCTTGGGAAAGTCTCTTCTACTATAGCCTCGGGCCGACCAAAGCCTTGTGAGTGGATTTGGTAGACAGAAACTGAAAGAAGCCCGTCGTATATATATATATATATATATATATATATATATATATATGTGAGTGTGTGTGTGTGTATATATGTGTGTGTGTCTGTGTTTGTCTCCCCAACATCGCTTGACAACCGATGCTGGTGTGTTTACGTCCCCGTTACTTAGCGGTTCGGCAAAAGAGACCGATAGGATAAGTACTAGGCTTACAAAGAATAAGTCCTGGGGTCGATTTGCTCGACTAAAAAGGCGGTGCTCCAGCATGGCCGCAGTCAAATGACTGAAACAAGTAAAAGAGAAAGAGATACACAGACAAACCAATTTCTACTTTTGAAACAACGCCGCCCAACGAATATAAACCCAACAAACAGCTCATATGTGGAACAGAAGGAGACCAAATTCTCACTTCAAAAGAATTCTTTTAAACAAAGTACGTTCGACAAAATTCCTTGTTTTTCGCGTCTTAAAAGTAATTTCTTTTATTTTCTAAAAAACATGTATTTATCTGTTTATTTATCTATCACTTCATCTTTTTTCATTCCAGCAGGTCTGCCCGTGAAATCCATTGTTTGTTAATCATGGTTCCTCCTCCTCCTCCCCTCATCATCACATCACCACCACCACTAGCACCAGCACCGTCATCGTCATCCGTCATCATCTTAGTTGCTGTCATCATCATCATCGTCATCGTCATCATCTTAGTTGCTGTCATCATCATCATCATCATCATCATCGTCATCGTCATCATCGTCATCGTCGTCATCATCATCATCATCATCATCATCATCATCATCATCATCATCACCATCATCATCACCACCGCCATCATCATCATCATCATCATCATCATCATCATCATCATCATCATCATCATCATCATCACCATTTTAAAAAGAAACTTTTCATTCTTAACATTTGTTTTTTTTATTCTTTTATTCGTTTCAGTCAATTGACTGCGGCCATGCTGGAGCACCGCTTTTAGTCGAACAAATCGCCCCCAGGACTTATTCTTTGTAAGCCTAGTACTTATTCTATCGGTCTCCTTTTGCCAAATCGCTAAGTTACGGGGGACGTAAACACACCAATATCGGTTGTCAAGCGATAGTGGGGAACAACCACAGACACACAAACTTACACACACACACACACATGCACACACACCACACACACACACACACGAATATATATATGTATACATATATATATACGACAGGCTTCCTTCAGTTTCCGTCTACTTAATCCACTTACAAGGCTTTGGTCAGGCCGAGGCTATAGTAGAAGAAACTTGTTCAAGATGCCACGCAATGGGACTGAACCCGGAACCATGTAGTTGGTAAGCAAGCTACTTACCACACAACCACTTTTGTTTTGTTATTTTATTTGCATTATTTTTTTGTTGCTTTGTTTTGTTTTTTCTTTTCTGACTGTTCTGTCTCTCCATAAGGTCGGTCATTTGGCATGAAACTAGGGTTGACTAACAACTTCACATTAGGTACAGATGTCTTAAACGACCTGTCTGTCTGCTAACAGAATAAACGCCGAGCTGATGAGTAAGCATCTATCTGGTTGATGTAACTGTAAATCGTTTTCAAATCATGTCCTACTTTCTTAAAAAAGAAGAAATGTGTTTGCATGATAATGTACTCCGAGAAATACTTCGTACATGGAATACAGACGAGCTGCGTATGACTGGGAAGCCTTAGGTCATAGATCTATTCAGTTGGGACTAACATGAGGATTAGCAAGAAATGGAAGCAAAATTAAAACAAGAAAAAAATGGTGATGATGTTCTTGATGGTGATGATGATGACGATGATGACGACGACGCCGATGATGATGTTGATGATGATGATGATGATGATTTCTTTATTTGCTACCAGGGCGACGGTGGAGGGGCACGATACAAAAGCAGGCAGAAAATGTGGGAATTTGGAATTGAGTGATTAAAAAATAATAAACAAGATCATGGTCTCTCAGGAACGAATTTTAGTAGCTGAGAAACAAACCTGAGAAAGAAGAAACTTACCACACAGCCACTCCTGCGCCTATGTTGAAACATTATAAACAACTGACATTCTAGAAAGGTCTTACATAATCACCGCAACCAAAAACTGTTACTTTCTCAAGAGAACTAAACTGTATGTGACAAAGATATATGTGATATCCTTTAACGAGTGTGGACATAGCGTAAAGATTGACCGTACATACAGAATATATTGAAATATTTTCGTTACCGCTATCAATACAGTAACTATACAAATGCTCTATAATTCTTATAAGCAATAACTTAGTATCTTTAAGCTTTCATAATACTTTTGACATTGACTTGTGGTTATTCAGGTTTATCAATTCGGCATCGTACACGTATCCATGTAAAATATCCTTTTCTACTCTAAGAACAAGGCCCGAAATTTTGGGGGAGGAGGCCAGTCGATTAAATCGACCCCAGTACGCAACTGGTACTCAATTTATCGACCTCAAAAGGATGAAAGGCAAAGTCGACCTGGCGGAATTTGAACTCAGGA
>NC_043006.1:23382469-23389969 GCF_006345805.1 Octopus sinensis | reverse complement strand
GTGAGTGTGTGTGTTGTACGTGCGCGCGACGTCATTGATATGTTTCTCTCAATCTCCAGCTCACACACGATCAGACAACGATCCCGAGATTAAAACATGACTTTAGCCAAAAGCTGATTTAACGATTAACGATTGACTACTTGTAAGTGGATTAGAATCCTTCTGAGAAGTCCCCCTTACCTGAGTCTTTCTTGGCTCCAGGTTATTCGGTACAAATAATTTCATTGGTGCCGACTAGTTTCCATTTCGAATATACAGACCGCACATAATACATAGAACGACACAACCGCCACCACCATCAACATCTCAATGAAGATGACCACCGCCACGTCCTCCGTCGCCTCCACTTCCACTGCCGCCGCCGCCGCCTCCCCCGCTGCTGCCCCCTCCTCCACTGCCGCCGCCAACACTCACTCCCCCCGCTTCTACCACTATCACCATCAACCTCCACCACCACCACCACCTTGTAACATTAATACAAAAGCTGGGCAAGTGGAGATTCGGTGGAGTGACGGGAAAGTAAAAAAACAATTAAAGGAGGAAAACGAAGAAGATAGTGTAGGGTGAGGAAGAAAGGGGGAAAATAGGACACAGGGATAATTAGTGTTCCGTTAACTCTTTGCACTCACGGGTAGGTTTTTGCGGGGCGATTTCGTTTGACCATACCTACTGGAAGTTACAAAAGTGGGTGGCCGCAAAGTCTTATGTTTACGGTTGAAAATAACGATGTTTCTGCTAATTAGCGAGCCATGAATATAAAACCATGAGGTCGCCCGCTTTTGCGTTTTTCATGGTTATATATATTTCTTTACTACCCACAAGGGGCTAAACACAGAGGGGACAAACAAGGACAGACGGGTTAAGTCGATTATATCGACCCCAGTGCGTAACTGGTACTTAATTTATCGACCCCGAAAGGATGAAAGGCAAAGTCGACCTCGGCAGAATTTGAACTCAGAACGCAGCGGCGGACGAAATACCGCTAGGCATTTCGCCCGGCGTGCTAACGTTTCTGCCAGCTCGCCGCCTCTAAAATGTACTCGCGAGTTCAAAGGATTAAAGAGAATATCTCGAAATTCATTGGAACACCACAGAAGACTCTATGTTTATATATTAATAGATTATATACCCGCGTGAAGCCTGTTGCTATTTTCCTTTTAAAATACACATCTTGTAAACTCGTTTCTCCTGTACTCCTTCGTATGCATTATCCGAGTGGTAGGATGTGGTATTTACGGGCCGGCTGGACTGATCTTGTACCTCTAGTCTTCATCCGCAAGTCTACTATAGACCCTGTTAGAAAGCTGCGAGTATTAGTTTTATGTATGTATGTATGTATGTATGTATGTATGTATGTATGTGTCCAATAAACACCCTCCTCACTGCGGGATGAAAAACAAAACCTGTCAAAGGGCGGAGGAACTCTTGAGAGTCAACGGCCATCTAATAAATGTCTTAAGGCTGTATTATGCGCGGGAACATAGAAATAATCGGACTGAATACCCGATCGCGCGGTTAAACCATTGGGAGTGAAGGACTCCTAGCCTTTGTTAGGACATCCTTCTAGGAGAAGGTAACTCAGGTAACTGGGATAACTCCGACATAAAACTTGCGGCTCAGTGGTTACCGATGATGTTGACTTGTTCTTCTTTTCGGATTATGGCTGCTGTTGCTTAGTGAGTGGGATTGACTCAGTGCACAGCCTTTCCCCAATTAAAAAAAATCTTCTTGCACAGGCATTGCACGATAACAACATTGATTAAGCTTTGTACAATGGCCATACTCAATAACGAGGGGGCAGCCACCATGTATGTATGTATATGTATGTATGTATGTATGTATGTATGTATGTATGTATGTATACTCTTTCTCTTAATTTTTAGTTTATTTTTGACCGACCGCCTTACCGGTGGCAAGGTTGTAAAGAAAAGGAAAGTGTCGTTTCTTGTATAAGTATTCATACTTCTAATCGTAAGAACGTTTTACAAATTTTGAAGGTTCCAGACATCGCGGCCATTTCTGGCTTATGAATTAAGGAACTTCGTCTTTCTCCAGAAACCTAAATTCAGTTACATTTGATCCAGGTGGTTTGGTTTGTAACCGGTAGCTCCAACAACAACATGTATGAAGCTGAACGTGTATCTAGGATCCTGGATCTACAAATTTCCAATCAACGTACCTTCCTTCCCTTGCACTTTTTTACTACATTAACATCAAGTGTGCAGCTGATTTCTACGACAGGGTATGTTTTTAATATGTGGTCTCAAGCAACAGTATCAAGCTGGCTGAGTTTTAATATAATGACAATTTCTAATTTCTAGGTTCCATCAGTATTCCTCTGAGCCTTCAATCTCTATATATTCTTCGCTATTTGATTTGATTTTCGTCTTTGTATGTATGTATGTATGTATGTATGTATGTGTGTGTGTATGTATGTATGTATGTATGTATGTATGTATGTATGTATGTATGTATGTATGTATGTATGTGTGTATGTATGTATGTATGTATGTATATATGTATGTGTGTGTATGTATGTATGTATGTATGTATGTATGTATGTGTGTATGTATGTATGTATGTATATATGTATGTGTATGTATGTATGTATGTATGTATGTATGTGTGTGTATGTATGTATGTATGTATGTAGGAGAAGGTAACTCAGGTAACTGGGATAACTCCGACATAAAACCTGCGGCTTAGTAGTTACCGATGATGTTGACTTGTTCTTCTTTTCGGATTATGGCTGCTGTTGCATGTATATAACCGTGGAGGCACATGGCCTAGTGGTTAGAGCAGCGGACTCGCGGTCGAGGGATCGCGGGTTCGAATTTCAGACCGGGCGATGTATGTGTTTATGAGCAAAACACCTAAGCTCCACGCGGCTCCAGCGAACTTCTGCAGACTCTTTCGCCACAACTTTCTCTCACTCTTTCCTCCTGCATCTAGCAGCTCACCTGCGATGGACTAGCGTCCCATCCGAGTGGGGAACCCATACGCCAATGGAACTGAGAAACCGGCCCATTATGAGCCAGGCATGGCTTGAGAAGGAACAAACAACTTGCATGTAACCGGTGAGCTAGCAGAATCTTTAGCATTCCAGATAAATATGCTTTGTGACATTCCTTCAGGCGTTACATTCTAAGTTCAAATGCTGCCGGGGTTGACTTTGCTTTTCATCTTCTCGGGGTCGATAAAATAAGTACCAAATGAGCGCTTGGTTCGATGTAATTGACTTATCCACTCCCCGAAAATTGCTGGCCTTGTGCTCAAAATAGAAATCAGTATTATGTATCTAAGTATGTGCATGCAGGCATGTACGTAAGTCTATGTGTGCATGCATATATGTATGTATGTATGTATGTATGTATGTATGTATGTATGTATGTATGTATGTATGGAAGTATGTATGTATGTATGTATGTATGTATCTAGCTATCTATCAATCTATCTGTCTATCTATCTATGAATGTAGATATATATGTGTGCATCACAGAATATGATAATACATCGAATACTCTTGCGTGAAAGAGAGTGGCTCACTTTAATGCGTTCTCACATAAGATTGCAGTCTAGTTTGATTAAATGTGGGTTATTTCCTCTTGATTGCGCACATGCAACTCTTGTACTTCCACGTGAAACCTCATGGACACTAGATTCTAATTGCATGCTGAAACATAGATGGTCTGGAAGCAAACTACGTCTTCATTGTTGCACTATCCATATTCATTGGGTGAGATACATACTGTAGCGCTTGTTAATACAGATCGCGACTATATGGAGTAAGAGTTTTAAAGGGAGAATGTCCTTGTGGTCGTGAAACTTTGCGGGAAATAATAATAATAATAATAATAATAATAATAATAATAATAATAATAATAATAATAATAATAACGATTATATATTTGTTTTGCAAGATTCTTGATCTGAAATCGTGTGTTGAAACATATATTGTTGTATTTAGGGATGGTCATGTTGCCAGTTTAGCCAATAAAAAACACGCACTATATATTTGATGTTAATTTGGTTCAGCTTTATTTTATTTTTTACATTAATCGTATTTCGGCCAAAGTTCTTTCATCACACTTCTGTGACCTCATCAGTGGTCCTTTGCTTTCTTCTTTCTTATTTGTGTGTCTTTCCTCACTAACGATCAGCCATTTTGCATTTTGTATTCCTATTGTATGTGTCTTTATTTGCGCATGCGTATACCCCTATGCGTGTCTATGTTTAGTAAGTGCATGTGTGTGTGGGGGGTGCCTGTATTATCTGTCTCCCCTGTTTATACACGTTCGTGTTATTTGTTTTCATTTATTTTGTTCATGTGTTTATACCTACTTATTATTTTTTCTATTCTCTTTTACATTTAATTTAATTAATTTTTTTGTTTAATTTTAAATTTTGTTAATGTATCTAGTTATTTAATTCCATTTGTTTATCTGTGTATTGTATTATGCTTTGCTTATATTGTTATCAGTTTATGGGGATCTTATTCTGTCATATGTTGTAGTGTGTTGGGTGTGTGTGCTAGTGTTCCATTCCAGTTTCCTATTCAGGCTAGGTTTATCTTCTATTATGTGTGTAGCTTCTGTAATTTGTCTAAGCGTTGCGTCTGTTCTATGTGTGAACAAGATTTTAACTTCTATTTTGTTGAGTGAGCCCTCGTGTTCCAGCTCGGCTTGCTGGTACAGAACCGATGAGCTCTTCTCTTCCTTAAGTTCCTTCCAATGTGCATTTACCCGCTTACCTATGCTCCGTGCCGTTTCTCCTACGTACGTCGTTGTCTTGTTACTGCATCGTCCCTCTGTACATCTTATGCTATAGACTACATTTCTGGTTTTACAGTTTGTTTGTGGGCTATCAGAACACCACCACTGCTGCTGCTGCTGCTAACTGCTGTTGTTCCGATATGATTATATTTATCTATATCTCTCTATACATATATAATCATACAAACATAGATACACAAGCATACACTTACACAGACACATATACATTTTTTTGAGTGCCATAAATCTTAAATGACTACCAAAAACCACACGCCAAGAATCTCAAGAAAATATTTTTTTTTCTATTGGTAAAGTAATCAGCAGAAATACCATACTAAGCAATAAACAAACACCAAAAAACTAATCTAATATAAAATCTAAAGTTACTAGTAAATGTTATTAATATTGTAAATAAATACATAGCTATTAGTAATAATAGCTAACGTAATAAATATATAGAGTTACTAGTAAATATTTATTTAGTAACTATAAAAAGACCCGTGCATGTGTCACGTTGAAAGCTCCCGTGTTGCTGCATGTAAAAAGCCGGTGCCACGTAAGAAGTACTTGTTCGGGTACATGTAAAAAGCTCTCGTGTCGGTGCCACGTAAAAAGTACTCATGCCGGTGCCACGTAATGAGCACCTGCCAGTGTCACCAAAATGCACCTGTGCCGGCTCAACGTAAAAAGAGACAAGAAAAACAATGATGCATATATATGTGTGTGTATATATATATGTGTGTGTGTGTGAGTGTGTATTTACATATAAGAGACCAAAGTGTACGTACGCCGCCATATGTATATAAAAAGGAAAACAAAAAAGGGACTTTCTTCCAAGGAATCTAATGCTCATAGCTTAGTTTTTCGTTGGGGCAGGCCAGATTGGAGCAATCTTGAGTATAACCAGCCGAAATTGCAAAGATAACCTGGAACTCGACTGAGGAAAGAAAACTTCGAATGACCCGTCCTTCTTTTTTCTTATCCCTTTTTGGATGTTTTGCATTCTTGTCCCATTTTTTGTATTCCTTTTTATATACATATGGCGGCGTACGTACACTTTGGTCTCCTATATGTATGTACACACACACACACACTCACACACACGCATATATATATATCTTATATATAAATCCGAGGTTGTCTGTGTGTGTGTGTGGCAGGTTTGGTAGCTTTCAACTAACACTAACTCCTCCGAGAACCTGCGGCGCAAGTTGACCAAAGGTATGATAGAAGAAGGCTTGTTCTTCCCTCCGTAGAAGAAATATTTCAAATAGGACCATGTTAACACCAAAAATTATTTACATCAAAAAGCAGTGCAGTTCGAAACATGAGTTTCAACAGGGTGCAAGGGAGATAACTAATGTTAATAATTTGTCTAATAGAAAACTGCCTTTGTATGGTTGGGGGGTCGATTGATGCGGCTGTTATGTCCATGGATGAGCGTTGCTTGAATCGACTGGAGAGAGAGATTCTGTTCCCTAATGTTCGCTGCGTGAATTCACTAATTTTCAAGGTCGTCATCGGCTACAGCGTTGAGTACAATTCAGCAATTTCAATCGATTTTTTGTGAGAAAAACTAATTGCAGAACATTTTGCTTAGTCATTTGGACTTTCCTAAATTTTCCTAAATACCAACTTAACTACGGCTGTCTAGAAATGTATCTTTGGTACTATACAAGAACTATTTACCTTCTTTTATGGATTTCGAACTGAGACATTCTTTCTTAATAATTGTTCAATAACTATTAAATGAAATAATAAATCTTAGAGCGAGTTATAAACAGTAGCTGCAACACATCGTGACGTATATTTGCCATTTAAATATGGCTAACCCCTAAGGGTGGATGCTACTGTAGTTTGAAGCCCCAGGAGGACACCTCCTCCAGCTGGCTATAGACACACTTTCTGTGCCCTATCAGTATTTGGAAGGGGAAGCCATCCTTCCCGTCTTCAACTTATGATACACACGGACTCGAGTTTCTGGGTATTGACCCGTCATCGGCGTGTGACAATCACAGTTGTCGATGAAAAGTAGGTTCCCTTCGCAAATACATATCCTTTTTCCTGTATCGTAAAGACACTAATATCGAAAAAGTGTAAACAAACAATAATAAATCTTAGAGCGAGTTAAAAACAGTACCTGCAACACATCGTAACGTATATTTGCCATTTAAATATGGCTAACCCCTAAGTGTGTCTATAGCCAAATGGCAAACATACGTCACGATATTAAATGAAACTATTAACGGAAACATGTAAAATTAAAGAAATTGTGCTGCATGTTGATGTAGTAGACTTTTTGAAATTTCTTTGCATTTAAGATATACTTTTTGCCACATCACTTTGCCTAAACGTGTTTCACACGACAATGCTTAAAAAAAAAAGGGCTATAATACAATCGACCGGAAAACAGATGATGAAAAGAAGGAGACTTCATTCACCGTCGTTGAGTTGTAGAGAGTCTCAAATTGCGGGGAGTTCGATTGATGCGGCTGTTACGTCCACAGATGAGCGTTGCTTGAATCGATGTAAGGGAGATTCTGTTTCCATTGCATCTTCTCATTCAAATGAGAATGATGACGAGACTTCGATTCAAGGCAAGCTGTAATGCCTCAGCAACTACATCCCCACAGGTTACGCTGAATAAGGAAAAAATGTTCGACATTAGAACGAAGGAAATGCAATGATTAATGCAGATGTACAAGCTGCAGGCAAAAATAATCGGCGT
>NC_043006.1:23369421-23374869 GCF_006345805.1 Octopus sinensis | reverse complement strand
TTTTTATATACTTTGCGACATACAAACACATATAAACATGCACATACTCACACAGATTTACACACACACACACACATACACGTACTCACGTGCATACGTACACACGTAAACAAACAAAACTAGACAGATACATGTGTTGATACATGGATAAATACTGTCAGAGCTTCCAAATTTACTCAAACTCTCCTTCATATCCAAGAATTTCTACAGCATTTTTGCTATCTAAAGACCCATTATTATCATTATTATTAAGTAAGCCAGCGAGTTGGCAGAATAGTTATTACGCCGGAAAAAATGCTGAGCGACATTTCTTCCGACTTTCCGTTCTTAGTTCTAATACCACCGAGGTCAACTCTACAGAATCGTTAGCACACCAGGCAGAATGCTTAGCGGTGTTTTGTCTGAGTTCTGAGTTCAAATTCCACGAGGTTGACTTTACCCATTATCCTATCGGGGTCGATAAAATAAGTACCAGTTGAACACTGGGGTTGATGTAATCGACTCGAAACCATATTATTATTATTATTATTATTATTATTATTATTATTATTATTATTATTATTATTATTATTATTATTATTAAGGCGGCGAGCAAGTAGAATCGTTAGCGCTCCGAGCAAATGGCTTACCGGTATTTCGCCCGTCTTTACGTTCTGAACTCAAACTCCGCAGAGGTTGACTTTGCCTTTTATCCTCATTTAGGGGTCGATAAAATAAGTACCAGTTGAACATTGGGCTTGATGTAATCGACTCATCCCCTCCCCTCAAAACTGCTGCCCTGGTGGCAAAATTTGAAACTTTTATTATTTTTTGTTATGAAAACTCTCAGCTTATCTTGTTAGGTATGATGAAAGTGTCAGCAGCCCACATCCAACAGACTAAGGTGACACTTGTTTAATAGTCCTGCTTCAAGAACCCTGCGGAGAACCCTTGCTGTTCCAAGCAATGCTGGTTTCTGTAGGTGTTCTATCTTTACATTTATACCAATCTTTTTTGAGCCACGTTGGTGGTTGGGTGCTGATACTTCCAAGCGCGCCAATCCCTATTGGTATCACGTCCATTTTCTTCATTGCCGATAATTTGCGTACTTCCCACTTCAATTCATCTGAGTTGTTCACTTTTTCTTCTTTCTCTTCAATACTGTATATCACTTATCAGGCATGTCTTTTCTTTTCTGCTCACCACAGCAATGTCATGTTTCCGATGTTTAATCTGATGGTGACACTGTATCTTCATTCTCAGTAACTCTTTCTGGGATATGTTCATCATGACTACCCGTCTGACAAGGGTACACAAGGTATATGCATCACAACCATGTGTGCACGACGTGGTGATCTCATATTAAGATAAACAGCGCATGACCTTGCAGGTGGGGCCCAGTTAGAATTTTCTCATCCTGCTCAAAAAGACCCTGAATAAGGTTTATCTAAGGATGATGAACGAAACACCCATGTTTCCAGAGGTGAATTATTCAAACCCCAACGCATTCCCCTCAACACATGGCTCTCCCACTACTTCTGCTCGTGATCAGAGATTCACATATCCTCAGCTATCAAGGGACGTGCTCAACTGGTTACGGTCAAGCAACTGACAAGCATTATTATTATTATTATTATTATTATTATTATTATTATTATTATTATTATTATTATCATCATCCTCATCCTCATCATCATCATCATTAAGGCAGCGAGTTGGCAGAATCCTTAGTACGCCGGGCAAAATGCTTCGCGACATTTCGTCCGTCTTTTACGTTCTCAGTTCAAGTTCTGAGGAGGTCGACTTTACCTTTCATCCTTTCGGGGTTGCTAAAATAAGTGCCAGTCGAGTACGGTTCCAGTACATTTGGCCTACGGACTATTGGCCGATGGACATTTGACCGAACGGACATATGATCTACGGACATTTGACCGCCAGACATGAAATTTTTAATTGCTTATTTTTATTTCTAATTTGAAAAAAAGGGATAAATAGGATAAAAAGATAAAATCATTGCATATAAATTTTTGGCAAATTTACTGAAGGATAAAAAATATTAATTTTAATTGTTTTATTAAAATTTGTTTTATTAAAATTTGGTATAAACAACAATGGATAAAAAGGATAAAAATAACATCTTTGCATAATACAAACACACACACACACACACACACGCACACACACACACACACACACACATATTGTTTTTATATTTAGTAAACGATAAGATGTATTACATTGTATTTATTTTAATTATAATGTAATTATTTTAAAAAAATAAAAAGGAAAAAATAATTTAAAGACTGTGGACAATTGCTCTTAAGAAATTAATCCTGGTATACTCCTAATATTTATCAATGATAGACTTCAGTCTTGCGTCTAAGATCTGGCACTTCTTCAGTTTCCTCAATTCCACGTTTGCTGCTACCTGCTCATACATCAACTCCTAATCAGACGGCTCTCTTCTTATTTTTGAAACCAGACAGCAAACGGTGGGATGACTGATTGCCATTATCTGATTAAACCCTCTGTACCATCCTTCTAGTGAGTTTGTTGTCTGTGGAAGGCCTTGTGTGCTTCTCTAATATGTTCCACACATTAAGTGTAAACGCTGGTCTTCCTCTTCTCTTCACAGTAGCAAAGAAACTCAAATAGGATTCCATCAGTTTCTTCATCTAGTGATGCGACAAATTCGGTGAAGCGTTCAGCAACGGCACTGACAACACAAATGCTAAAGCTTGAATAGACTTGACAATGAGTAGACTTCTTGGATTATTATACCAAGTCTGTAGTCCTAAGCTCTATAATTGTCTCCATATGCGCTGGGCGAAATGGAAGAAGCATCCATAAATGCTTGCGTTTGAGAAACATGCACCGCTATGCTATTAATAGCTGTCCTTTCATAGTCAATCCTAATTGAAACTGGATTAAGATCTTGTCTCGCTTGAGAGTGTTAAAAGTCAAATCATGAGTTGCTTGGTTTTCGTTCTTTGCGATGCAGTATACTAAAGGAATTGTATTACTCTTAGCCAACATAACATGTATTGTATATAGCTGAAAGCTAACTGGCGCAGAATCAAAAGTCCCATCATACACCCAGTTGTCTTTGGAAACAAGAAGCTGTAAGCTCCGGGGCGTTGATATAATTTGCGGGTCATCACTTTCGGGGATGACAAAGTCTTCTCCTCTCATTGATTTCCGTAAGTCTTCAGTTAAAACATCCCTGTCCGGTGCCGTGCGTTGTCTTAAGAAGAGTACCTGCGGCATCGAGTGGGCATTAACTGGCGCAGCTTTCTACAATTGCCGATGTCACTTCTTCTGACTGTCTAGATCATTCTTTAATTTTCTGCACTGTTCTCAATGACAGGTTGCGTCCAGCATTAGGGAGATGTGAATGATTACTTGCTTCTTGAAAAACGTCGTCTCTTGTTTGTTTTTTTTTACTCTCCCTACAATTTCCTTTGCGTTCGCATCACAAATATGTTACAATGCCTTTTCGTTTGTCAACGATGTATGCGTAGCCGTCAAGCAAAAGCTTTCTTCCTCCTCTTGTCGTTGGTATTATTTCCATGATCTTTAAAACAAAATATTCATCTTAGGCAACACTACTACCACAGAAGAAGTAACCATTATTTACAGAAAGAACTTTCAGGTAACGCCGGTAATTGCACACAGATCACAAAGTAAACTGAAATATAAACTATAACTATTAGGTTGTCCCAAAAGTTCGTAAACACTTGCGAAAATTGAATTTTTACTCGCCAAGTACTAACAAAAACAACAAAAATTATTCCTCAAAATAAAGACCATTATTTCCAAGACTTTCTACGAACTTTTGGGACAACCTTATAGAATAATGTAAACAAGTGTGAAAAACAGTCACTTCACAACGCCTTACGACTTCTGAATAGCGACTGCATTATCGTCTACACAAGCTAGATAACTTTGGTTTGGTTTGGGCGTAGCTAAATAGTTTGAATAAAATTTGAATAAAATGATTACATTAAATTAATATTTTTATTCTTCAGTAAATTTGCCAAAAATTTATATGCAATGATTTTATCGTTTTATCTTATTTATTATTTTTTTCAAATTAGAAGTAAAAATCATTCGGCCAAATGTCCGTTAATCCATGTGTCCGCTTGGCCAAATGTCCGTCGATCATATGTCCGATCGGCCAAGTGTCCTTCGGCCAAATGTTCGCTCGGCCAATTGTTCGTCGGCCAAATGTCTGCTTGGCCAAATGTCCGCTCGGTCAAATATCCGTCGGCCAAATGTCCGATTTGTCCCCTCCCCTAAAATTTCAGGTCTTGTGTCTGCTGTAGAAAAGATTATCATCATTGATAATGCGGTGAGCTGGCAGAATTGTTAGCGTATCAGACAAAATACCGATCAGCATTTTGTCCGTCTTTACGTTTTGGGCTCAAATTCTACGGAGATCGACTTTGCTTTTCATCCTTTCGAGTCATCAAAATAAGTATTTAAAAAAAGTACCTGTTGAACTCTGGGGTTGATGCAATCGGTTTCCCTCTCCCCGTAAAACTGCGAGCTTGTGCCGAAATTTGAAGCCATTGTTATCATTACTATATCACTGCCTGCATCACGAAATGTTTACGAAATTTGATTAAAGTTTCCCTTTGAGATTTGTGGAAAGGTGAATGGCACATTTCTGCCAAGTATTTCTGATCAATCATTTTACGGAAGGCAATAATAAGTGGAGCAGAAGAGAATTATTCAGCTTTTGACTGATTTATTACAATTACTAAAGCCTCAACAAAAGGTAGGCAAATTTGCTATAAAATTGAAACGCAGACCAAAGCGTATTATATAGTTGTAGCAATTGAACGAACTATCATGAAGATTGGTGAGGTATTTCGAAGAGTTACTCTTAGAAATCGAATTTAAATCTTAGATTTCATGTACCAATTACAGCCCGCCACTTCTCTTCAAATGATATCCATCTGAAGATCAAGACAACAAAATTATGTTTGCCGATGTGAAAGTCTCGTCAAAATTTGTTGAAAAAGCGAATATCTATAGTAAATTAATGCAGAACTTACAGGTCTTGTATCCTGGATGTAGATTCTCATTCGTACTTATTGTAAGGTGCATGGGTTGTGTAACAACAGATTTGTAATAAAAACCCTGAAAATATTGGGGTTTTCGAAATTTTTAGAGCTGTCTTCATTCAAATAAATATTGTCAATTTGTTAGCAGCAACTTGGATTCTGTCAGAGACATAAATTTCAAAGACATACACACATGCAAACTACAATACATTTGCAGTACTGCCACTTGGCTGGTCTGGAGAGTAATTTCCTCCATAGTAATTAAAATATCAAAACAATTTCCTGACATCCAGTAGAAGTTTTAACGAAAATAGTGATATTGATAGAATGGTTGTATACTGTCAATCTAACGTGAACGTGACAGTAGGGGGTTACACCACCGCTGTTTAGCCCTAGGAAG
>NC_043006.1:23316921-23364421 GCF_006345805.1 Octopus sinensis | reverse complement strand
ATAGTTAAAATATGTTAATCGTAAATCTCCATTTTCTTTTAATTTTTGTATATTGAATATATACCCTTTTAAAATACTGATGCAAGTCTGATGATATAGAATTTTAACGTTTAACGGTCAACTTCTGACACAGGAAGTCTCCCGCTCAATATTAATGCAGTACAGAAGCGAAGATCACTCCATATCCTGAAAGTGAGAGTGAGGTAGGAGGAAACGTCCATAAAGATGAATTTGGGGATCCTGTTATTCTAAACCAGGAGCTCTCAACCAGTTTTTAAAATCTGATTACTGTTTTATTCAAGTGGAGCTCCACAGCTATTCCATGTTTAAAAACTAGTTTTACTGAAACTTCATTCAAAATTTCTGTTTTGTTTTTCACACAAAATTTAGAGAAAGAAACCCAGCTGTTTCTTGCAATACATGCCTATACATACATCAAAAGCAAAATGTTTTCAGAGGCCCTAAAAATACTGATGTGGATTCCCAATTTATTATTTTGCTTCGTGGACCCCCCCACCACCACCAAATCTTATATGGGCCTTGAGGGGCCATATAGACCCCGGTTGAGAACCACTGTTCTAAAACAATAAGAATCTCATACGTAGATACGAACAAACGTTAATAAAAAAATTAACTTCCAACATAGTCGTGTTTTCTATCTATCTATTATCTATCTATCTATCTATCTATCTATCTATCTATCTATCTATCTATCTATCTATCTATCTATCTACCTACACCTGTCTGTCTGTCTGTCTGTCAATCTGTGTATGTGTTTGTATTATTAATCACCAAAAGTTACAGAGTGACTCAAGGCCGAGAGTTTTGTGCATCGTATGTTTAACAAATATGTGCATACGTATATTAGGACATATAACATAAACATATACATTTATATATGCATACACACACACACACACACTCACACACACACACATATATATATATAAGTATAACACACGCGCGCATATATATATGCACACATAAATACACATACATAGATTCACACTTACATAGACATATATATGTAAAGTAAAAGAATATCCCTCTATATATTTATATAAATGTATGTATGTGTATATGTATGTATGATGCATGTATGTATGTATACATGCATACACGTACGTACGTATGTATGTATGTATGTATGTATGTATGTATGTATGTATGTATGTATGTACATGTGCGTGCGTTCCATTTACTATTTATAATTCTACTCTAGAAACTCGTTTAAGATCTGTATATATATATTCTTGAGATTGGTGGCAGCAGCGGCCTGTATTGTGATTCTACTGGAGGTGTGGTTATGTTTTTGTAATTGATGGTGGTGGTTGTGGGGTGGTGGTGGTGGTGGTGGTGGCAAGTAGGTGATGTCGGTGAGAGTGTGTTGGTGTTGTTGGTGATGGGGTGATGATGATGTTGGTGGAGGTGTGGCAATGTCGGTAGGAAGAAAGGAGCGATTCGTAAGAAAACGTTCCAAAAAGCAGGCAATCAGATTAGTGGTGAAGGATCTTGTCAGAAAGGGCGTTTATCTTAGCATCAATTTTAAGGGTTTGGGGGCACCCTACTACTTTCATTATCTCCGGCAGTAGCAATGACGTCGTCAACAAAAAAAACAAACAGCAACAGTAATATCAACTATAACAATATTAATGTAGCCCTGCCCCCACCAGATGTACGAAACTACGCTGTTTATTCATTATGACAAGTAGCAAGGTGGGGGTGGAATGGCGTTGGTTGTGGTGGGGTAGTAGTAGTAGTAGTAGTAGTAGTAGTAGTAGTAGTAGTAGTAGTAGTAGTAGCAGTGATGGTTGTGGTGGTGGTGGTGGTGGTGGTGATGGCAGCGGTGAGTATTGTGGTGCTCATTATGGTATTGTAGTTGTTACTGCTGTTTAACTCTAGGTCGGATCTGGATGAGTAAATTCTATGACAAACTGCATTGTCACCACGATCAAGGTAAGATGGTCAAGGTAGTAATGGTGGTCAACGTGGTAATAGTGGTGGTCACGGTGGTGTTGGTATATACACATACACATATACGTGCATACATACACGCATGTCTATCTATCTGTCAACCTGTTTGTTACAAACACAGACACAGACACAGGCACGCGCGCGCGCATATCTATCTGTCTGTCTGTCTGTCTATCTATCTATCTATCTATCTATCATCTATCTATCTATCTCTCTCTCTCTCTCTCTCTCTCCTCTCTCCCCTCTCTTCTCTCTCTCTCTCTCTCTGTATATATATATCTATATATTATATATATATATATATATAATATTATATATATACGACGGCGGGTTCTTCTTTTCGTTTCTTCTTCTAAATCCACTCACACGCGGCTTTGATCGCCCGAGGCTATAGTAGAAGACACATGACCAAGGTGCCACGCACTGAGACTTAAGCTGGAACCATGTGGGTGAGAAGCAAACTTCTTACCATATAGCCACATCTTCGCCTCTCACTGTAAGTTAATATCATCAGGTGTATGTTACTATTTTAAAGGTGAGTCCCTATTTGAAATCGTATGCCAGTATCACAAAGATGTGGAGCTCCCTGTCGTTGTAAGTTAATACTAGAAGGATGAGGCCCTTTCTGTCACTGTAAGTTAATATTATAAATCTAATGAAGGTCTGGCACTGTCCCTCATTGCAATTTAGTCCAGTCATGATGTGGCCCTTTTTCTCATTGTAAGTTTATCTAACGGGGACGTGGCCCTCTCTGTCATTATAAGCCAGTATTATAAAGATGTGGCCATTTCTGTGATTGTAAATTAATATTATAAAAATATGGTCCTTTCTGTCACTATAAGTCAATTTTATAAAGACGTTGACCCCTTCATTGTCATTTAATCTAGTGAAGATGTGGCCCTTTTTTCTCATTGTAAGTTAATGTAATGAAAGCGTAGCCCTTTCTCTCATTTCAAGTTAATCTAATGAAGACGTGGCACTTTCTGTCACTATAAGTTAATATTATAAAGATGTGTCCCCTTTCTGTCATTGTAAGTTAATATTATATAAAGATGTGGCCCTTTCTATCATCGTTATTTAATCTAATGAAGATGTAACCCCTTCTGTCATTGTAAACTAATCTGGTAAAGACGCGTAGATGAAGTATGTCTAATATTTTATCTATGTTTTGTCTGATTTTATTTCTCACCGTCATGGCTGTTAATTTTATTTACACATGGATAAATATCTTATTTGTCAATTTTCTCTCTCTCTCTCTTACTCTTATCATCTCTCTATTTTTTCATTCCTTGTATATGTATCTGTTTGTCTATCAATGTTTCGTATGTATGTATGTATGTATGTATGTATGTATGTATGTATGTATGTATGTATGTATGTATGTATGTAGTATGTATGTATGCATGCATGTATGCATGTTATGTATGTATGTATGTATGCATGTATGTATTATGTATGCATGCATGCATGTATGTATGTTGGGTAGTGGGTAGGTAGGTAGGAATCTATATATTGTCTGTCAGTCTGATGTCGGGCTGGCTGGCTGTATTTCTATCTACTCATCTATCTATCTATCTATCTATCTATCTATCTATCTATCTAATATATATATATATATATAATATATATAATATATATATATATATATATATATATATCTATATATATATATATATCTTAATCTTTCAACCTTTCTGTCTGACTATTGATATAACCACATGTCTAAAACATCGACAAGTTGGGTATCCACGAGTTGTTGCTCGATCCTCTGAAAATAAGCAATAAAGCCACCATCAAATCACCTCTGAAAAAAATAAACAAAAATATATATTAGATAATGTCATGGATGTATGCATTGTAGTCGAACGAAAAATAGAGCACTGCGAATGTGTTTAGCTATAGAACTAGTAGAAAGGCGGCTAGCTGGCAGAATCGTTAGCATGCCGGGCGAAAGGCATAGCCGCATTTCGTCTGCCGTTACGTTCTGAGTTCAAATTCCGCCGAGGTCGACTTTGCCTTTCATCCTTTCGGGGTCAATAAATTAAGTACAAGTTACGCACTGGGGTCGATGTAATCGACTTAATCCGTTTGTCTGTCCTTGTTTGTCCCCACTGTGTTTAGCCCCTTGTGGGTAGTAAAGAAATATCTAGAACTAGTGGAGGCACATGGCCTTAGTAGTTAGAGCAGCGGACTCGCGGTCGAGGGATCACGGGTTCGAATCTCGGACCGGGCGATGTGTGTGTTTATGAGCGAAACACCTAAGCTCCACGCGGCTCCGGCAGAAGGTAATGGCGAACTTCTGCTGACTCTTTCGCCACAATTTTCTCTCACTCTTTCCTCCTGCATCTTGCAGTTCACCTGCGACGGACCGGCGTCCCGTTCAGGTGGGGAACCTATACGTCAAGGAAACCGGAAAACCGGCCCTTATGAGCCAGGCATGGCTCGAGAAGGAACAAATAGCTATAGAACTACTCGAGCAGGTTTGATCTAAGATTATACAACAAAGCAACAATTTGAAACCTTGACGACATATAGTACTCTTACAGTTCCCTGTAACCTACAATAATCCTGTAACAGTCAGGTTTCTAATAGAAGCAACAAAACTGCAAAAATCAAGGAAAAAATACCCAGCTCTGATGCTGAGGTAGAATAGCTCTCTCTTTTACTCTCTCTGTCTCTGTCCATGTTTCTCTGTACAGCGCACACACTTTTACCATCTCCTTCCCACAGTGCCACAGAATCATCCCCTTCCCACAACACGACAGATTTTTTACACTACAGGAATTTATCGTTATTACTTTCATATACTGGATGTTTCAGGGAAATTTTTTCCGAAGTTCATCACAAATCAAATAGAAGCCGGTTGAGTGTGCTATATCTTTGCCATCATTGCTGCAGCACGATACATTTTACTTCACTTTTTCCTAACTCTACAATAGACTCTTACATCTGTTATGGTTGAAACAGATTTGAGATTTCTGCAATATGATATATTTCTAAAGGAAGAGATACATAACAAGATACATTATCCCTTTTTTATTGCTTAATAAAGCGAAATGGAAAGGCAGTGCCCATGCTGCTTTTCGGATACTTTAAGGTGTAACAGAGTGTCCTATAAAGGCTTCCATGGGCCATGTGGTGGTGTCTGAGTGAGCAAGAGATTAAGTTTTCTTGTGAATCACCACCTAGCAATTTTATAATGCCATACCACCTAAAAACATTGCATTTTGCTAGTATCTAACAACCTTTTTACGTACTCTACCATTATCTATCTATCTATCTATCTATCTATCTATCTATCTATCTATCTATCTATCTATCTTACTATCTATCTATCTATCTATCTATCTATCTATCTATCTATCTGTATCTATTTAATGTCTGTCTGTCTGTCTGTTTGCCTGTGAGTCTGTCCGTCCGTCGTCGTCAGTCAGTTATTTATCTATCTATACACATATGTGTGTGTTGTGTGTGTGCGTGTGTGTGTGTTTGTCTTCAGACGTAAGCGCACGGAGACATACAACTTACAGTAATGTAGTACGCCGTTATATTTAAAACATCCATTCATCTATCAATCCCTACATACATTCTTATATATATATATATATATATATATATCTATATATATATATGTGTGTGTGTGTGTGTATGGTGTGTGTGTGTGTGCGCGCGCGTGTATGTAGGTACGCACATACATGCAAGCACTCACATGTAAGCTATATTTGTATACAAACATACGCATATATATATATATATATATATATAGAGATATATATATATATATATATATATATATATATATATATATATATATATATATACGCACGCACACGTACATGTTTGTATACATACGTGAACAGTTGTTTGGCTAAGTTTAAACTTAATCTAAAACTCTGAGACCAATTACAAGTACCATTTCCTCCCAGACTGTCTGTGGGTTCACCTGGGGGCAAATGCAACAAGACTTCAAAGCACACTTTCCTTCTAAAGTTTCAACTACTGTATACCAATATATATACATAAATGGTTATCGTAAACACATTCTCCCTTAGCAATCCCTTACTCTCAAATCGCCTTCAATATTTCGTTAAAGCGAGCTCCTCAATATGTATGTAATAATAAAGTGTCTGTTTATCTTATTGGCTGCTTGTTGTTAGATCTCGTTTGATAGTATCTCTGTAATGTTCTAGGGTGGTGGCACTAACATAAGTCTCTGTTCTGCTAGTACTAGATTCTAGGTTAGTGATGTAATTGTATCATTCTGTATACATTAATAACTCAAGGTTCTCAGGGTATGGTATGCATATTCGAAATATATTGGGTATATATCACCACACATACATTGAAAATCATGAAATAATGATTTAATATTTTCATTTATAATCAGCATATTGATTGCAATTTACTCCAGTTAATTTTAAATGATCTCATTAAGTTACTATCGTTACTAAGGTTTCTCAACACTCCCGAGAACGATGAAACAAAAATCTCGGATCCCAGGGAATAAAACTTAATTTTTATTTTTTCGTTTCTAAGTCTCTTATTTAATGCTATAAAGTTTTGGAAACTAGAAAGTAAAAGTTACGAATTTTAAAAAAATTATTCCATGCAAAAATGTATTTCATAGAAAACTGTACCAATTTACGAAAAAAAAAAAAGGGAAAACAAATGAAACTTTTTCTGGATAGCAAAATAATATTTAAACCAGATTGATAGTTATTGTCTTATATATTGTTGATGGCGTTATCACCCAAATTGATCGAGGTTTTGTTATATAGAGTTGTACACTAACAAAGGATATCTGTGCTTCGATAGAAGTTGGAGAATGTATTGAGGGCAAAGAACAGTTTCTGTAAGTTTAAAAGTTCTATGTCCAGTAATTTCAAATATTTTCCTCTCTTTGACAATGGTTTTTGGGAGGAGATCTTGATTGACTGATCAACAACTTTGATAATGGCAACATTTAATCCTTGTATCAGAGACGATTCTTTTGATGGAATGGATATTTCATGGGTTTAGATTCAAAATGGAAAGTTGCGGATTCTTCTGAGAAAAAGATGGATGTTTTTTATTGATGATATTTTGCGATGGATTTTCTAGCTGCAAAATTATGAGTCAAATGTATCCAAAATCATAGAAGGACTAAAGTGTTGGCCGACATATTCCTTTTTCAATAATAATAATTACTTCGTTTGATTTCCATTTTCTTTATACCTGTGTAACGAGACCTCTTCAAAGCTTTGAACTATATATCTTTCAAATATTCCCAGTTTAGAACTACGACCAATTCTATTCTTATGAAAAGAAATGTATTAGAAGCATTAACGCCTACATCTGTGGTTCTCAACTGGGGTCCACATTTCCCTTGGGGTTCCAGATACACAAAATATCTGAACAACTTTTTCATAGTTCTAACAAATATTTAATTATAAAAATGCAGTAGAATTATTTTTTATGTAAACATCGAATAGCTATGAAGGAATCAAAGGGTCAAATGGTTGAGAAACACTGGCCTACATGAATATGGCTCAATCAATCAGTACTCGTCGACTCAATGTGGTTGACGCGACAAATTTCAATGAAAGTGAGCGAGTTTTCCCGTCAAACAATTTGACTCTAGAAAGGTAGGTTACAGTTTTAAAAAGCTAGCAATTTTAACCTCAGGTCACAGCTACTCAGCTGTCTCAAGAAATATATGACACTTGGCTCAGCGAGTTGTTCTCCCACCTCTTTCACGTTCCTCTTTAACATACTCATGTCGTATTCGATGAATAGTACCAGCCTTGAACTGTAATGTCGAATCACACACACACTGATTATTTGCAGCGACTTAAATTTCTTCTACTTATTTCGTCTACAATAACTATAAACTATTTTCATAATATTATTGCAGAAGACTCCTGGCTATTATTTTTGTTGTTTTATGAACGTTATTCCGTTTACTTTTTTATATAACAAAGAAGGTTAAAATATCTGAAAACTCAAATATTTGTGAAATCATTATCTTCATATACAGCATACCTAATATTGTGAACTACCAACGAAGAAATAGGACTATCACTCTTATCCACACTAAGCCAGTAATTCTATGATGGGGGCTATCACACAATCTCATTTATCATGCCAGTAAAGCTTCCTCGTTTTGTAATGTATATTTCTTGCCAAATATTTCAACACCTTCCTTTTATTGAAGCTTTTCATATTGGAGCTTCCGGCGCGAATGCCAAACAGTACAGCATGTCGTTTTCAAATTTTTGGCAGATTGAATTGCGTCAGGGTGCTGTTTTTCTCATAGACGGTGCTCAACTGCCCCTACTATACTGTGTAGTCAACAAAATCAAAAACAAACAATGTGAAAATGCGAAATAAAAAATATTAAATGGTGACAATTTACGCATTCTGTATGTATATATGTATGTGTGTATGTGTGTGTATGTATATATATATATATATATATGTATACACACACACATGCGAACACACACACACACACACACACACACACACACACACACATACCCAATGTTGTGTATATTGTTTAGCTCGATAGATAAAGGGAAGTTAATGTCTCTAGTTTTTTGTCGGAGAAGGAGCAAAAACAAAACAAAAATATCACCAGCCTTATTAATTGATATATTTATCCTTTATGTACCTCATACGACAACTGGTTTAACAAGTGGCTTCGTTAGGCAAGCTGACGATAGCATATATTACCCAGTAAATATTTATATATGAAAAGGAATTTTAAAAATAGTTCTCTCATTTGAGAACAAATTCTTTCTTTCTCTCGTGTTACCTCTTGTAATCAATGGCTAAATCCGAGCTTTCACCTTACGAACACCGACAAACGACGTATATATTGTTATCTCATACATGTCTCATACAGTCCTGTTGTTTTCTCACTGGATAAACCAACAGATTTTCCTGTTTACAAATGCAAGCAACAGAACGATTTTTGCTTTCTATGAAACAAATCTGGTAACCTTATATTTGTTTAGTTACACTGACTCTCATTATTTCATCTCCCTTTCTCTTCTATGCTATTTAATATCATTAATTTTCTTCTAATTTACAGTGTTTTGTGTGTGTACGTGTGTGAGTGAGAGTGTGTGTGTGTGTGTGTGTGTGTATGTGTGTGTGTGTGTGTGTGTGTGTGTGTGTGTGTGTTGTGTGTGTGCGCGTGCGTGCGTGCGTGTGCGCATGTTTTCGGCGTTGACATTAACCTCAGCAACTTCTTCCACGGCCATTTTATCATCAAACGCTAGAAACACACGCATAATTGTCGTCTGCTATTAAATGCTGCAAGATACGCCTTAATACCATTATTTTTTTAACTGATTTTTCTGTGAGTCTGTAGAAACCACTGCTAATATTTATTCTATTCATCCCTCCCCTATCTGTTGAGACTTATCTAAAACACCACAAGTATTCTATTTCCGTATTATCTGTTCACATAATAGTCAGTTTCTTATATATTCATGCATATATATATATATATATTATATATATATATACATGTGTGTGTATATATATATATATATATATATATATATATATATATATATATACATGTGGTGTGTGTATATATAATATATATATATATTATATATATATATACATGTGTATATATATATATATATATATATATATACATGTGTATATATATATATATATATATATATATAGTCTTGTACTATTTTTTTTCGTTGTTTATGAAAAATGTCCATTTCCTTGGTTTTGTGTTTATGTTTTCGTTTCTCATTGTGTTCGACATTTTTATTTTGGTGTCCTGTACCCATATATGCATGTATATATACATATAGATGTAATGTAGGTACGTACATATATGTATGTATTATGCATATGTTTTTATTTTGTTATTATATATATATATATATATATATAGATATATATATATTCATATGTATGTGTGTGTATATACATATATATTTACACTCATGCATGCAGACGCATACGCACACATGCACAGAGTTGGATTTCTCATAATTTTCTGTTTATAACCATGTGTGACGATCTCGGTGCTTCTCAAATTTGCAAATTGTTTATTTCAAGTCTTTCTAATTTTGGTACAAGCCCACCAAGTTTGAAGGGAATGGGCAAGGAAATTACTTCGACCTCGGTATTTGACTTGGTGGAGCTCCACGAAGCTCCGGCAGGGAGTGGTGGTGATCCCTGCTGTACTCTTTCGTCACAACTTTCTTTCACTCTTTCTTCTGTTGGCCTGCTCGCTTAGCCAGCGGGATGGCGTCATTTGGAGGCTAAAGCAATGCGAAGCGCATTGTGACCAGCGATGTGTAGCAACATCTGATAGCCTGGTCGGTCACGGTGATATATAAATATATATATTATATATATAATATATATACATATGTATAGATGTATATATGTATATATATATATATATATATATATATATATATATATATATATATATATGCATACATGCGTACACACAACACATACTCGTGTGCGCACACACACACATATTTCATTGTGTGAGTTTAGGAACTAATAATTATGTCAAAATCAAAATGAAGGACAGGAAGCACAGAGTGCTGTTTAAGATATTTATTGACAGTAAATCTGGCGAGTAATCCTAGCAGATTCCTGGCTATATAACAGAATGGACATTACATAATAATATATATATATAAACTTATAGGAACTAAACAAAGTTCACCTTAATTCAACTTAATTGAAGTAAACTCATAAATAGGTTATATATATATATGGTTATATATATATACATGTGTGTATATATATATATATATATATATATATATATATACATGTGTGTGTTATATATAATAACATGTGTGTATATATATATATATATATATATTATATATATATATAATATATATATATATGTATATATATATATTATATATATATATATATATATATATATATACATGTTTGTGGTTATATATATATATATATATATATATATATATATATACATGTGTATATATATATATATCTATATATATTACATGTGTATATATATATATATATATATATATATAGTCTTGTACTATTTTTTTTCGTTGTTTATGAAAATGTCCCTTTTCCTTGGTTTTGTGTTTATGTTTTCGTTTCTCATTGTGTTCGACATTTTTATTTTGGTGTCCTGTACCCATATATGCATTATATATACATATAGATGTAATGTAGGTACGTACATATATGTATGTATATATGCATATGTTTTATTTTGTTATTATTATATATATAGTATATATATATATATATATATATATATATATATATTCATATGTATGTGTGTGTATATACATATATATTTACACTCATGCATGCAGACGCATACGCACACATGCACAGAGTTGGATTTCTCATAATTTTCTGTTTATACCATGTGTGACGATCTCGGTGCTTCATCAAATTTGTATTATTTCAAGTCTTTCTAATTTTGGTACAAGCCCACCAAGTTTGAAGGGAATGGGCAAGGAAATTACTTCGACCTCGGTATTTGACTTGGTGGAGCTCCACGAAGCTCCGGCAGGGAGTGGTGGTGATCCCTGCTGTACTCTTTCGTCACAACTTTCTTTCACTCTTTCTTCTGTGGCCTGCTCGCTTAGCCAGCGGGATGGCGTCATTTGGAGGCTAAGCAATGCGAAGCGCATTGTGACCAGCGATGTGTAGCAACATCTGATAGCCTGGTCGGTCACGGTGATATATAAATATATTATATATATATATATATATATACATATGTATAGATGTATATATGTATATATATATATATATATATTATATATATATATATATATATATATATATGCATACATGCGTACAACAAACACATACTCGTGTGCGCACACACAACACTATTTCATTGTGTGAGTTTAGGAACTAATAATTATGTCAAAATCAAAATGAAGGACAGGAAGCACAGAGTGCTGAGTTAAGATATTTATTGACAGTAATCTGGCGAGTAATCCTAGCAGATTCCTGGCTATATAACAGAATAGGACATTACATAATATATATTATATATAAAACTTATAGGAACTAAACAAAGTTCACCTTAATTCAACTTAATTGAAGTAAAACTCATAAATAGGTTCATGTATAAATATGATTAATTATAATTAATTCTGCGTTACGACATTCGCCCTTAATGAAGAAAGAAAATAAACAAACAAGTCACAGAATAAATAGGTTTTAACAAATACAACACAGCTTTATACGTGTTTCCTCCACTGATGGCGATGACAAGTATTGCTTTCCCAACTGACATTCCGTATTTCACATACGTTCAACGAGAGCTTTACACAATTCTTCAATTCTTTATACAGATGATTGCGACTTATTAGCTCATAAAGATATGCAAGTTCTCATGCAAGATTAATAGACTTGGCATTAGCCTGGACAAGACCGTTGCAATGTTCCAACCTGCGCAAGGAACCCCATATGTGAAAACATCAATCTTTGTTGAAGGAACAGTACTGAAAGTAGTCAGGAGTGGCTGTGTGATAAGTTGCTTGCTAACCAACCACATGGTTCCGGGTTCAGTCCACTGCGTGGCATCTTGGGCAAGTGTCTTCTGCTATAGCCCCGGGCCGACCAATGCCTTGTGAGTGGATTTGGTAGACGGAAACTGAAAGAAGCCTGTCGTATATATGTATATATATATATTATATATATATATATATATATATGTATGTGTGTCTGTGTTTGTCCCCCTAGCATTGCTTGACAACTGATGCTGGTGTGTTTACGTCCCCGTCACTTAGCGGTTCGGCAAAGAGACCGATAGAATAAGTACTGGGCTTACAAAGAATAAGTCCCGGGGTCGATTTGCTCGACTAAAGGCGGTGCTCCAGCATGGCCGCAGTCAAATGACTGAACAAGTAAAAGAGTAAAAGAGTAGAGATCTAGTAATAATGGTACACACCTCACACGTGACGAATGAAATAACCTTGTCAATATAAGTAGAGAGCAGTACTGGTTAACGTAGTAGGCGGTCAGAGATAGTCGTGTCTTACTGGTTTTACTAAGTATACTGTATACCGAAGTGGGCATTATAAAATCCAACATTAAAGGGATTATAACAGTGGCGGCGAGGATAAACCAATTCACGTGGAGTTAATAGAATCTCGATAGGAATTTTTACACAGGGATTAACAGCTGGAAAGAACTAGAATTCTCGCAAAGCTGTGACAAAACCAGGATGTAACCCTACAGTATGTGTCAGAAGAATGTGAAAGGATAGTAAAATTTAGACACGACACAAGAAATTGAACGTAAAGATTGTTTCCAAGTAAAGCCAGTGCGAAATTGTCAGAACAGAGATAAAGTGGTTTCTAAAAAACACAACATAAATCAGGAATAAACCCATGTTTTGCATATGGAGGTATATACTTGAGGAAAAAATAACCCATTTAAAAAAGCGGAGTGATTTCGTTGTGGTAATACAGGACATATAAAGACGCACTGTGGGACTAAGATGACAAAACGCCAGAACAAAGAAAAAAACAATAAATAGTATGTCACTAGAAGAAACTTATAATATAAAGATGAGGAAATTCATGAAGGTGAAAATCAGAATCACAAGTATTAAAATGCTATTAGATACTGGGAGAGATATCACAATTATAAAGGAAAAAAAACTTGGAAATATATCGGTAAGCCGAAATTAAGTAAATCTAAAAAGGTAGCACATGGTGTTACGGGAATAAGATTATATTTTTTCGGTGAATTCATATGTAATGTAACATTTCGAGGTCAAACGAAAAAGGTGAAGATATATGTGTTAAAAAGTTCACTTAATTTATTCGGCACAGAATTGATGGAACTATTCAAAGTGTGGAATACGCCCATAAATGTTTGTATGAAAGTATAGTCGGTTCACTCAAAGGTCCAAATACGGCTGAGAGACTGAAACAAAAAATTGCAGTAAAACAGAGTGGAACACCTGTATGTAAGCCAAAACGAAATGAAAAATTGCCCACGATAGAAAGGAAACATTGTTCGAAAAGATGTTCCGTCGTCGAGATTACTCATCGATTTCGCCGGTCCTGTAAACGGTTCATACTACTTAGTGGTAGGTGACAGTTTCTCGAAATGACCTGAAATTTGCAAGTGTAAAAAACCAACCTCCACAACTGTGATAAATGTTTTACACGAATTGTTTGCAAGATTTGGCATCCCAGACAAAATAGTGTCTACACAATTTTGTGTAGCGAATTTTTAAAATTTTGTGAAACGTTCGCGGTAGAATATATGACTACGGCGCCATACTATTCCAGATCTAATGGACAAGCAGAACGTTTTGTCGATACCTTCAAAAGAGCCCTTAGAAAATCGAATAAGGAAGTCACGGATGAGGTAGCTCTACAACAATTTTTAAGAATGTACCGTGAGACACCAAATCCGAATACACCAGCAGGTAGCTCACTAGCGGAGCTGATGTTTGCAAGGAAAGTAAGATCAGTCTTTGATAGATTGCTACCGGGCAAGAAAAGAAAAGGTGCCAGGGAAAACATTGCAAAATATTTTAAAGTTGGTGAAAAGGTGTGTATGAGGGCATACAAAAATGGAAAGCAGAGTTGGGAACATGGCGTAATTACCAAATCTATAGGTAAAATGATGTATTGGGTAGAAAGTAGAAAAGGCATACAAAAGAGTCACAGGAACCAACTGAAAAAGAGATTCATGGAAAGCGAACCAAAGAAGTTGGACGAACCGACTGTTTCGTCGGTGCTTTGAAGTTAGCGAAAATACAAATCTAACCCTTCGTGAGTTTTGGAAGGAGCACTACAACATTGTTAACTACCTGAAAATCATCGATATGGCCTGGCAGGGTGCAACGAGGAGAACGCTGTATTCTGCATGGAGGAAGCTGAGGCCTGACTGCGTACCCGAAAGAGACTTTGCGGAGTTTGAGTCTGAGACACCTGTAGTTGCGAAGATGGTGTCTCTTGGCCAGTCCATGGGCCTCGAGGTTGACGATGGTGACATTAACGATTACATCGAGGAATACTCAGAGAAGCTGATGACATAAACTCCTGCAGCTTCAAGAGTAGCAACAGTTGGATGCGGTGGAAGAGATTGTTTCCCCGGAGGAGGACAGTGTAGCGGAGAAGGCTATCTCTATGAGTGACATAAAGGCAGTATTGACAAAGTGGTGGTATGATTCTGAATTTGTAGAAAAATATCACCCTGAAAAGTATGTACAGGTCGTGCAGCTTTTTTGTAATTTAATGACACTACTTTGGCGCATTTCTTAACATTCTGAAAGGCAGAAAAAAAGCAGTCTTCTCTTGATATGTTTCTAATGAAACGACCTGCAAGTGTGAGAAGTGAAGAAAGTGTGTCCAAAAAGCCTAAATCAAGTGAAATGAGAGAAAATGCCAGAAATTGTTCTTCCTGAAGTCTTAATAGAAGGAGATTCTCCTTCCAAACAATAATCCTGCTTTTCCCCGCTCCATCATCTTCCTCGCGCATAAATCGTCGCATTTTTTAGGTAATTGAGTTTCTGTTTCAAAACCCATAAAAAATGATTTGGGGATGTTTTGTGTGGGGTTGGAACGAATTAATTATATTTTTAATTAATTTCAATGGGGGGAAATTGATTAGTGAAACGATTAATTCTTAAAACGAGCTCGGCCATGGAACGAATTAAACTGGTACTGCGAGGTATTATCACTGCACTGCCAACCACTTCTTGCAACTTTTGTTACACGATGTAATTCACGGTTCCTGGCAGCAACACTTGCTGGCAGCACCATTATTTAAACGGTAACCAGTCAACATTGGATAACAGGCTTATCAGACATCTTACTCAATGAAGTATTAACACACACACGCCCCCCTCCACACACACACACATGTATGATATTGTGAACTGCTACAAGTACACAAAGTCAGAAACTTAGTCACACAAGCGCATCTCCGTATGTCTGTGTATATATATGTATATATGTATATATATATATATATATATATATGTATGTATGTATATATGTATGTATGTATATATGTATGTATATGTATGTATGTATATGTATGTATGTATGTATGCATGTAAGTATGTATGTATGTATGTATGTATGTATGTGCGTGTTTATATATATATACATACACACTCATACATACACACAAATACTTGCGTGTGCGTGTGTGCATTTGTGTGTGTGTGTATATATATATATGTTTCCTTGTATGTGTGTGTGTATGTCTTATGTATAGGTGTGTGTTTCCTGGTATATGTGTGTGTATGTATGTATGTATATATATATAAATATATATATATATATACATACCTATACATGCATATAATATATATATATATATATATGTGTGTGTGTGTGTGTGTATGGAGAGAGATGAGAGAGAGAGAGAAAGAGAGAGGGAGACAGAGATAGTGACTGAAAGAGAAGCAGACAGATAGACAAACACAAATTATAAACATCGTATTACTGAAAGTTAAGAGTCATGTGAAAATGATTAAGAAATACATTGAAGCCAATGTTTTAAATAAATTTGTGTTCGATACATTAGACGAGCCATAGTTAAAGCGAAACCTTGGTCACAGACAATACTTTTAAAGAGCCGCACACACTAAAGTAACCACGCTTGATGCATTTAATGTGAAAGTATGGTTTACTGAACTGGAATTTAGTGGAGAGATGTTAGTTTGAGCAGAAATGAAGAGTGATATCATTATCGTTGGTTTCATTTAATATGGCAACTGTGTTTGGTGTTATTCAGCCAAGCAGTTCAAAATAAAGACATCTATTTAGATGGCGCATTTCGTTATTTCATTTCACTGTCGTTATGGCGTGATGTAGAATAGTTTGCTCGTCGTATAAATTTTGTGATTCGTTTTCGATTCTCTGCTAACTCTGTTTCATTTTTACATCTGTCGCTAAATGATTATCTATTTCTTTACTACCCACAAGGGGCTAAATACGGAGAGGGGAAACAAGGACAGACAAACGGATATTAAGTCGATTATATCGACCCCAGTGCGTAACTGGTACTTATTTAATCGACCCCGAAAGGATGAAAAGCAAAGTCGACCTCGGCGAAATTTGAACTCAGAACGTAACGGCAGACGAAATACCTATTTCTTTACTACCCACAAGGGGCTAAACACAGAGAGGAGAAACAAGGACAGACAAACGGATTAAGTCGATTATATCGACCCCAGTGCGTAACTGGTACTTATTTAATCGACCCCGAAAGGATGAAAGGCAAAGTCGACCTCGGCGGAATTTGAACTCAGAACGTAACGGCAGACGAAATACCACTAAGCATTCCGTCCAGCTTGCTAACGATTCTGCCAGCTCGCCGCTTTCATGTCGCTAAATGATTATCTTTTAATCTTTTACCAGTCATTAGACTGTGGTCATGCTGGGGCACAAAAACATCTTTTTTTCTTTTATAGGAGCAGGTGTGGTAGTGTGAATAAGAAGCTTGTTTCCCAACCATCTAGTCTCATCCATTATTTTATATGTGTGCTTCGATAATATACTATTCTAAAGAAGAATTATTTCATTAATGAATTTGTTTTGCAAGATTTCTGATATGAAATCGGGTGTTGAAACAGATATTGTGATATTTCTGGATGGTCATTTTTATATTTTTATTTTTGCCAAATAATGAACTAAACAGAACAAGAGGAAACACGTGGATAGAAGAGTCGCTGAGGAGGTCACAGATATGTGACGAAAGATTTCCAGACAATGGACATAAGATAAAATAAGAACAACAATAAACGAGTGAAGAACGAATATATAGTGCGTGTGTTTATTTGGCAAGAAAAAATGACCACCACGAATTATTTCATGTTCCCTAGAAACGTTTATAAATTTTTTATGACGATAACAATATTTATACAGACGCACACACATATATATATACATACATACATACATACATACATACATACATACATACATACATACATACATACGTACGTACGTACGTACATACATACATACATGCATGCATGCATGCATGCATACATACATACATACATACATACATACATACATACATACATACATACATACATACAAGGAATTTGCAAATCCAGTGCCCAAGATACATTTTTAGCTTCATACGTATTAATATTATTGGGGCAACAGGATACATACCCACCCGACTGGAACAAAGTATGGCTGAACTTGGGATTTTGGGGAGGGAATGCAAATTCTTAATTCATATTTTACAAATGATCACGATATCGGGAACTATAAAAATCAGCAAGACCTTCTTAAGATTTAAAGGATCATGGTTAAAAGAAGATACTTCCCTCCACAACCTTGCTACCAAGTAGGTGGCTGGTCGAAGTTTAGTCTAGAGTTAAAGAGATAGAGAAGAACATACATACACACATACATATACACATACATACATACATACATACATACATACATACATACACATACACATACATACATACATACATACATACACATACATACACACATACATACATACATACATACATACATACATACATACATACATACATATATATACATGCATGCATACATACACATACATACATACATACACACATACATACATACATACATACATACATACAAACATACATACACATATATACATGCATGCATACATACATGCGTGCATATAATGGTAGACCCTCATAGTCCAAGAAAGACGGTTCTGCAATTTCCTGCTGAACATCCTGCACAAATGATTTACAAACATACATACATACAGACAGACAGACACACACACACGTGCGTGCGCACACACACACTGGAACACCTCCACCGCCGTCGCAGCCACCCCACCATAACTACTACTACTACTACTACTAATACTACTACTACTACTACTACTACTACTACTACTACTACTACTGCTGCTGCTGCTGCAGCTGCTGCTTGCTACCGCCGCTGCCTCTACCACCACAGAGTAATAAAATTTGCTTCAGATTAAAACATTTTTCATTAGAATCCGATTAAAATTCCACTGACATGAAAAATTCCACTTGTATTTATGTGGAGGGAGGCCAGGGTAACAGCGTCTGGCAGGAACGGAACTTTGAATCACAGGCCAGCTGGAGCAGTAATAAAATATTGCTTCAATCAAACTAAAAACTTCATGTTGTACTGCAAATATGATTGTTGTTGTTGTTGTTAGTGAAGGCGCGTCGCTTAGTGGTTAGGGTATCAGCTAACGATTGCAAAGTCGTAAGTTCAATTCCGGACAACGCGTTGTGTCATTGAGAAAGACATTTTATTTTTCACGTTGCTCCAGTCCACTCAGCAGGTAAAAATCGAGTAGTACCCATATTGCTATTTATCATGCATAGGGAATTCGGATAATAAGGGTTGCATGGACCACGAACCATATGCGATTTGAAGATGTCGAAAAATTCGTTTGCCTGCATCCGGATTTCGAATCTCCGCACTTATAACAGAGTCAATTTGGCTTAAGTGTAACTTTTCCTTCAACCTAATCAAATTGTGCGCATGTGACAGGCCATGTTTCTGTCATTCGACGCTATACATTCGACAGGTAACTTCTCCAAATATCTTATTGTTCGTAAGTAGGTCCATAAGTTTCAATAACATAATGCGGAAAACCCTCGCGATTAAGTCGTGTCGGTGATGGGGTTTTTGACCTTGCAGAATATTTTCAGTAACTTCAGTCCACTTAAGATTGCTTGTGAATGTAACGAAAAGGTCTGGAGAACCAAAGCTTCTAATATACGTCTTAGCATTTTGGGCTTTTTCAAGCATGTATCTTGGTCCTCCGGTGAAGGAAGCCGGGAGTATAACCCTCTGGCTGACATTTCGAATGTCATCGTCATTCGCAATAGCATCCGGCAAGTGGACGTAGGATTCAGCACGTAGGATTCCCTGTTTTCTTTTATATAAAGAAGGCGCTCACCCTTCACTTTAGCGTACATGTCTACCATGAACTGCTGGAAAAGGTCACGGCATTTGAGTAAGTGGCTCACCGGTTCACAAACCATGATCATGAAGGCGTAGAAGTCGTTGCTACTCATAGACTGTTTGATAGTTATGTCCGGTTAGTAGATAAAGTCGTGGTATGTCGAAGTGATAGCCGTCTTGCTCTTCCCAGAATATGATTGGGTAGTGTAGAGCATTATATGAATGATGAGTCTCAGATACCCTTCGTAATAACAATATCCCTGTGGTTACACTGATCGCCAACTAAGACACAGGCAACCTCTTCAGTGATGGAGGCGTTGTATCGACCTGAGTGCTGTCCAACGGGTCTCTTGTCAGCTCAAAAGAGACCGATAGAATAAGTACTAGGCTTACAAAGAATAAGTCCTGGGGTCGATTTGCTCGACTAAAGGCGGTGCTCCAACATGGCCACAGTCAAATGCCTGAAACAAGTAAAAGAGTAAAAGAGGTTTTAAAAATTAAGTACTGGAGTCGATTCATACAGCTAAAATTTTTCAAAGCGATGCCCCAGCATGACCGCAGTCTAAACATGCAAAAGGTAAACGATACAGAACAGTGTAGTTCTGTTTTCAATGTAGTTTAGTTGTAATTCTGTACTGTGGTGTAATGCAGTGTACACTAGCAGTAATATTTCAGGGTTCCATGATATAAAGAGGAGATTACCGATCCCTGTTCAAAAATATTCGTTATTTTTTATCTTTTATAAAAAATATACAGTGGAATCTTGAATGTTTCATAAATATTTATTTCTTTAACATTTAATGTGACCCGAAAACTGAATTACACATTTTGATATGCACTATTTTGCTGTGTTATACCGTCTTGTGATTTAGTTGTAATTCAATATAATGCAATTCGTCGTCAGCTTCTTCTTCTTCTTCTTCTTCTTCTTCTTCTTCTTCTTCTTCTTCTTCTTCTTCTTGATCTGGATCTGGATCTGGATCTGGATTCACAGTACGGATTGAATTATTCATCCTTTGAATCGCTGAATACAAAACGTGGCTCGTGAGACCGCTATTTGGTTGATTTACCTAGGTCACCATCTCACCCATGTACGTCAATCCGTTACCCCATTTACGGCCGAGTGGACTGGAGCAACGAGAAATTAAGTGTTTTGTCCAAGAGCACAACTCATAGACGGTCCAGAAATTGAAACCACAATCTGTCGATCGTGAGTGCAATACCCTAACAGGTACGCTACGCGTCTTCACAATGTATAGATATATTTAATTGTAGCTCAGCGTTAGATTACATAGCGAAATGCAGTGTTTACTTGTAACTCACTAAAATCCTTTCTAATATAGGCACAAGGCCTAAAATTTTGATGGGGAGGCGAAGGAGTAGTCGATTACATCGTCCCTCAGAATTTGACTACTGCTTATTTTATCGCCCCTGAAAGGATGAAGGGCAGATTTGGTCACAACGGAAATGTAATATAAGGTAGTGTTGTATGTTGTAATGTTAAGTCAGTGTGGTTATGCTTTAAGTGTGGCTGAAATGCTCAATTTATTTCTAGTTTCTGTATACAGACATAAGCATATATAGCTTTTCCACGTTATTTTTGTTATTCCCACAGTCCCCTTCTTCCTGTAGAACATTAGATGGTCCTTCCTTTAACATTTCCTCGCTAGTTTACTAAGTTTTAATGGTTATTTAAAATGGTTAGAATTCATGGAATCGGCAGTTCAAATCTCTCAAGTGTTTGATTATGATTTAGAGCAGGGATCGGCACAGTGATCACTATTGTCCCCACCCAACATGTGCAGTGCGTACGGAGGCCACATTTAGGGTTTTGATAACAACTGATAAGATCCATTTTAATGTTGTCGTTGTGTTTTGGTTGCAACAAAAGTAGCACAAAAATAACAGAGAAGGTTTGGATATTTCACAAAGTTCGCTGCTTAAATAGAAATGATCTGAGTAAATATTCTGCAAAATACAAAATATTTTAGATAAAATATAAACAAAGCAAAAAAAAAAAAAATTCCCGATTCACTGATTATCTTAGAAACTATACGTGCTGCTGAAAAACCGCCGACAGTTTTGAAATCAGCATTGAGAATACTCCCCAAAGTAGAGTCATACTCATGTAATATTCTACAGTTTGGTTGACTGGTTTGCTAAGTGGTCGATATTTTGGTTCTCTTGGCCCCATTTAGCAGTGTTCTATAACCAACAGCCTTGTGATTTCAGGCAAGATAAAACTTAGGCGGTCTCGCAACTCACTGTACAGGCAGATGACAGAACTTAAGCTTAGCAAACCACTTGGTAATTCCCCTGTGTTTCAGTTGTTTATATATTTAAATTATTTACTCATTTAGTATGAATGCTTTTAGCTAGAAACAAAATGTAAAGACACTCACCAGCTTAGAAAATTTAAAGAGAACTTACATAACATTAAATTTTACTTCATTTAAATAAGAGTAACTTTGACGATGTAAAACTCTAAATTCCATCATATTACCAAAGACTTGGACTTTGCATTAATTTGTACCACGTTCTTAAAAATACGGTCTATTAATTTTTCTCTGAGCCTGCCTTTAACTGTAGTTGGTATCGAGTCGTCGGAGGTCTAAACATAGTTTATTTTACGACACAATATGAAGAAATATGAAACGAAAGTTATCAGCTGCCTTCGCCAAACTTTCTACAATTATGCAAATGGAAACTAAACATAATAAAATTAATATTTTGTAACAAAAAATAAAAGAAGGAAAGCAAATGTAGTAATTGCTGTAGAGCAAACGGTAAACTGTAAGCAGAGAAAATTTCTCAACAATTACGAAATTTAAGCATCGAGCATTGATTTACTTACTGCCAAAAAATCTGTTCTTCATCTCCCTAATGGTTAAAGAAAATCTCTTACAGGTCTCCGTGGGACGGCCAATCACTCAAACCGTCATATAGCTGTAAACTGTTGTATTAAATAATGATCTGTAGGTGTACTTCGTAGGTATGTCAGTAGCCTTCTCAAAATACTTTGGTTGGTAACTAAAAACTTAGAGAAATGATATTAGATTATTTCTATGTGGGTTTTTTTTTTTTTTTGGGGTCTGGACATTTGACGCAGATGATATAGTCCAGAATTAGACGAGCATATTGAAGTATCAGGATTCTGTTAAACGCGGATTTTCGCACAAAGGTTTCAAATCGGGCTTATGCTTAGAAGCGTAAAGAATTTTTTTTTATGATGAATTGTTGTGTTCTACGATCAATGTCGTTCCACCTGTGACTATCCCGTCTTTTGTGCAAACAAAATTGCAAGGATTGTCCACTAGCAGGTCGAGAGACTATCCCGAAAATGGATGGACACATTTAATGGCGAATTTTGAACTCAGAACGCAGTGAGCTTTGATAAATGTCGCAAGCCATTCCACCCGATGTGCTAACAAACTCTCCCCACTTTCTGTTTTACACTCTATTAATTTATAATCTCTGTTTGATAATAGCCGTCATAAAGGTTGGTTGGTTGGTTGGTTGGTCTCTCCATTTACATCGCCTAGAGAGAGAGGAAGAGAGAGTAAGAAAGAGTTGGCGTAAGTGGTGCAGGATTGGTCGTGGCAGGTACTGGGCAAAGAAACACTTTCAAACATACATACATGCATACACACACAAACATACATACATACATACATACAAACATACATACATACATACATACGTACAAACATACATACATACATACAGACAGACATGCATACAGACAGACATACATACAGACATGCAAACAGACTTACATACAGACATACATACAGACATACATACACACATATACACATACATACATACACACACATACACATAAACACACGTACACACATACACACACACATATATACACACAGACACACACATACACACACACAGCGCACGCACACACACACACACATGTGAGGGAGGGAGGGAGGGAGAGAGAGCAGCATAACGTCAATTTTGCTTTCGCTACCTATTTCGATTCTTAAAACATTCTGAAAACTACATACCTCTTTGATAAAATTTTGTACGGATAACTTTGTGATTATGTTGATGAAATTTCGAACAATAATAACATATATTTATGCCAAATATACAAATAAGAAATTTGCTTTATTTAGTTTTATTTTAAGGTAATAAATACTTTCCTTTTGAGAATTGGTATTCCATTCATCATTTTGTACAAGCACAAAAGTTTCATAAAAATTGAATACTTCCAAAGTTACCCCCATCATATGTTGGGTAACATACGAGTAATATAATTGAAGAGATGCTGGGACCCAGTAGTGGTCAGCTTATAATCTAGTATATATATACATACAGATACACACACAGTTACATACGTACATACCTACATATCTATCTATCTATCTATCTATCCTATCTATCTATCTATCTATCTATCTATCTATCTATCTGTCTATCCATCTATCTATCTATCTATCTATCTATCTATCTATCTATCTATCTATCTATCTATCTATCTATCTATCTATCTGTGTGTGTGTGTGAGTGCGTGTGTATGTGTGTGTGTGTGTGTGTGTGTGTGTGTGTGTGTGTGTGTGTACACATAACATATATACATATATAAAGAACAGAAATGGGTAGAGGTCAGTACAACGGTTCCAGACGCGTTTTTTTATTGATGAACAAACCAATTATATCGTTACGCCATACTTGGAACCTTCTCTACGTTGGATCTGGAACTTAAAGTGGACCATGAAACTGCATTTCGGAGTTCCTCTGTATATGACTTTATATATGTGTGTATATTTATAGCGATGGGGTTTTTAATCTGTTCATGTGGAAGAGTATGAAAGTAGTGAGACAAGTCCACGTATGCATTAACGTCTACGAGTGTCCATATATTCTGTTAAAACTCAGATGTGCTCTTCTCAACCCTAATTTGGTATCCTTACTTTAATTCAACTGGATCCTGCAAATCATTGATAATACAGGGTGTCCATAAAGTCCCTTTACAATTTTAAAATCTTATTACAAAAGCAGTTGACAAGATATTTTAACCAGATTTGTTTTATTGTAATCAGTGTTTATTAAAGTTTTTTTTCAACTGTTATTTAATAAACCTCAATATGGGCACCCCAGATTCTTATATAGTGTCTGTTTAATTTCCTAGAAACATGAAAAGTCGCCTCGTCACTAAAACAAACTTGCTTGAGGAATGCTTCATCCTCAGTTTATAGGGGTTCAGTGAATCAGTTTCCTTCCATCAACAGAGTATCTGAAACACAAAATTTTAATATCAATAAAAACTTTAATAAATAATTATTAAAATAAAATAAATCTGGTTAAAATATCTCATCAACCGCCTTTGTAATAATTTTTTTAAATTGTAAAGAGACTTTATGGACACCCTGTATATACAGTAAATATTTGCATATCAATTAACAATAGTTAACAACAGAAAATGAAACACAGTAAAACCGTCTTTCCGTTTTCATATCTTGACGAAATACTGTTGACACAAGGTCCGAAATATTCGGGGAGGCAGGGTTAGTCTATTACATTGACCCCGAGGGTCAATAGGTGCTTATTTTTATCAACCCCGAAAGAATAAATTCGTCAGAATAGAGTATATAATTAGGAGTGGTATAAGGTTAAAGGGGTATATCTTATCGGAGTAGTGTATACAGTCGGGGAAGAGGGCATGTATATAATTCATCAGAACAGTATATATAATTGGTGAGGTATATAATTCACCAGAACAGTGTGTATAATTGGCGAGGTATATAATTCACCAGAACAGTATGTATAATTGGCGAGGTATATAATTCACCAGAACAGTGTGTATAATTGGCGAGGTATATAATTCACCAGAATAGGGTGTATAATTGGTGAGGTATATAATTCACCAGAACAGTGTGTATAATTGGCGAGGTATATAATTCACCAGAATAGGGTGTATAATTGGCGAGGTATATAATTCACCAGAATAGGGTGTATAATTGGTGAGGTATATAATTCACCAGAACAGTGTGTATTATTGGCGAGGTATATAATTCACCAGAATAGGGTGTATAATAGGAAGGAAATATATAATTGACTAAAGTAGTGTATATCATTTGGGAGAGGGTATATATAATGCAGTAAGATAGTGTATATGTTTAGTTAAAAGAAAGAATACGTCAACAAAATTAAAGATCATTCAAATTAGAAACATTTGCTTAAGTGTGTTATTGACACACACGCACAACATACACGTAGACACGCATTTATAAATGTTGCATTCTACTAATATACACACCATGTTTCTCTTTCCCCCCTCTCACTCCCTCAAATGCCCTCTATCATTCTGCCGCCACTCATTCTGTAATTAGCTAGGTAATTGAATATATTCATTTATATGTAGGAATTTGTCTATAAACATCCACGCATACTTATGTATACACGCATACACACATATATTTATATATATAATATATTCATATATAATATATATAATGTACGTGTGTGCACATTCTCAAACATGCATATATGTGTGTATGTATGAGTGAAGGTATGTATAGATGCATAGAAACACACATTCACACACACACACACACATACAGACATATACACACAGACACATATATTATTTTATTTATATTTATTTTAATATTCATATTTTGTGTGTTTATATATATGTATGCGTGTATATATATATATATATATACGTGTGTATGTATGCGTGAAGGTGTGTATACATGCATAGACACACACACACATACATACATACATACATACATACATATACACACAGACACTTCTATATTACTTTATTTATATAATATATTACTATATTACTTTATTTATATTTATTTTAATATTAAAATTCATATTTTGTATGTATATATATATGTGTGTATCTCTCTCTCTCTCTCTCTCTCTCTATATATATATATATATATATATATATATATATGTGTGTGTGTGGTGTGTGTGTGTGTGTAATATATATATATATATATATATATATATATTAGATTATAACATATTTTAACAGTTTCAGTGGTATTGAGTACCACTGAAACTATATTGTGATATACATACATATGTACACACACACACACACACATATATGTGTGTGTGTGTGTGTGTGTGTATTTATGTGTGCTTGCGTGTGTGTGTACCTGTGTGTGAGTCAGAATATTCATAAAAGCATAATTTTGTCTACAAGTATCATTTCCAACACTTATAAATAATGTCTATAAATTTAAGTATTATTTCGCGCGTGTGTGTGTGTTCGTGAGTATGTGTAAGTTTATGTTTGTGTGTGTGTATTTGTGTTTATGTGTGTGTGTGTGTGCCTGCGTGCATGCGCGCACATGTGTCCGTGCATACAAAATGGTGTGCTAATACTATTATGACGAATTTTACCATACAGTGGTGCATGTAGATAGTTTATTAACCAGCCAGATATCACACCATCCACCAATTTGGAGACATTAATACAGTTATGACATATTACATATATCATATTTGACATGTAAAGCATGTGTTGCATATATACGTATATATATTATATCTATTGTAGATATGAATGTATTACATATATGTACACTTTTGTGCGCGTATATATATATATATATATATATATATATATATAATGGTATGTTACGTATGCGTACATACATACGTGCATGTATGTGTATGCGTTTATATATGTATATATATATATATATATATATACAGATAGATAGATAGATAAATAGATATACATACATATGTATATGTATAGATAGATAGGTAGATAGATAGATATATGTATATAATGTACATAGGTATGTACGTATAGACACACATACACCCAGACAAACAAATACATACATATTTTATCAGACAAGTAGAGGGAAGGCCCATATTTACTTATTTCGGCATCTCTAGAGTATTTTTAGTACAAACCCCTAAGGATGTTTTTCGCTGCTGTCTTACAATTCATCTCTAATTGAAGAGACGTTCGGATCTCATAGTAGTTAAGGTATTGAGATCTCGTCGTTTGGGAATACACAATTGACGTCATTTCTAGACAAACAACATTGACACGAGCAAAATATTCCTAGATTTAGAGACAGCATAAAAATAGGATTTTTTTTTTTGTCATTAAGCTTCTCTTTTATTTCTATCATTCACACTTGGCTATTTGTGTGTTCTGAAACTTCTTAATACTCGATTTCTAAATACTAGTCGTTTTAGACTTTAATAATTGCTTTATTTTAGTAAAATTTTCATAAATTCAACCTATTCATTAGCAGTTTTCTTCATTATAATATAAATAGGCCAGGAAAATGAGAAGTTTCGACAACTCTCAGATGGTATAAAGGAAGAAAGTACAGTAGGCAGAAATATTCAGATTGAAGGTACACCACTGGTTTTACGGTAGCCTTATTTGCAAAACTTCGATGGATTGATTAACCATTTCGCCGGACCATCCGAAAATACGTATTAATTCAACACACCTCAGATCTACTATTTATACTCCAACAATGCCATAGGTATCACGCAACTTACCCACTTAAACACGACTGTTCGTTGATAGGTAGGCAGCAGTGGCGGGTATGATACGATCACCGTGGTGTATCGCTTGAATAATCGCAGAGCAGTTAAAGCACTGGTTCTCAACCAATTTTTACCTGAGGACTCCTTAGATTTTCGTCAGGTGGGCCCTCACGGCCATTCGAAGTTTAAAAACTATTATATTTTTATAATGAAATTTTATTGGGAACTGTAGTTTAAAAAATTGTTAAAATATTGTGTATTGTAGAAGTATAACCATTTTACTATGCATAAATTTTAACAAAATCTTATGTGAGCTCCCAAGGGCCATATGGGTCTCAGTTGAGATCCACTGAGTTAAAGCGAAGGACACACCGTTGTGTACTACAACAACACAAGGCAACAGGTCATGGTCATTATCTGGTGGTTTCGTTCCACGACGGACGTGATCTCTCCACTCCGCTGGTTTGCACACCAATTTTGTCTGCATGTCTCTGCCAGGCACTGCCCGATCATGTGGATGGGGCTTCGATTAGTAAAATTAATTTTCTCTAACAATTAGGGTGGATAGTTTTTGGTAAGTTGAATCATATCATGATCAGCAAATTTCCTTGTGTGTCCGTGTTTGATAGAGAGAACATACTAAAGCATTCGTCCAGCAGTGGATTGAACAACATGTGCAAAGCAAGGATGACGATGAAGCTCTTGTTTGTGTGTTTGTTTGTTTGCCTTACAAAGGATCCGAATCGATTTTCTTCTGCCCCCCACCCCGTGTCTCAAATTCCTGTCTTTCTCATTCTCTTTCTAAGTCTGGAACTCTTTTTCCATTTTCACGCGCAGGCGCGCAAGCAGCAAGTGCACAGGAAAACACACACACACACACACACTCAACACACATAAACACACACACACTCACACATTCACACACACACACACATTCACACACTCACACATTCACACACTCACACACTCACACACACATAAACACACACACACCACACTCACACACTCACACATTCACACACACACACACATAAACACACACACACCCACACACTCACACACACATAAACACACACACACACACTCACACATTCACACACTCACACATTCACACACTCACACACACACACACACACTCACACACACACACATTCACACACTCACACACTCACACACACACACTCACACACATAAACACACACACACTCACACACACACACACACATAAACACACACACACACACTCATCACACACACACACACACACATAAACACACACATACAAACACACCCCTGCTTTTACACACATATGGATATGCGTGGTTTGTACCCTAAAACAAAACTTACAAACCAGCGCCGACCGTTTTTAACTTTATAATTCACCTTTGCTTTTTTAAATCTCTATGATTTCTTTCTTTCTTTCTTTCTTTCTTTCTTCGTTAAGTTCCTTATTCTTTTATTTTTTTCAATTCCTTATCTAACTCTTATGTCCAGAGATATTCTCGTTGATCCATCTCGACTCATTATATCCAATTCGTTGTATGCAGTGAATATTTCTCCCTTTTCATAGAAATATTTTTTCGTGTATGAGAAAGTCATATGAATGTGTCACCAATTCCTGGCATTGTCTTTTATAAGTCTCACTTTGCGTAATACAAGTTGGATTAGATCTGTCAATCTCACCGAAATCCATATGATTATATCACGCGCGCGCACGCACACATCTAAATAACTAAACAGCTCATATACACATATATGTGTGTGTGTGTATACATATATATGTCTGTGCATGTATATGTATATGTATATGTATGTATATATATATATATATATATATCTGAAGATTTCTCTTGAATGAAACAGTTCTAGTCCTGTAGAAGCTCCTTCTATATAATAATTAATTTTACTCTGCTATGTATTGAGTACCTTATTTACTGTGGTTAACCCCGAATCAACCCGGACCTACATATATATATATATATATATATATATATATATATATATATACATATATACAATTTGCTAATACCGCTGGCGGTGCCCCAGCATGACCGCAGCCTCAAGGCTGAAGCATAGAAAAGAATAAAAGAATAAAAGAATAAAAGTATCAACTTATATATGTGAGATATGTGTGTATACATATATGTATATATGTACATACATATGCATAAACGCATATATGCATATACACACACTAACTTACCAACTCACTCTACACACACATTTTTTATACCCAGTTCTCAACATAGCATAGTGCCACTAATACACACACGTATACAGTCTCACAACATACTATCTCAGAAAGATACTTGTCCGCGTATTGCAGACATGCGCAAATGAACAAACAGACGTAGAAAGAAAAACACAAGATACATATGTAAATCTAATCTCCATTCTTTACTCAGATAAGTACGCGCGCGCACGCACACACACACACACACACACACACCTTGTAACATGCATACAGTTTCACCTACACCTCCCGTTCATTTTATTGTCTCTGGTCACCCTGTTGAACCTTCTTCTCCTCCTACTTCCGGTCAGTCAACGGCTTCCATGTAGACAGTTACACGCGAGGATCTTTGCCTCGATTATTCCTTTTATATTTTTCACCTTGTCCTTCCTTCTCTCTTTTTATTCTACAACTTATACCGAAGAAATATTATTTCGGAAACGTCAAAATTAACTTTTTACATTTCTCTAAGTAACAAATTGCTAATTTTAAACTAATGTAGAGATTCTTATGAGTAAGAAGCCACTCTGAAATAAATGACTCAAAGTGAGTAATTTTGTTTCTTTATGAACGGATTATAGTATTTTCCTCCTTCTTGTTGTAATATTATTTCTCATAGGGAAATAAATATATACATATATGAAAAGTAGATGCTGCAGGGACACATGCATATACACACGGATACGTACGTATATATGTATGTGTGTGTAAGTGTGTGTTTGTGTGTATGTGTGTGTGTGAGAGAGAGAGAGAGCGAGAGAGAGGAGTATCAACAGCCTGTTAATACTCCTTATTAACTTCTGAGTTTATGCATAAATTCACTTTCATTTGGAATACATTTAACCGCGGCAATGACCGTGTTTATAGATCGATATGCATGGAGGATGATCAACTGATTCTAGATGGCTACATAAAGGTTGCTATTACGTTGCACATTCAAATGAAATATCTAGACAATGTCATGAAACTGGCTACGTAAATGCTAAACTGGGAGATAAGACCTTTTTAAGAAAACCAAAATAAAATGCACCTGGAATTATCTCCTAATTTTACGGTTAAATAAAACATTACATACGTCATTGACTAATATCATTTACAGCTCTCTCTACTGTTTAATTTCTAGGTAACATTTCAAATCTCCCGACGTTAAATATAGTAACACTAACTTAACTAAAATTTTGAGTAAATTCAATGCATAACAAATACCCAGAGTTAATATTTTCTTTTAAAATATATTTCTTCTAGTACAGGGCATGTTATGCTTTCCCTGTATATTCTCATGTGAAGAGATATTTTTCCTAGCAAAAAAACTAAAATCTGTTCTTTGTCACTATCCGGTTTATTGATTCTTTTAAGGAATTGGCTGTGTAATTCCCATGTGGTGTTCATTTTCTCAATTGTTCTGTTTCTTTATTTCTTTACTCAAATCTTTCATGTGTTTGTCTTTCTGGCGTATGCGTCATTACGATGTTTGTATTCTCCGGTGTGTGTGCAATTAGATCGCCTGTTTCTACTAAATATACATATTTTTTTGTTTCTCTATGAACGGAGTATAGTATTTTTTTTTTCTCCTTCATGTTGTGATATTATTTCTCATAGAGCATTTTGTTTTGCTTTGTTTTATTTACCCCCCTCTCCGTGTGGGTGTCTAGATCAACTGTAATGTTTTATAACCTAACTCCAGCTGCGTAAGATCTCCGCCTTCATTTTGTTTAGGTACATAGAAATTGTGTGTTACTGATTTTAGATAATTTTCCTTTGTGTTTAATATTTAAAATATGACTTCACTTTCAGTTTATTTCATTGATGTTGGGAAAACAATGAAAGGTCTGATAGTTTCCATCTTATTTTGGCTTTGTAACTCACTTTTTTTCTCTGTAGAATTATTCTCCTCAGCTTACGGTGTATTCCTTTGAGATCTCTTATATTCTGACATGTTGGCACTTATAACTCACCCCAATTTCACTGAATACGCTTCATTTTTTTTTTTTTTACTTCGAGCTCTTCTTTTCTCAGTAAAACCATTCTGTCATATTAATCAATACGAAATCCCATGATCACTAAATCAGTTTTAAACTTTCAAAAGGATTTTCAAGTTTTACCCCTGACCTCTACACAATCTAATAATAAAACGTGGCGACTTTCTTTGTCATTGTTAATATATCAACGTTGTATTTAATAGGATAAGGGAAAGGCATTAGTTGCGATGGTCTTTACGGGCCCATTTTGAATATGAACCATTAATTGTTAGACAGTTATTGTTGTTGATACTATATCGTTTTATTCTTTCATTAAAAATATTCTCTCCTACAGATTGCACAACAAATTCAACAAGTTTAAACGCTTTTCAGCGTCCACATTCTTTTACTCTTTTACTTGCTTCAGTCATTTGAGTGCGGCCATGCTGGAACACCGCCTTTAGTCGAGCAAATCGACCCCAGGACTTATTCTTTATAAGCGTAGTACTTATTCTATCGGTCTCTTTTGTCAAACCGCTAAGTTACGGGGACGTAAACACACCAGCATCGGTTGTCAAGCGATGTTGGGGAGGGGGAGAAACACAGACACACAAACACATACACACATACACACACACACACACACACACACACACACACACACACACACACAAATATATATATATATATATATATAGTGGAGGCGCAATGGCCCAGTGGTTAGGGCAGCGGACTTGCGGTTGTAGGATCGCGGTTTCGATCCCCAGACCAGGCATTGTGAGTGTTTTTTGAGCGAAAACACCTAAAGCTCCACGTGGCTCTGGCAGGGGGTGGTGGCGATCCCTGCTGTACTCTTTCGCCACAACTTTCTTTCACTCTTTCTTCTGTTGGCCTGCTCGCTTAGCCAGCGGGATGGCATCATTTGAAGGCTAAAACAATCCGAAGTGCATTGTGACCAGCGATGTGTAGTAACATCTGATAGCCTGGTCAGTCACGGTGATATATATATATATATATATATATTATATATATATATATATATACGACGAGCTTCTTTCAGGTTCCGTCTACCAAATCTACTCACAAGGCTTTGGTCGGCCCGAGGCAATAGTAGAAGTCATTTGCCCAAGGTGCCACGCAGTGGGTCTGAACCCGGAACCATGTGGTTGGTAAGCAAGCTACTTACCACACAGCCAATCCTGCGCCTATTGTGGACTAATACTGTGGTATTAGTTCTTATAATGGATATAATATATAATGCTGTTATGACTGCGTGTACTATGCTTTCGCTTCTTGTTTGAGGTGATTGCGTTGATATAGACACCGTCTCGGCCCTCTCGGCTCAGTAGAACATTTCGGGCGTGATAACTGAGCTGGTCGAATTTCAACTGAGTAAACTGGAGCAACGTGAAATGAAGTGCTTGCTCAAAGGTACTTCATTACTAGAAATTGAACCTACGACCTTTATGATAGTGATTTCAATACCCTAACCACTTGGCAATGCTCCATCATTAGAAATATTAATGTTCTTTCATGTACATAGTCTACTTGTCTCTAGATCAGTAAGGTTTGTATCCGAAATCTTTGAACTTTTTCATCTTCTTCTTTTGTTCATTATTACTATTACAAAGGCGACAATCTGGCAGAAACGTTAGCACGCCGGGCGAAATGCTTAGCGGTATTTTGTCTGTCTTTACGTTCTGAATTCAAATTCCGTCGAGGTTGACTTTGCCTTTCATCCATTCGGGGTCGATTAAATATGTACCAGATACGTACCGGGGTCGATATAATCGACTTAATCCGTCTGTTTTATCCCTGTTTGTCCCTCCTGTGTTTAGCCCCTTGTGGGTAGTAAAGAAATAAGAAATGTCATCACGACGGACAAAATGCCTAGCAGCATTTCGGCCGTCTTTACGTTGTGAGTTCAAACTCCATCCAAGTCGATGAAATAAGCACCATTCAAATACTTCGAATTTTCAGGCTTGGTGCCAGTAGTTTAAAGGATTATTACTATCACGTGATTTTGATATCAGTCATGTGAAAGCATCATGTGTCAGTATAACTGATATCAAAATAAGCTTGTTGCTAGGCTCCTGCTGAGTTTCGAACCATCGTTCTATGATATTCCCAGCAAAGAACTACAACTTACCATAGGCAATATGTCACCATAAAAGGCTTTAGCACCTATGCGAACATGGCTTGACCACTCAGCATTAGCTGATCTGTTGTGGTCAAAAAGGCGAACTCCAAAAGGAGTGCGTGTGTTTTCCCGCCAAAACTGTTTGCTTCATATCTTTTATTTTTTAACTTGTTTCAGCTATTTGATTGTGGTCATGCTGGGGCCGCAATGTATCGACCATAATGTTTAATTTTTTTACAAAGTCTGGTACTTACTCTATCGGTCTCTTATGTCAAACTGCTAAGTTACAGTGACATAAACACAACAGCACCAGTGGTAAGGGACAAACATTGACACAAATACACACACACACACACACACACACAGATATACATATATATACATATATATACGACGGGCTTCTTTCACTCACAAGGTGCCATATAGTGGGACTGAACACTGGACCATGTGGCTGGGAAGCAAGCTTCTTACCACACAGCCTCGCCTCATGAAACTTTTGCTTACGTCTATTATTTGTAGGCTTTCATGTTATTAATTATTGTTGACAGTAGGTTCGTATCGTAATCTCTTATACCTTTGAGATAGATGTATACCGTTCTTTAAAATTTTCGGCAGAATCCCAGGTGTTTTGTTCTGTTAGAGATATTTGAGTTTAAAAGCATCGCACCGGAAGTTCAATGATCTTATACTCAACATTTGTGAACTTAAACTGAATTTTGTTCTTGGGTCATGCGCATTTATGTTGTTTTATATAGCTTGTTTACTCCTCGAAGAATATTTAATAATTTTAACTTTGAACATTTATCCTTCTCGTAATTATAATAACCAGCAAAGCTCGTAGAAATTCCACGTGTTTTGCCAGTGAATATGGATACAAGTTGCTTCCCAACCACATCACTCCGGATTCAGGCCCATTGCGTGGCACCTTGGGCTATAGCCTACTTTAGCCTTGGGCTGACCAAAGCCTTATGAGTGGATTTGGTAGATTGAGACTAAAAGAAGTCCGTCACATACATATATATATATATATATATAATATATATATATATATATAATATATATATATATTATATATATATATATATATATTATATATATTATATATTATATATATATATATATATATATATATATATATGTATGTATATATATATGTATGTAGTATGTGTGTGTGTGTGTGTGTGTGTGTGGTGTGTGTGTGTGTGTGTGTGTGTGTGTGTGTGGTGTGTATCTTATCAGATTGACTCCCCACAAAATTTCGGGCCTTGTGCCTAGAGTAGAAAGGATTATTGTGTTAATTAGGTTAACAGAGAGCTCATTTTTGCAAAGTAGCGAATTTGTAGAACTATTCTATCTTCAAAAAAATTAATTACTGTTTATGAGGCGCGTTCAAAAAGTATTCGACTTTAGTTTGTCACAATTAATGCCGCATCGGCAAAATCCTTTGGGTGTAAGGTGACACCACCCAAGGAGGAACAGACACGGTCCACCGGTGCTCCGCACTGGCGGGCCGCGTCCGTTCCTGCTTGTTACGCCTAATGTACAGACGTCCAGTGCGTGCTCGTCAGATTTTCGTTTTATCCAAACGCACCCAGGAAAGATATTGCATCAAGTTTTGCCAAAAGCTTGGTGATACTCTCAAGCTCAAACCATCCACAAGATTAATAAAGTCGGATACTTTTTGAACTCACGTCATGCTCCTGCTCTTCATGCTCAGAGTTCAAATCCCGCCGCTATCGTAATATAACTCTTCTTTTCACGGGTAAAAATGTTCATGTTTCAATAGTATTTTTGGTGCGCGACACAAAAGGTTGGTAGGAAGGCGGGTAATATGGTAATCTCCGTGCTGTTGTTTTGCATTTCTAATAAAATATATAGAAATTATAAAAATGATTTTTAAAAATAGCCAGTACAATACTGTTTCTACTTCGCGGATTTTCGCCTACTACGGGGGTGGGGATTGGAACGTAACACCCGCGGTAATCGAGGGATGACTGTATTGTATTTGTTTCCTTCGTCGAACATCAGCGTGTAAAAATCTCTCCTCAGAATTTTAGAACCGAGGGCAGGTTTTCAGTTCCCAAGCTGGTTATTCCATATTGAGTACATAGTCTTCGTATTGAGATAAATTTGATTAAATTGTAAATAAGATTCGTGAAGTAAATTTGAGGTCTTGAAGGTAGAGAGATGAACTGTGATGTTTTAAGCGGCGCCTTACACCACGCGAACTTATTTTATGGAATTTTCTTTCATTTTTTTTTTTTTTATTCTCTGTTTCCTCTCCTTAGCAGCTTGGCTTCTAGTGCTTTGCTTAAACTGCAGTTCCAAAGTTAATCGTTTAGAAATTTTCGCATTTCTTTCACTATTAGCTACATGTTTTATAGCTGGTGAAAGCAGAAAAATAAATAAATAAAAAGCAAGTGTGCTGTTGACGAGTAAATTTGATGTAAACAAACAGCAGGTGTTGCGTATTTGGTTACTGATATTATTAATAACGTCTTCTAAATTACGCTTCTGTTTATAATCAAGCGAAAATGGGATATACTTGAAGCTATTTCGCTTGTAGTTGGAAGGCACGATCAGCTCTGTTGTTTGCGTGTGGCTACCGAAGTTTCACTATACTTACTGAGCAGTCAACATGAGAATCTCTACAGATTCACTATACTTACCAGAGACAACAGCCAAACCCTCGTTATATCACAAAATATTGGATACTTTTAAAGTGGCAGAATGGCTCTGGGTTTACCACCTTTGTTTATAAGCCTGCTTAACCACAACTGAACTAGAGTAAAACAACATTGTGTGGTATTATATTTGTCAGGGCGTTGAGTGAAACGTCTGTCTAAACTTGTGATAATATTCAGAAGTACCATCAGCAATGCAGGCAAGAACGAAAAGCTAATTAGAATGAATTATGTGACGAAGGAAAGGCAATATTGGTTGGTGACTGATATTATTTTAACTATTTTTGTAAACATGGGAGAAAACTTTTAACATGTTCTGGTCTTATTAGACCTCTTTAGCGAATCACAGACACACACTTATTTGCCCAAATAAAACTGGAAAACTGGGGAAATTTAATAATACTGAAAAGCCCCAAGAGTTATCTCCAGTATTACAGCAATAATTAGTTTCTAATTTGGGCGCAAGGCCAGCAATTTCGGTGGAGGGTGTATGACATCGACCCCGGTCCTCAACTGGTAGGTTTTTTTTTTATCGACTCCTGAAAGGATAAAAGGCAAATTCGAATCTGAAATAATTAAAACATTATTAGTTATTGAACTTAATATTGTATTTCTTGAGTACATAATTATTTCTAATTACCTAATTAGCTATATTAAACATGTTCACACTAACTTAAGCAAATGTTGATAATTAAGTAGGGGCTAATATAATAAATGTAGTGAAGGGTGGAGAACATATCGCTAACTTAATTAATTCTGGAGGATTAATTTAGTTTCCTATAGTTTTTAATCAGCAAGTCTCAAAAGTAACTCAAGGGCCGTGAGTTTTGTGTATGATAATTATCAAAATGACGTACACGCACACATAAATTAGTATCACGTTTTGTTATATCAAAAAGGATTTCACTCGAAGTTAAAACGTTAACATCTATGACAACAATTATCTAAATCCTTAATATAAAACAAAACAACTGAGAAATCTCATGTAAACCACACACACACACACACACCACACACACACACACACACACACACACACACACACACAAATATATATCTTTGAAAAAATTATTTTCTTAAATTAAAATTGTGTATTAATCTGAGTATTTTGAGGGGGAGGGGGTTCTAAAAAAACATTTTATACATATACACCACCGATTTTCCGGTATCCTTCGTTCAAAAACCTTGTTGGATTAACCATTTTGCTGGACCATGCATACATACATACACACATGCACATAGTCGACATTAAAATCTGAATCAAAGAATGACGTCGCTTGGTGTTCACTTGACCTATAAGAAATACCGTGGAGGCGCAATGGTCCAGTGGTTAGGGCAGCGGACTCACGGTCGGAGGATCGCGGTTTCGATTCCCAGACCGGGCATGGTGAGTGTTTATTGAGCGAAAACACCTAAAGCTCCACGAGGCTCCGGCAGGGGGTGGTGGTGAACCCTGCTGTACTCTTTCACCACAACTTTCTCTCGCTCTTTCTTCTTGTTTCCCTAGTGCCTGTATTTCAAAGGGCCAGCCTTGTCACACTCTGTGTCACGCTGATTCTCCCCGAGAACTACGTTAAGGGTACACGTGTCTGTGGAGTGTTCAGCCACTTGCACGTTAATATCACGAGCAAGCTGTTCCGTTGATCGTATCAGCTGGGACCCTCATCGTCGCAACCGACGGAGTGCTCCTATTATAAGAAATACCAGCTAAATTTCTCCCTCTACAAAATCAACATCTCATCAGGTTGGATACAGTGGATAATGCAGTCCTAGATGTACTGACTCTGAAAATCAGATGGTATGGTCACGGTTGGAACGTTTTTAATCACAAGTTGATACGATCAGGGATGACCGGGATATAATACACGGGAACAACAAAAGTAGGCTTTGGGTTGTAATATACCGGGGGCGACAGAAAAATTTCCCTTATTTTACTCATAAAGAATAGCGAATTTGGGGGTTTTGTTTACCGCACGTATAGTATTTTATACAGCCATACACGTCTAGTATTGTTATAAAGACAAAGGTATGGCCGAATGGCTAGGAAGGTCACTTTGTAATCAATAAATCCCAGGTTCGATCTCAGTGTGTGGCATATTGGACAAGTGTATTTTACCATCACCTTAGGCCAATCCACACTTTCTCAGTGAAACTAGACAGAAACATGTGCAGAAGCTTGAAGAATGGATGGATGGATTGTACCCGTAATTCAATTCCCGCGCAGTGTTTCTGTCACTCATTCAACTCGATGATTACGCTAAGGGTTAAGAGGCGATCCTTCGGTATTGGCACATAGACTGTCGGTATGAGGAGACGACGTCATCCACCCCCTTTTTCAGCCTAGCCTCTATGTCTGTCATGAGGGAAGTTTATGTGGGTGAAGGACGTCGTCTGTTAATACCGAAGGACTTCCGGGTTAAACACATTCATGTCTGCGGAATACACGACCACATACAATTTAAAGACAATGAATGTGATGGTCGAACAATTGACGCAGTCACCGTCGAAAAGGACGCAAACCCAGTCGTTTTATTAGGGTTTGTGCTTGATCAGGCGCTGACCTGATAGGTGGCGGTAAGTGAGCTTCTCAACAGAGCAACAATTCCAGTTTATGATTACCACACCGCAGTGGAAGGAGGAACGGATGAGGAAAAGGAGGAGGAGGAGAAGGGGAAGGGCCCATGAAACAGATATTTTAAACCATAACACAACTGTTATTTACTTTCACGCCGCTCAAAACCTTTGATAAAACAAAATTCTTTTGTCTCTTACTCACCGCCATTCGCTCCGTTTCTTTCGTCATTTGCCCATCACTTACCTCTAACCCCCCACCCCCCACCCAACATAATTTTCTTCATTCTCTTCACTTATGCTCGTTCATGTTTGTATGGAGCTACATAGGGAGGTCTTCGTGTTTGTCTCTAATTTCTTACTGTACGGCTCACTATTCTTTACACGTTCTAATCACACACTCACACACGTATTTATATATACATGTAGACATATATTTATACCTCTCTATATATGTATATGTGTACATACATATATATATATATATATATATATATATATAGATATATATATAGATATATATATTATATATATATATAACATTTGCATGTATGCTTGTGTATGTGTACATATATATCTATACATATATGCACACACATTTGCACGTGTGTGTATATGTTTGTATCAGCCTGGTCCTTTTCCTTTTTTTATCATCTACAAAGCCTTATAAAGATAGTCTCTATCTTTCACTTTTGGTATTTTTCTTTTTCACACATAGACATTGCTTTTCTCGCTCCACCACAAGTCTTTCACTTCTTTTCTCTATCCGTCTCCCTCACACTTATAACGCATATATATGTAGGTAAGTGTTTTAATGCCCAAAATCCAAGCATTCCTCATATCAAGAAAACCGCGTCGTACACTTCTCATCTAGATTCCCTGACGGTCGTATCAAATGTTGGCTATCACTGTCATTGAGGAATTCTCCCGGCGAACGTACGTACTTTATATCATTAGGACGGCATCTTAATGACAGACTCTTATCTTCAGGTACAAAAATACATCAGGCTCTAACAATTGCTAGCGCACAACAAAGCTCAAATGAGGCTTTCATAATGAAGTGTGCTGTATGGGTGTTCAACTACACGTATCCTGGATCGCATCCAGAGAAAGGTCTCTCGTCAGGGAAACGTTGTTGTGTTGCATTTGTTAAATAATTGTAAACCGTAACCCTCCCCTTTCGGCGGAGAAGGGGCTTTGGTTATTGTTCAAAATTGAATTGTGTCCATGTTTGGGGATTGACAATATTTTCACCGTCTTTACGGAAGCATTTGTTAAAATGCCTTCGATACAAGAAAGTCAAAATGAATTTCGCTGCAGCCGTACACCTTCTATACAAGAGGAGGACAAGATCAAGTTGATAGAAATGGCCAAGAGACGGCCTACAATTCCAGTCTGTTATATATTTTGAGTATTGTTATCACTAGCGATATCAAGATATAACTTTGTATTTTGTATTTTATGTGTAGATGTGTATATATAGATGTACATGTAATATGTACACACATATATATACACATATATACATAATATATCATAATATATCTACCCATACACACATACGCACACACACACACATACATAGGGGCAGGTAAAGCTGTGTGGTAACAAACTACGTTCCAAACACATGGTCCTGGGTTCAGTCCCACTGTGTGGTGACTTGGCATGTGTCTTCTGCTGTAGCCTCAGACCAACAAAAACCTCAGTGGATTTTGTACATATATACATACATATATATACATGCATACGTACATATTCGGCATAAACACTCTACCACTACAACTAATAACTGTTGGGAACACTTTCAAACCTGCCTTACATACAAACCGGAATCTCAAAAACATTGTCACCTTACATCTCATTCATTTCATTCCCAACACAGGGAAATAAAACTTACTTCTCACTACGGGACAATGGATGATGGTAACAGATATCTACCACATGCTACCTTATCAAGTGAAGTATATTGTCATCCACTTCACCTCTAACCTTCATAGCGTACGGACAATTCAAAGAGCCCTGAAAGACATCCGAGACTGTCAGGCTCCAATGGGAGGTGTAACGCTTCTGTTGTCAGGTGATTGCAGGCAAACTCTTCCTGTCATTCCGAAAGGCACTAGAGCAGACGAAGTCCAAGTATGCCTAAAGTCCTCTACTCTGTGGCACCATGTTACAATCCTCAGTCTCACCACTAACATGAGAGCTCAGCTACACGGCTACAAAATGTCCACAAAGTTTGCACAGGACATTTTGACACTTGGTGAAGGCAAGATGCCTCTCGATGCTGCAGGACAAATGGAAGTGTGGTCATTTTCCTCTGTTGTTAATTCTGTAGATGACCTAAAAAACAAAGTCTTTCCCAACTTCACACAAAACTACCAAAATCACAATTGGCTGTGTGAAAGAGCAATATTAGCTCCAAAAAACATCGCTGCTAACAAAATTAATCAACAGCTAATGCATTCTCTTCCCGGCACTATACACACTTACAAGTCTGTTGATACAATTCCAGATATAAATGAAGTTGTGAACTATCCTCCTGAATTTCTCAATTCACTGGAGCCTCCTGGACTACCTTCACACATATTAGCACTTAAAGTTGGAACTCCTGTAATGCTACTCCGCAATCTGGAACCACCAAGTCTTTGCAATGGAACACGACTAGTGATAAAGAAAATGATGTCACACGTTATCGAGGCGATCATTCTTTCTGGATGTGGAAAAGTTGATGACGTCTTTATTCCAAGAATTCCTCTTACTCCATCAGGAGCAGAAATTCCATTTACATTCAGAAGACTACAATTCCCCCTTTGTGTCAGCTTTGCCATGTCCATTAACAAATCTCAGGGTCAAACCCTCTCTGTAGCTGGTCTTCTCTTGGAAGAGCCCTGCTTCTCGCATGGGCAACTATGTTGGCTGCTCAAGAGTAGGAACCAAAAGAAACCTTTTTGTATATGCTCCACAAGGAAAAGCAAGGAACATTGTTTACAACGAGGTGTTATAATCTCAACAGCCAGGAGATATATACATGATTTCCTTTTTTTTAACAAACTTCATGTACTTTCTTGTATTTATATTAATATACATGTATGTGTGTGTGTGTGTGTGTGTGTGGGGTGTGTGTGTGTATCCGTATATATAAACAGAAAAGTCTAATTCTTCAATTGAATGTAACCGGGCAACGCCGGGTATCTCTGCTAGTTTTATATATATATATATATTCTTTTACTCTTTTACTCTTTTACTTGTTTCAGTCATTTGACTGCGGCCATGCTGGAGCACCGCCTTTAATCGAGCAACTCGACCCCGAGACTTATTCTTTTGTAAGCCCAGTACTTATTCTATTTGTCTCTTTTGCCGAACCGCTAAGTAACGGGGACATAAACACACCAGCATCGGTTGTCAAGCAATGCTAGGGGGACAAACACAGATACACACACACACACACACACACACACACACATATATATATATATACATTAAATATAAATATATATATATATATGTATATATCATGTATATAATATGTATAATACATATACACACAAACACAAGCACGCGCGCGCACACTCACACATTTACATATACACACAAATTTCCCAGCACAACTTGTACGTATGGAAAGAAGAAAAAAGGGTCGGACAATGAGGAGAGAGGGAATATGAGGGAGAAAGCGACAGAGTGTGGAGAGAATATGAACAAGAGCGAGAAGGGGAGGAGGGAGAAAGCCTGAAAGAGTTGTTTCTCAAAGACTCAGTCAAGTTTCCTTTGATGTCCTCAAACAACAACAACGCCAACAATAACAACCACAATAACACTAGGGACAACACATTCCTCAAGGTCTTCACAATAACTATACACAATTACTTCTATGATAGCAAGCATATTTGAATGCATTTTTCCATTGACAAAAAACATGCCATCACACACATAAACACGCACGCAGGCGTCCACACACACACACACACACACACACGTGCATATATATATACACATATATTTATACACACACACATAACACGTCAGTTTATCTGCTCAGGAACATAATTAAACACAATTATCTACACGAGAACACAGTACACACACACACACGGCCACACACACACACACACACACACACACACACACACACACACACACACACACACACACACGCATGCATACAAGCACGCACACACACACATGCACACACACATATATACATACATAAATATATATACACACACAAACATACACATACATATATACATATGTATGTATATATATATATGTATATGTATACATATATGTATATATACATATCTATACATATTTACATACATTGGTACCAAGTAGTGACTGGTCAAAGTTTATTCTAAAATTAAAGAGATAGAGAAGAACATACATACACACATACACATACACAGATACATACATACATACATACATACATATATACACACATACATACATACATACATACATACATACATATATACACACATATATACACACATACATACATACATACATACATACATACATACATACACACATACATACATACATACATACATACATACATACATACATACATACATATATGTACATGCATGCATACATACATACATACATACATACATACATACATACATACATACATACATACACACACATGTATGTATGTGTATGCATGCATGTATATATATGTATATATATATATATATATATATATTATTAATAATATCAGTGACTTAGCATGCGTGAAAAAACAATAAAGGTAAATATTAGTAATTAAGGGTACTAGCAAGTGGTACCCGCATTCTACCATAGCTATGTTAGATTACCGGTACCACCTGTTAGTACCCTAAATTATGAATATATATATACTAGCGGGACCCGTGGAATTTCCACGAACCGATTAATATAATCTTGAGCAAATAATAAGCCTTTTCCGCAAATATATGTGCGTGTATAGAATGAGATACTTAGCGTATATTTGTTCAGTTCTATTTACAAATACATAAAATTTAGCTATTAATTCAATCCTTCTTTAACATGCAATGCTCATAGGCTGGGAAAATAAACAACACATAGTGAAACTTGGGCGTGTCCACCATGTGTGCAAGATTGCCAATGCCAATCAGTCCGTGGTACTTCCCCTTCCCAATATAGAATCATGCAAGTTTCTTCCGATATGAATACATAAAATAATAGACCTATATATGTACAAAACTATATAATATACGTCACACATGAATAGTTTCTCTTTTGAAAGATATTAGTTATATATATGTATGTATGTACATGTATGTATATATATATATTATATATATATATATATATATATATATATATTATATATATATATATATAATTATATATATAACTGTAGCACCTGTATATACCAGCTAGTGTATAGGTGATAGGATATTATGCATTGATATAATGTTCAATAAAGCCCGAAACATATGTACGCAGAATCCTTTGCGTCCGGTTTTCTTTATATATTATATATATATATATATATGATTTTTGATTTTGATTTTTCCAGTTTCAGCTAATGAGCTGTGGCCATGCTGGGGCACCGCCATTTGTGGTTTTATTCTAATTTATATATATATATATATATATATATATATATATATATATATATATATATATATATATATATATATATATATATATATAAATTAGAATAAAACCACTTTCAGCAATTCAATTATGAAAAATTAAATTATACCATTAGAAAAATTACATATTATAGAAAGATTAAATATAAGTTAAAACATATAACAATGATTAAGTAAAGTGAAAAATAATAAATAAATAATAATGTATGTATGTATACATATAAACCAAGGACACATACATAATGCAATCAAGGGTCTATAGGATTTCTGTAAACACTCCGCTCCTTGAAGTCAGTACCTCTCGGCAGATAATGTTCTTAGTAACAGTTCGCCTTCTTCTTTTTCCTTGTCTGTCTCCATTACCTTAACCCTTACATCTAAGAGTTTGTGAGCTCTAGAGTATGCCACATACAACTGCCCGTGACTGAACACTAGCAGGTAAGAACAATCCCACCTTCCCCAATGTCTGCCCCTGTGACTTGTTAATAGTCATGGCATATGACAAACGGACAGAAAAGTGGGTTCTCCCCAAGGTGAATGGCAACTTAGGGTCGCTTGGAGCCAGCTTTATTCTGGGGGTGAGGACACGTCTGCCAATTAGTGAGCCGCTAATCAAGAAAGTCTCGATTGAATGTTGATGCATGGCCACCACTTCAGCTTTGTACCATTGCAGAGTCCATTTTGGATAGAAATGTTACGAAGAAGCATTACTATTAAGCCGGGTTTTAAACTTAATTTATGAGGAGGTACTCCTGCTGGTGTCAAAGAGTTTAGAAATTCAAGTGGATAGCGCTCAGCCTCTGCAGGATCACCTGTCAAAACTTTATCTGTACTATAATAGGTACGGCAGTCACTGGAAGTTGTCTCAAAATTTCTTCATTGATCAGGAGGCAGTCTTTGGCGAAAGAATTACTCTGCTTCTTCTCTCCAGCCAACACAGTTGGCAAAAATGAATTGCATTTTAGAGGGTCAGCCTTGTCACATTCTGTGTTACGCTGAACCCCGCTGACAACTACGTGTCTGTGGAGTGCTCAGCCACTTGCATGTTAACTTCACGAGCAGGCTGTTCCGTTGATCGGATCAACTGGAACTCTCGTCATCGTAACCGACAGAGTGCTAGTTACTTTATAACTAAGATGAACTGACTTCAAATACGAATTGAATTCGTGTGATGTTTTGGCTGCCTGGAAAATAGTTCTCTATCAAAGTCTCCGTAATTTATTATGTGTATTGAACTAAAGGTGGCGAGCTGGCAGAATCGTTGTCACGACTGGAAAATACTTAGCGGTATTTCGTCCGTTACGCCGGGGTCTGGGTCTATTTTGCCTTTCATCCTTTCGGGGTCGATAAAATAAGTACCAGTTGAGCACTGGAGTCGATTAAATCAACTACCCCCTCCCCCGAAGTTGCTGGTCTTGTGCCAAAATTTGAAACCATTATGTGTATTGAACTACATTTTTTTAGTTTAGTAAAAATAAATGAAACAGCTTTTTATCTTTCCCAGGAGGGTCGGGTTTCAATCCTGGATGGAACCGCAAATATTTTACTTGCTCGATGTCGCTTCAGTTGACGTGTAGTGAAGCGTTAGCAGAAGGATTCGGATCAATGGTAATGTTTACGGATCAATGAAACGCTGTTATTGAAGCAACAATCTTCTTAGCTCAACATAACTTACCAAAGGAAAGAAAGAACAAGAAATCTGGAATGAAGTCTGGTAGTTTACATCAATATCAATGGTTGAATCTAACCTTCCAGGTTTCGATTCTAAGACAGGAGTTTATGTCCTATTTCCCTTCACTTATGTTGCTGAAAGGTCCCCTATGCAATCACTCTTACGGACTTGATAAAGAGGACATTGGAAAATATAGTGGCAGATATGCAACTGATGGG
>NC_043006.1:23294421-23311921 GCF_006345805.1 Octopus sinensis | reverse complement strand
ATTTAATGTTTTTCCCAGTATATATATATATATATATATATATATATATATATATATGTATGGCATGGCTCAGTGGTTAGATACGTCGAGCTTACGATCGTGAGGTTGTGAGCTCGAATCCCGGACCGGGCTGCGTGTTGAGTTCTTGAGCAAGACACTTTATTTCACGTTGCTCCAGTTCACTCAGCTGTAGAAATGAGTTGCGACGTCACAGGTGCCAAGCTGTATCGACCTTTGTCTTTCCCTTGGATAACACTGGTGGCGTGGAGAGGGGAGGCCGGTATGCATGGGCGACTACTGGTCTTCCATAAAACAACCTTGCCCAGACTTGTGCCTCAGAGGGTAACTCTCTAGGTGCAAACCCATGGTCACTCATGACCGAAGGGGGTCTTTTATATATATATATATATATATATATATATATATATATTATATATATATATGTAATATATATGCATAAGTAATATATATTTATGGAATATATATAACATGTAACATGTAATATTTATATATATATGTTACACATGAATATATATATATATATATATTATATATAATATATATATATATATATATATGTATTTGTGTAATATATGTAATATATATATATGTAATATATATACATGTAATGTATATATATATATATATATGTATATATGTAATGTATATATATAATGTATATATATATATATATATGTATATGTAAAACATATATATATTATGTAAAAATATATGTAATATGTATATACGATACTAAGATCCCCGTTGACAGACCGCTGGTATTTATAGAGTGTTAAACACTTTCGGCATGCAAATTAAGGACTCCTTCATAGAGTAACTACTGCATTTGTTGAGCATATAAAGAGTTTGAATGCTTGTCTCCCTGGAGACTGTCAGAATGATGTGGACGCCTCTGATGAAAACCCAATAAAGTTCGAAAATCGATTAAGATTGTTCATCGTTTCTTCAGTCTGCGGAGAATTGGCTAAAATTTGCCCTCTTTTACTCGTTTCATTCATTTGACTGTGGCCATGTTGGAGCACCGCCTTTAGTCGAGCAAATCGTCCCCAGGACTTATTCTTTGTAAGCTTAGTACTTATTCTTCCGGTCTCTTTTGCCGAACCGCTAAGTTACGAAGACGTAAACACACCAGCATCGGCTGTCAAACGACGTTCGGGAGACAAACACAGACACACAAACAGACGCACACACACACATATACATATACATATATACAACGGGCTTCTTTCAGTTTCCGTCTACCAAATTCACTCACAAGGCTTTGGTCGGCCTGAGGCTATAGTAGACACTTGCCCAAGCCACCACGCAGTGGGACTGAACCCGGAACCATGTGGTTGGTAAACAAGCTACTTACCACATAGATAATATTTGTCTCCCCTTCGTATATATATATATGCGCCCACGTGTGTATGTGTGTGTAATATATATATATACATATGCTATATATAAATATATGTCATGTATATGTGGGTGTGTATGTGTGTGTTCGTGTGTGGCCGTGTGCTAAGAAGCTTGCTTCCAAACCATATACTTCCGGGTTCAGTGTCTTCGGCAAGTGTCTTCTATAGCCTCGGTCCGACCGAAGCCCTGTGAGTGGATTTGGCAGACGGAAACTGTAATAAGCCCGACGTGTATATATATTATATTATATACATACATAGAAATAGATAATATAATTGCAACATATTTTGTTTTAGTATATTTTTATTTTTCTTGAGTTTGTGCTTTCCTTCACTTTTTTTTCTTGTCATCGTCGCTGTGGTTTTTTTTTTCCTTTCTAATCCTTGATCCGTGACGGCGAAGTGGTCCAGTGGTTAGGGTAGCGGACTCGTGGTCACAGGATCGCGGTTTCGATTCCGAAACCGGGCTTGTGAGTGTTTATTGAGCGAAAACACCTAAAACTCCACGCGGCTCTGGTAGGGGGTGGTGGCAAACCCTGCAATACTCTTTTACCACAACTTTCTCTCATTCTTTCTTCCTGTTTCTGTTGTACCTGTATTTCAAAGAACCAGCCTTGTCACACTCTGTGTCACGCTGAATCTCCCCGAGTACTGCGTTAAGGGTACACGTGTTGGTGGAGTGCTCAGCCACTTGCACGTTAATTTCACGAGCAGGCTGTTCAGTTGATCGGATCAATTGGAACCCTCCTCGTCGTAACCGACGGAGTGCCCCCGAATCCTTGAACCACAGGTTATTATTCCATAAATAAGACGATTGAATTTCTCCAAACAAGCTATGCTATTCCACTAACGACCTTATAAATACCAAAAGTCTTGATTGCAATTCTGGAAATTAAAAACTTGTTCTTTCTAATGTTGCTGTGAAGTATTTATATATTCATTCAATATTTTATAATATTATATTTGTAATTAGGTTCTTAAGTCACATTTTAATCGAGCTAATCGCACTGATTGACTCTGATTAGTTCTTGCTGTGACCAAAATGACGGTAACAGGCAGTTTGTACCGATTCCCTGAGAAATTCTTTAATGAGTACTACCCATGGTGCACAACACGAAACTATAACATACGCATGTTTTTTTTTTATTCGCTCCACGGTGGAAAGTGAGGAGGAGGAGGAGGTGGTGGTGGTGGAGGTGGAGATTGTCGTTCAGAGTTCGGTTATATATCTACCGTTAAAATCAGCGTGGTGTCAACAGGAGGTAAACATGGATATGATGACAGCAGTCGTTATAATAAGACAACATAGCAACCCCTGGAGTTTGGCACTAAAGTAACTACCTTATCCCTTCCTACTTCCTTGCTTCCAATAGCAATACCACACGATTGCTTCATGATGAGCGACAGTAATGATGATAAAGACAAGGTACAAGGTCAGAGTTTATGACGGAGAAAAGGTTATAGTCTATCGATGGAGAAAAGGTTATAGTCAATCGATGGAGAAAAGGTTATAGTCTATCGATGCAGAAAAGGTTATAGTCTATCGATGGAGAAAAGGTTATAGTCTATCGATGGAGAAAAGGTTATAGTCTATCGATGGAGAAAAGGTTATAGTCTACCGATGGAGAAAAGGTTATAGTCTATCGATGGAGAAAAGGTTATAGTCTATTGATATGATACTTACATAGCCTATTGATATGATACTGAAATTCGTTGCATGGGTGTAGCTGGTTGTATCAACCTAGGTACTTGAATGGTACTTATTCTGTTGGCCGCAGATGAGTAAGAGGGGAAAAAAATTAAACGCAGGGAATTTGATCTCGGAACGTAAGTAATATAAGTAAATATGGTTAGGTCATTTAGTTCATTGCCTCTTACTGATTCAGCCATCCTTCTCCCAAATATTGATACGACGGTTAACTACTTCCAGTACTGAATTTAAACTAAGTATTTTCAACACACACACACACTGTCTAGCGCCCATAATTCGACTTTTGCTTCTTACCAATATCAAGTTTCTTTTCAATCGCTTGTTGTTTCGATTGGTTGTTGTTATTATTCTCCTTGTTTTCTCATCGATAAGTCCCAAGTCAGACCGGATTGAACATGTTTATTATTAAAGGCGTTCCGCTCGTAATCACTCTGCTTTCTTGTACATTTATATGTTCTTTCTCATTAAAGATTTGTGGGAGATTTGGTTGTGATTTTCGGCAGATCGAGCAGCAACATGAAGGGTCTCTACATTGGCTTGTTCACACTGTTGATATTGTTATAGTTTTCATTGATAGTGTTGCTCAAATCAGCTCTGGCCGAGTAGGACCCTCCTATCTTTTTCTCCTGACATAACATATCTAGGACTACATTAGACTATGTATCTGTCCTTTTTCAGAGGGTTAGTGTGAGATTTTAAGGAATTTGGCTGATATTTTTGTATGGATGTTTACGCTGAGATTTGGTAGTGATGGTTAACGACACAAATTTAGTTCACTATTTCTATTAATTTCTTTAAATTCTAAGTTCATAATCACTAGAAATTTTTTTATTTGGCTCAGTCCGTTAACATATTTGTTTTTCCCAAAACTTGTGCCAAGTAACAAATAAATATTCTTTTCTACTCTAGGCACAAGCCCCGAAACTTTTGGGGAGGGGGGGGCAGTCGATTATATCAACCCCAGTACGCAACTGGTATTTGAGTTATCGATCCTGAAAGGATGAAAGGCAAAGTCGACCTTGGCAGAATTTGAACTCAGATAACAAATAGATATTATAGAAGCAACGCAGTTTATCACGTAGTGACAATGTCTCTAACCGTTTGCTTGAATAAATCTTGGTGTAACCTATCCAAAGTGCTATTGAAACGTAGTTTTCTAATGAGAACAATTAGAGCAAAGAACGTAATAGAGGGAGGGATCAAGTTCGATTGAGGCAAGCAAAATACAATGTATTTGATTTTAAATGGTTGAAGGAGAGGTTTTCTTCTAGCTGCTCGTCCATAATACCCAAGCTTAAGCAGATATGTAACACACGTTCTTGGACTAACTTCTAGCTGTTTTGCAATGTAAGAAGCCTTCGAACGGGGTTCGTTTTCCACAATTCTCTTCAAACAGAGAAGCTTCCTTTCCGAGGGCCCAGGTCGGCCGGGACGAGAATCTGTTGATTCTTTTCTTTGGCTTTTGAATTGCGCTATAATTTTATTAACAGTAGCAAGAAGAATTTGAAGATTTTCGGCAATTTTTTGCTGGCTAAGACCAGCCTCAGATGGCTCAACAATCTCTTTGAGAATCTGAGAGTTTTGCTGAATTGTTTGTGCGTGACATGGTTACTCTTCGCAAATGTTTAATATAATGGCACCTGGAATGAAAAAGAATAATTTCATTTCAAATTCTACACCGCTGAAAACATTAAGACGCTTATATCAGAAATTTTGAAAATTAAGGTGTCTATTTACTTCCTGCTTGTCTGTATATATATATATATATATATATATATATATATATATATATATATATATATATATATATATGTGTGTGTGTGTGTGTGTGTGTGTGTGTGTGTATATATAGTATATGTGTATATACATTATAAGTATTTACAAATTTTGCGAGATGTGAAGTATATAATTTTTTGGGTTGTCCGGAAAGTTCGTGCCGATTTATATAGTAGCTTACCTTTCGACATATTTTAGAACATGGTTGAATCCATAAAATAGGATTTGACTACACCTCCATTTAGAGCACAGTTTAAGCTATCTTTTTGTGGAAGAAGGTTTATGTTCTTATAACCTGTGTTAATTCTGTAACCCTTTAAAATGGAAGATAAGAAAGTTCACTTTAGGCACTTGATGCTTTGGCAACCAGACAAAAATTGCTGCAGCTCGGCTGGGATGTGTTACCCCACCATCCATATTCACCAGATATTGCTCCTTCGGATTTCCACTAATTCAGATCTCTGCAGAATAGTCTTAATGGTAAAAACTTCAATTCCTTGGATGACGTAAAAAGATACCTTGATGAATTCTTTGCCATGAAACCACCTGACTTCTGGGAAGAGGGTATTTTCAAGTTAAAAGAAAGATAGAGATGCATTGTGCAACAAAATGGTCCATATTTGGTTGATTAAAAATGTAATGGCAAGTATTTATATCCTTTTTTTTTTTCCTTTAAAAATCGGCACGAACTTTCTGGACAACCCAATAGATAAATAATGTGTTGAATATTGGGTTAAAAAACTCTTGGGTGGTAAGTAGTTGAAGGCTGCCCGCTGGACTTGGATCTACATTTAACGTCTGTCATGTGTATAGAAAAGCACACTACTGCATTTACTAATCCCCAAACCTCAGAAACAGCGGTAAATAATTTCCTGGATTCTCGGTTGGGGCCTGCGAAACTTGAGCCGAATCAAGCTGTTTTAAATAACATATGCAAATCCTACTAAATGTGTTGAGCGCTCTTTTTTTTTGTGTCTACTCGTACACACACATACAAACACACACGCACACACACACACATACACACACAAGTATTACCGTTACATCTAAAATCAGAATATTTTTAGATGTAGTAAAGTTGTTTTATACAAATGTTATTTCACAGAGCGTGGTGTAACCTGGTCAAATTCACTAAAATTTCAGGACTACTTCTATATTGCAGACAAAGGAGCCAGGGTGGCGCATATAATCTTTTTAACTCTAGTAAAAGACTAGTTTTTCAATTAAATATTTTATGTATCTACTCAAAAAAAAAAAAAGGAAACTATCCTACATGTGTAAATTAGTTGAATTTTATCAGATGCGAGAGTTTCAAAGTTTCGAGATACGCATTCCCTCAGAATTTAAAATAAAATCTAAACCAAACCCATGAAATTTTGGACGGCTCTTGGGTTATAAGATTGAGTTAGTAGCCCGTTAGCATGCAACAACAAAACGAAAGAATACTTTAAAAAATAAAATTTTTTAAATGTCAGAAAGGTCTTCAAGTAACATTTATTCAAGCAGATAATCATCAGAAATAAATCATATGATATATTTTAACGGAATGTTGGTAACTCCCTAGTCGTCAAGATAACCTCAACGGTTTACTTGCAGTAGTTACTTATACAGTAGAAAAAAAATATGAAAATGAAAAGAAAAAGTTTAATAAATGTCTTGAGTTACATGGTAAAACAGCATTACGTAGTGGAAGTTACACTATGAAACAAACTGAATAACAGCTGGAGTTACTTGTTTAAAAAACAATATTGATACATGATTGGTATTTATGCGATAACAAATTTCTGCAGGACTCTCTCTCTCTCCCTCTCTCTCTCTCTCTCTCTCTCTCTCACACACACACACACACACACACAAACACATACACACACACACAAACACACACACAGAGGAACGCACGCACATACACACACCATGCATACACAAACACACATAAACACACGCACGTATCATTTATCTTCTTTACTTGTTTCAGTCATTGGGCTGGGGCACCGTTTAGTCGAACGGATCGATCCCAGTACTTGTCTTATTTTTAACCCAGATATTCAGATATTTACTCTATCGGTACCTTTTGCCGAATCGCTAAGTTACTGGGACCTGGGGGGGGGCCTAAAACGCCAACACCGGTTATAAAGCGGTGGTGAGGAATAACTTGTGTGTGTATGTGTAAGTGTCTGTGGTGTGTGTATATAAATATATATACATATACATACACATATATATATACATACATATATATATACATATATATATATATTACATGCATATATATACATATATATATATATACATATATATATATACATGCATATATATACATATATATATATATCATGCATATATATACATATATATATATATATATATATATATATATATATATATATATGAATGTATATATGTTATAATTTTGTTTGTATATATATTTTTTCCTTTATTCTCTTACTTGTTTAAGTCATTTGACTGCGGCCATGCTGGAGCACCGCCTTTACTCGAACAAATCGACCCCAAGGACTTATTCATTGTAAGCCTAGTACTTATTCTATCGGTCGTTTTTGCCGAACCACTAGGTTACAGAGACGTGAATATATCAATATCCGTTGTCAAGCGATGGTGGGGGAACAAACATAGACACATAAATACAAACACACACACACACATATATATATATATACATATATACGACAGGCTTCTTTCAGTTTCCGTCAACCAAATTCACTCACAAGGCTTTGGTCGGCCCGAGGCTACAGTAAAAGACACTTGCCCAAGATGCTATGCAGTCGGACAGAATCCGGAACCATGTAGTTGAGAAGCAAGCTTCTTTATTTCATTAAATTGGCCATATAGGCCTTACAAAGAGAAGCTTGTGGGCTGGACATGGACAAGATGAGATGAAATGAAACAAAATGATACAGATGAGAGGGATGTCGGCGCCCACCGACCAACAAACCCTCGAATACAAAGTTTCTTACAACAATTCTCAGACAACTCTGCATCGACAAGTCGGGGCCTGCAAAGAGGAAAGCAAATTCTTCCTTGTGAAAGGTCGCTGTGACCTTTGACAGAATTTTTTCAGTTACTACCTCCGCAACCACCTGCGGAGGCCATATCGGAGTACTTGAGCAGACCGAGTGCACACGTTCTCGGTCACCCAAGCCGTCCAAAAGTTTACTCACTGTCCCTCCGTCATGGTAAAGGAGGACAAACACCTCCTCTTCACAGGAAGGGACCTCACACTGCTCCGTCAGTGGCGCACTTCCCACTGACGGAGCCCTATCCGCAGGTGGCAAACATCCCACCTGCAGCTCCCTCAAGTATCACCGGGTAACTGTACCCGGCCATTTTTAGGAAATCCGGAAACATCATGCCTCCCACGGCCACCGGGGTCCACAGGGTCAAAGTTGCCTTTGACCCCTCCCAGTCGACCGCGGGAGTAATCTTCACACTCAATAGCTTGGGCCCGCTATCCCGCCTCCGTGCCCGAGGGCAGCCCGCACACCCAGGCTCTTCTTATCTTCCTCCCACAATAAGTGGGGAGGAACAAAATTTCTTCTCCCTCAAGGGGCTCGCTGGCAAATCTGCCAGCTTCCTCGGGGGTACCAAACAGCAGCCACACCGTTGCAAATTTGGTCCCCCGTGAAATATATTTTATAGTTGGCAAGTAGTCTGCCAACTCTTTCTCTATTACTCTCTTGTCGAAGAGGGCGATGGCACCACACGACCTAGAATAGGTCCGTAGTACCACCGTCCTCTTCTCAAGATCTTTAATCCACTGTTTGGGTAGGACCACCTCCCACTCCAAAGCAGCGGCACCGTTTATTTTTGCCATATGCAAAAGAAAGTCTTAAGAGTTCCAAAAAAAAGTCCAAAGGTCAAGAGAATGTAAAAAAGGTACACAAAAAAACCAAAAAAACAAAGTAAATCCAAAAATTAATTAGCTGTTCAAAAGGAAAGAAAAAATGTGTATAGGTTCCTTGGTATAAATCTTTTTTGTTGTCCGGTAATTCAAACACAATAATACGCCACGGTAGCTGCACACAGCAGCAACAGGTTCTATTCGGGCGAGGATACGCCCCACCAAAAATGAATTCAATAAATTCTCAATACCAAAAACAGCAGCCGCCCGGAGTAGGCGAAATTGTCCCAGAGCTGGGCACTATTTACTGAAAGAATAATTCGCACGCAATGAATTATGCCCACTCACAACAAACAAAATCACCTACCTCGACAACCTTCTCTGTTTTTTGGTTCTTTTTTCTTTTTAGGACGGAGCTCAAAGCTCACGTCCTCACCGTTCAGTGTCAAGAGTCTCAACTCCACGACCGGAACCGGAAGCAAGCTTCTACCACACAGCCACTCCCGCGCATGCATATATATATTATATATTATATATATATATATATATATATATATATATATATATATATATATATATAGTATATATTAATATATTGTGTAATATATATAATATATATATATAATATATATATATGTTATATATATTGTAATATATGTATATATATATGTATATATATATATATGTATATATGTATATATATATGTATATATATATATTGTATGTATATATACGTATGTGTAATATATATATATATATATATATATATATATGTATATATATATGTATATATATATGTATATATATATGTATATATATATGTATATATATATATGTATTAATATATATATATATGTATATATATATGTATATATATATATGTATATATATATATGTATATATATATATATTATATATATAATGTTATATATAATTTATATATATATATATAGATATATGTATATATATATATGTATATATATATGTTATATATATATATGTTATATATGTGTATATTAATATATATATTATATATATGTTATATATATGTATATATATGTATATATATGTATATATATATTATATATATATGTATATATATATGTATATTATATATATGTATATATATATGTATATATATGTATATATATATAGTATATTTATAATCTTGTATGTATTATACGTATGTATATATATATATATACATATATATATATATAATCTATATATATATATATATATATATATATATTATATATATATATTTTATATATAATAATATAATATATATGCGTGTGTTGTATGTATATGTGAGAACAGCTTTTCTTTTTAAAGCATTGAAAAGCACAACTGTTTTAATCTTTTCTTTTATTAGTTTTCTTTCTAATAATTCGTTCGGAATAACAAAACCCTCGAATTAATCTTTATCAGTATTTGCCGGCTTTCTTAGTCGTATCTTCAGAATGTGGAGTTGTATTGTCTCCTCTGCTGTCCTTTTCATAGTTGAGCGGTTTATGTTTATACAAATTTCCCCATCAGAATTTAACCGTTAGAGCGTTAAAGCGTCATCAACTTCGTAATTTGTGACGTGCGTATATTTTATGTAAATTGTAGTCTTGTGTTGGCTGCAATTAGTATTACTTTCATTGTTAATCGTTTATTTCTCTTGGGAATTCTTGCCAATGCATCAGTTAGAAACAAGAAGTTTGCAACTTCCATTTTTACTGTTAAATTCATAAATTAGATTAGTCATTCGTAGCTGTTTCTTGGGCTTACATCGTTGCAGTGTGTTAAATTGTTGCTTTTGTTTTTAACTATTGTTTTTATAACATATTATTAGTGTTAGTAAGGCAACGAGCTGGCAGAATCGTAAGCACGCCGCACGAAATGCTTAGCGGCATTTCATCCGTCTTCTTGTTCTGAGTTCAAATTCCGCCGAAATTAACATCCTTTCGGGATCGATAAAATAAGTACCAACTGAGTATTTGAGTCGATATAATCGACTTACCCCTCTCCCAAAATTGCTAGCCTTGTGCCAAAATTGGAAACCAATATATTATTAACGTTAGTTAATGGTCTGGTGTGATGTACTTGTGCTTCGTTTTATGAAATGTTTGATTATGCTTTCATAATTTCTACAACCTGGCCTACATTTAATTTGTGTATCACACTCTGTGTGTAACACGTCTATTTTTAGTAGCAGTACTGTTCAATGTACTCGTTGAATAGTATTTCCGTATATATACTTCAGTAGCTTGGTTTACTGGTATGTTGCAATATCCGTTCTAAGTTAGTGTTTGTTTATTTTGTGAATTTCTTTGCTTTCTTCAATGGATTTATGTATACGCGTGTATGTATACATATACAAACATGCCAGCATATACAAAAATGATGACGATGATTTAATATATATCTATATCTATAAAATTCAGTGTGTGTGTGAGTGTGTTTCCTCTATGCACGGCCAAACCAATGGATCAATCTGTACCAAATTTGGCATGAAGGTTTTTCATTATTCGGGGAAGGTTCTAGCGGGGTCAAATTTTGGCCCTTGCCCATATAGGGAGCTATAGCCCCCCCCCCCCATATGACCCTTCCGACTTTTTTTCAGCGGTATAATACCAAATTTGGCATGAAGGTTTTTCATTACTCGAGGAAAGTTCTATGGGGGAGGGGTCAAATTTTGTCCCATGCCCATATGAGGGGCTTTAGACCCCTATACGATCCTTCCGATTTTTTCAGCGGTATATTGTTTCACTTTTATTCTTTCACTTTTCATAAGACTATAATATTGTTTCACTTTTATTCTTTCACTTTGATAAGACTATGATATTGTTTCACGTTTATTGAGACTTCCCCAAGATCAGCAAACGCATGCTGCAGCATGTCAAATAGAGTCTCAAGACAAGCGAGATGACACTTTCTCAAGATCAGCAAACGCATGCTGTAGCACGCCAGATGGAATCTCAATACAGAAGGGAGTTGTGACTTTCCCAAAACTTCCAAATGAAGCGAATGGTATGTGCTGCTCAGGCGGTACGGTAAAGTTGCCGGCACTACCGGCTCCTCCTCAACCTCTTATAGATCTTCTGGAAAGTACTTTCATCCAGTCAAAGGATTTTCTGAATAATATCAGACAACTCTGCAATTCAAATGACATTGTTTGGTGCATCTAAGGAAATAGTTGAACATGGATTTATGCCAACGTTCAAAGTTCAAGGGCAAATCTATCACCTCATTGCTTCCCTGTTACTCACAAATGAACAACTACACTTCCTCCAAATTTACTTCGTGAGTGATGTAGGACAACAAACCCGAAGGTGTCAAAACTTCAGACGATGGGTCGTGTTAGATGCAGCGCCGACTGCCGCAAAGGAGAGTATATCTACTGAGGTGCTTTTCAGTGCGTTCAAAAATCACATACCCACCGCCCACAATTTCCATGACAGGTTAGGGCCTGGAATACACAGACAGAGGCATGACATATCGCTTAGTCGAATTAACTCATCATTTACTCACAAATGTTTTGTCGTCAATGCTGCACTCTCCCGTACCACCTGTTTCAACATAGCAGTAATATATATACAGACTATGCCTTTTTAATTCTAAGCAACGCCGGTTATCTCTGCTAGTATATATGAATATAAGAGAGGGTACAGAAACGTTCCTGGATTTAAGGGTATTGCAAAAGGCCTGGTTGGAGGCCCAAATGTTCGAGTTCTTTCTGTGTTCTTTATGTATGTCATTGTTCAGTTTTATTTCAAGATTTCATGCCGATAGAGAAAGAGGCGATTCCTAACTTAGATTCAAAGCTCCTTCAGTGGAATTTCAACATGAACAAGGCATTTTTGTTTGTATGTTTGTATGTATTTATGTATGTATGTATGTATGTATGTATGTATGTATGTATGTATTTATGTATGTATGTATGTATGTATGTATGTATGTATGTATGTATGTATGTACGTATGGATGTATGTATGTATGAATGTATGTGTCTATATGTGCAGATTTGTGTTTTGCTTTATGTATGTATTCTAATGCATATAGATGCGTATCTAGACATGCTCATATATATTTAAATGCTAAACGTCTGAAAGTTTTACAGATTTTTCAGTTCCTGCGATAGATCTATAGTCTTCGAATTAGCTTCCTCTTTTCTGATTTTGAGAAGCCTAATTTCTCAAGATTGGTATTTTGGCAGTGTGCTACATATCCCAGAGCTCCAATAATTACAGATATAAACCTGAACTTATAATCTGGATAGTGTAACTGCAGATTTCTCAATAGTTCAGTGTAGGTGTTCTCTTTTTCACTGATCTTCAGCTTTATGCTAACATCCGTTGGGCAGTTAATTTCCACAACTATACACAGTTTCTCTTCTCAATCCCAAATCATTATATCAGGTCTGTTGTGCTTACATTTTATTGAGGTGTTCACTGGGACATTCCACCAGTAATCCTTTTTATTATGAGTGGCTATGGCTTCTGCCATACTGTGGGTTCTTATTTCTTTTTCTTCGAAGTTATCCTTCCGACGGATTTCATTATAGAGTGTCCTAGCTGCAACGTCATGTCTCATCGGTAGATAATGCCGTGATGACATTTTCGGACAACTGCTTATGATGTGGGTGATTGATATCTTCGGTGTTAACTCCTCAAAGTATGCATCGGTTGTTACATTTTACTGTTTTTCCTGCATCTCTATCCCTTTTGTGCATCAGGTATTTGGTTGATATTTCCTGTTCCTGGATTGCAAACGCATACCCTTCAAAGTGGGAGGTAGTAATCCGGCTATTGGTCTCTGATAAACTGCTTTCATGTATGTATGTGTCTCCTTAAAATGGGAAGAAAGGCGGCCATTACAACCCGGTGAGCCGTCTATAAGGCTAAGCGCTTTATGGATGCGAAACCTTTGGTCACTCTATGACCGGCCATATAATTTATTTCCTCTGTGTGTGTGTGTGGAGAGAGAGGAGAGGGGGGAGAGGAAGGAGAGAGACGACGGGTTTCTTTCAGTTTCCGTTTAATAAATCCATTCACAAGGCTTTGGTCGACACTTAACCAAGGTGCCACACCAAGAGACTGAACCCAGAATCATGCGTTTGGGAAGCAAATTTCTCGCCACATAGTCACGCCTGTGCCAAATAGTAATTTATTCTAGTCTCTTTCATGTGTGGAATATTTCAACCTGTAATTATTTGCTGAATGTGTTTATCTGTCAAGACTCTTTAACACGAAGAACCTTCATTTGCCGAGACGAAGATTTCTTCATAGTAACTTGCAATGAACTATATCGCTTTTGTCATTAGCTGTTAAAAAAACGTGGATTTCATCTCTCTGTCACCTGTCTTTTACCAAAAAATATTTTTCATATGCTTTATTTATTATTTTTTTTTTCGAACTCATCATCACCACTTCAAACCCCGTCCCACCCAGCACATCATGCCGAACCCATTTTGACACTCCTTTTAACCCACTCCCCCACACATGAACACGCACATAAACACACAAACACACCACGCACGCACACACACACACACACACACACGCGCAGGCACGCACTTATGCACGCTTTCTCTCTTTCACCCTCTCTCTCTCTCTCTCTCTCTTGCTCTATCACTCTCTCGCTCGGTTGCTTATCCACACACTATACAAGCTATGCGTAATTTTTCTCCTCAAAAACATTCTCTTTAGAACCGATTTCCTCCCCATATGGTTCAACTAATTATTAACCATCAACAGTTCAAAAGAAAACATTAACGTCACCAAATTTCGTCCGCCCTTTTTTTACGCTTCTTCTCATTCCAGACGGCTATTTAAGGCCGAACGACTCAATCATTCCTTCTTTCGTTGAAACAACAAGAAAACGTTAAGGCAGTTAATATATAGAACCTTTTTATTTTATTTTAAACTGAGTGTTTATTTGAGGCATTGTATACGTAACTACATCATGGTGTACGTACAGCAACCTACCTACCTACATCTCTCTCTCTCTCTCTCTCTCTCTCTCTATATATATATATATATATATATATATATCTGTTATTTTTTTTATTTATGCGCCCTTTTCAAGCCCAGCCAGGCTCATGGGCACGGTTTCCCAGTTTCTGTGGCGTATGTTTCCACAGCTGGACGAGACGCCAGTCCATCGCAGCGTTACTCAAGAAACAGGAAGAAAGAGTGAGAGAAAGTTGGGGCGAAAGAGTACAACAGGGGTCGCCACCACCCCCTGCTGGAGCCTCGTGGAGCTTTTAGGTGTTTTCGTTCAATAAACACACACAACGCCCGGTCTGGGAATCGAAACCGCGATCCTCCGACCGCGAGTCCGCTGCCCTAACCACTGGGCCATTGCGCCTCCACTCATTATATATGTGTATATCTATAATATGTATGGATGTGCGAGGTCGTATCAAAAGTTCCCGGACAAGTTATCTTTAATAAAAAAAAAACTCATTTACCAAAGTTTTAACATCATCTCCTTTGTAACAGTCACCTTGCACAACTACACCCGGTCCCTGCGTTCCTGCCACTTTTGGAATCCGGCCTGGAAGTGGTTTACCGTAAGCAAGTCGAGGACCTTCTGCGATTGAATCTGGATCTCGAAAACGGTGTTGAAACGGCGACCTTTGAGCTGCCTTTTCATCTCGGGGAAGAGATGGAAGTCCGTAGGTGCTAAAGATGGCGAATAGGGTGGGTGCAGAAGCGATATCGTGTTATTTTTGACGAGAAGATCCAATACTTCACGTTCCACATCCGGTCGCTTTTGCCTCGTTGCCCTGAGCTTGCCGAAGCATGCTCAATGTCTCTGTAGCAGACTTCCCAAGTTTAACGCAATATTTCACGTTGGCTCTTTGTTTCTGCCCATGACACAATCGCAAACTACTGTATACATGTGATCACAAAAATACAAATTTCACAGCTTACGAAGTGAACACAGTGATGTTACTTGGCACACTACCGCATGAAGGGCACTGCTAGCTCTCACTGCGCGTACACCTATGTGCTGCCATTTGTTGACACACCACAGAAATAGTCCGGGAACTTTATGATACTATCTCCCATATTGGATTGGCTGAAAAGTCCGTTCGATTCTTGTTGATACTGAAATTAAAGCACGCTAACAAGTTGCTAGCTTGAGCCTGTCCTTTGCGAAAGCTCACTCGTTAGGTACTTTATTATTCAACATGATTAAAAGTACGACCTAAACGAGGGGGTGCCCAAAAGATGTCGGAATTTTGCAATATTATTATATTCACTTCTTTCTGTATACTCTTTTACTTGTTTTAGTCATTTGACTGCGGTCATGCTGAGGCACCGCCTTTAGTCGAGCAAATCGACCCCGGGACTTATTCTTTGTAAGCCCAGTACTTATTCTATCGGTCTCTTTTGCCGAACCGCTAAGTGACGGGGACGTAAACACACCAACATCGGTTGTCAAGCAATGCTAGGGGGACAAACACAGACACACAAACATATACACACACATACATACATATATATATACATATATACGACAGGCTTCTTTCAGTTTCCGTCTACCAAATCCACTCACAAGGCATTGGTCGGCCCGAGGCTATAGCAGAAGACACTTGCCCAAGATGCCACGCATCCGGAACCCGGAACCATGTTGTTGGTAAGCAAGGTACTTACCATACAGCCACTCCATGTTTACACTTTATCGCCTTCAAAGGATTCTCCATTTGAAGCAATGCATCGGTCCAGATGCGTTTTCCACTATTCGATGCAGCCCTTTGAACTCTTGCGTCTTTTTTTTAAGCATCTCTGTCTTTTTTTTCTTCACCTCTTCCACATCTGCAAAATGTTTTCCTTTAAGGACCTTTTTCATTCGGGGTAAAAGAAAAAGTCGCGGGGAGCAAGATTAGCGAATACGGAGAGTAGGTAAATGAAGTCATGCTATTTTTTGCAAAAACTATCTCATAAAGTTCAATTATCGCTTTCATACATTCGTAGTAATCATTAGATTTCAAAATGTATTTAACTGACAGTTGAGTTCTTAACAACTGTAGTAAAATGACTGACTTCTTCCCTCTTTATACCTCTTAGAAAGCTCCTACAAGCTGAATTTTTAGAATACGGTTTTGACCAATCCTCATGCATCTTAAACGACACGGTTTACCGGGCGTATTGATATTACTGGCATAGATCCATTAGAACAAACAATGGATAGATGTTCGCAAATGCAGATATGAACTGCAAAAGCAGAAATTTGTTCTACTGCATTAAATGCCCTAATTGCGAGTAAATATATATTGGCGAGGCAGAGAATGCATTATCGGAACGCTGACAAGTCCACAGAAAACAAATCCAGAGCACTAACAAAACAAATCCAGAGTGAATATACAGAAACATGTGGTCAGAAAATGTTTCTAATTTTTCCTTTCTACAAACTACATGATACAAGTGAGGTTGGAAGATAGATATAAGAAAAACGTTTTATCAAAATGTTGAAACCTGTTCTGAACGAAAATAACAACAATAATATAACAGCCAGTGGATTAAAAAATATCTTTAACATTATGAAGATAAACAAATTACAGAAGCCTCCCACCAATTGAAATAAAAAACGATTGAAACCAAGTAAGTTTGCTCACTCATAAAACCATTACATGTAAACCGCAGGCCAAATGGTTATAATAAAGGCGGCATCTATGCCAGTAATATCAGTAGGCCCGGGTAACCGTGACGTTTAAGAAGCATGCGGATTGGTCAAAAC
>NC_043006.1:23284421-23289421 GCF_006345805.1 Octopus sinensis | reverse complement strand
CATTTTCAGAACCAAAAGTAGTTTCATCATTTAAAGAAAATGTAAAACGTTGACATACCGTAAATTCGACTCAAAATTTGATTAATCTTCAGTTCTTAGGTTCTAAACTACAACATCTTTAACGAATCAAATAAAGAGACTCTATGTTTCGTTGAACTTCTTAGAAATAAAGTCACAGCACTTTTAAATCACATCTCACCATCTTAAGAATGCGATAGACACATTCAGTATAATGTAACCCGAAAAAGTCTGTACCTCAAAATAAAATGATGCAATGGTCACGGCTGGAAAGCTGTAATCGTTGTGTCATTGTGAACATAGGTCTATTCAATTTCAGAACGACAACAGCACTAACTTTGAAGTTGAAAAAAAAATATTGGGTTATATCCTGGTTCAGTTCCATTATCAGTATCGTCTTTTCCATTATATTACTGGAATTTGTGGGAAGGAAGGAAGCACTCCGTCGGTTACGACGACGAGGGTTCCGGTTGATCCGATCAACGGAACAGCCTGCTCGTGAAATTAACGTGTAAGTGGCTGAGCACTCCACAGACACTGTACCTTAACGTAGTTCTCGGGGATATTCAGCGTGACACAGAGAGTGACAGGCCGGCCCTTTGAAAATACAGGTACAACAGAAACAGGAAGTAAGAGTGAGAGACAGTTGTGGTGAAAGAGTACAGCAGGATCACCACCATCCCTGCCGGAGCCTCGTGGAGCTTTAGGTGTTTTCGCTCAATAAACACTAACAACGCCCGGTCTGGGAATCGAAACCGCGATCCTACGACCGCGAGTCCGCTGCCCTAACCACTGGGGCATTGCGCCTCCTCACTGGAATTTGTACTCATCTAAAGACAAAACTTAATGCATTTAGTGTATCGTTCTGTAATTTCTGTTACTTTACTGATTATATAAATCACATACCCTCACGTTCTCGGTCGAATCTCTGTTGATTAACTTTGCCTTTAATTCCCTGGAAGATGTGGCAAATAACAAATGTAACTATATACTCGTGCCGTTTCAATCAATTATACCGCTCCCTCGTTCGGTATAGAGCCAAAGATAGGAATAGATAATTTTATTTTGCCAAATCACAAGTCATATTCTTTGAACTGTACATATATTCTAATGAGTGACTTTTATTTGTATTGATATGAATAATGTAACAACAGTTACAGGTTTCCAGCCGTGACCATTGCATCATTTGACTTTAGAAATGTTTGCACAGATTTATACTAAATTCATCCGTTGCATAATTTATATCAGGTACAGCAAATCATTTAGACTAATTCAAATCCCATTGTACCACATCTACGTGACAAATGTTGATTGCACAGATACAAAGCTTTATTTTGGTTTTAGGGGGAAAAGAAACAAAAGAGATAACAGCATGAGATGTTCCTGCTTAAGGATAAGATAATCGGAGATGTACTCGCATAGCAAGTGATTTGATCTGAGATCGTGTGCTGGAACGAAAACAATTGCAGCGTGTAAGGTGTTTGTAAGCCATTTAAGAAACATAAAAGCCGTTCGATTCACTTCAACATTTAAGTTTAATCTGTCAAAATATTTTCGTCGCTAAAATCCGCGACCTGTTCACTGACAAAAATCCGTGCTGCATCTCTGAGATGCAGCGGATTTTAGCGACGAAAATATTTTGACAAATTAAACTTAAATGTTGAAGTGAATCGAACGGCTTTTGTGTGTTTCTTAGATAAGATAATCTTAATCGTATTATGGGCCCCTGGGCACAGCAGTGCAGTGGAGCTCATTATGCATACATTCAACGTATTTGTCACAACATGTATACTTTTAGTGCGATTTTAGCTGTCTTTTGAAAATAGCACTAAAATTTATTTGAGTTTTCAAATATTTTATTTACCCGCCTCGCTGAGTTTATATCCAATTAATTAATATTGTAAAAGTGATAAAGAGCATTATGACCATGCATATAATGAATATATTTGTTGATTTTTGACACTCCAAATTTAAGGTGTGTGAATAGGAGATAAAAATGAGAGATGAAAAAGTACCATGTGGAGTAAACGATCAACCCATGCGAATCTCGAAATAGCTCTCCCTATGTTGAATTAACTCGCCCTTAAATAAGTGTCGGCCCAGAAGATTCTAGAATATTTCGGCAAGAAAATTTGCACACTTCCTTTGAAGTTGCCGCCTCAGTCATAAATACGTTCTCCAATGTTTAAATCAAATCATTCGCGTAGATGCTAATACCAAGATTTGTGAGGCCCCTGGTACACTGTTTGTCTATGCCTGGTTCTTTGCTCTGATAGCAACAACATGAAACAGAAACTAGGCCACGGACTTGACTAGTTTGGAATTAACATTGTTTTTTACTCTCTGTAACTGAAATGGAGCAATGTAGAACTGTTCCTGAAATGAAATAACCATAATATTCCAACCACAAAGAAATGGCTTTATGCTATTTACACAACAGAATTGGCATCAACACAAGAACTGTGTGTTATTGTATGAGATCATCTTACGATGAGGTGCCAAATGACGGAGACAGGAGAGAGACATGGTCGGAAAGAAACAGAGGAAGCTCTTTTTGAATATATATATATATATATATATATATATATATATATATATATTATATATAGAGAGAGAGAGAGAGAGAGAGAGAGAAAGGAAGGTATGAGTACTTCAACTACTTAAAGCTAGAAAAAAGTGAAGGCAATTTATAGTTTTGGTCGTTAGTTACTTCACTAGAAAATATTTCGTTTAACGTAACAACCAGTTGCATTGTCGTCTTCTCCCAACTCCGTGTCATTCTAGCTTGCCAGGGATGCCATCATATTTGCTTTCGGTTGTTATTTATTGGAAAGTTTATCTTCAAGATGATGGATATTGATGATGATGATGATGATGATGATGATGATGATGATCCTATCGCCTCTGTCCCCTACTTTATTTATTTATTACTTTACTTGAGACGTTTTGTCGAGGTTATGGACTTTTGGAAACATGACATTTCGAAATGAAATTCTTTATCATAAAATTATTTCATCTGTGAAATTGTAAAACCAGCTGATATTTTCTCTCTCTCTCTCTCTCACTCTCTCTCACTCTCTCACTCTTTCTCTCTATCTCTCTCTCTCTTTTTTTTTCTCTCTCTCTCTCTCTATCTCTCTCTCTCTCGTGAAATCCTTCATAATAAATGTATCTATATTCAAACACACATACTATGTAATGTTGTCTGCCTCTCTGCTTAGACGAGAAGTAGAAGAGGTTTCTTCTACTCCACCATTAACGTTTTGTCTTTTTTTCTTCACTTTCTTTCGCGATTTATTTTTGTCTGTCATGTTATTGTTGATTTACCTGACAATATTGTCGCCATTTGACTTGCTATTTTTGACATTTGTTTTGCTAGATTTCCATCTTAGACGTGACCGATGAATAACAAGCAACAGTTCTACACTTGACATGAATCAACGAAATTCACTAAATTACGTCTCACAACATCAGTTACAAAACATAATAGTCAAGATTAAGTAAGCCTTCTTTTCAAAGAGGAAGGATAATATATATATGTATATATATATATATATATATACATACATACATACATTATATACATACATACATACATACAACATATATATATTATATATATATATCTATATATATATATGTACATACACTTCTTGTCATATTTTCTTATATTTTATATATATATTTCATTGGCGTGCAGTATCTCACTCAGTCTCTCTCTTTTCACCTCTCTCTCACCATCTCTCTCTCACGATCTTTCCTCCTCTTCTCTCTCCCACTCTCACACCCTCTCTATTATCCTCCTCTCTCTCTCTCTCTCTCTCTATTACGCAAATAATTTTAAAATGTATCCTCTCGTCCCTGTTTTGTAAAACACACAAAGCTTCTCTCTCTCTCTCTCTCTCTCTCTCACACACATACATACACACTTACAGATATACTCATTCACTCATACTCATTCACTCACACACACACACACACACACACACACACACACATAGGGAATAGCTTACAATTAAAAATGACAAACTAAAGGAAAGAAAAAGCCCGATAACAAAAAGAAAAGAATAAAAAGAAAACAGAATTGGTCAAATAAGTCTCTCATTTAAAATATCGTTTCTACTCGCAGACACACCCGTATACGGTTCTGTTTGATTGATAAAATCTACACACAATCATATGTTTGGATAAACATGATTAAATAGCAGTTTTTCATGTTTTTAAAAGACATTTTCATCCAAAGATACAGTAAATTTATAAAAAAAAAAAGAACCACAGAGTCAAATTGTTAATAGGTTATGTAAGAATTCCTTATTACTGAGATGTATATGCGTAGCAAGTGTTTTGATCTGAAATCATATGCTGACACCAAAGAGATTTCAGCATTGAAGACACAAGGGATCTTTTCGGTTTGAACGGCAGTTTTTAACATAATTTCTAGGTAACTAAAAAAATTTTAAACTTCGTATACTGGTAGAATGTGTTTATAAAACATCTTTTTCTCTCGGCTTTATTGAGAAAATTCTATAGTTTGTTAGATATCTGTTGTTTTTTTCCTTCAATTTCTGCAATTTCAACCAATCACTGACGTCTATTGAGGTAAAAAACATTCTGTGTCGTATGAATATGTCCCTCGTTTAAGAAACAGATTGGGTTTATTTACATTTGTGAAGAAAAAAAGATACCCTTCCCCCCACCCCTGACCATAACCCTAACTAACCCTAACCCTAAAAGAGATTGAAATTCAATAGATCGATTCTAGGGTCATAATTATGGGTGACAATTTCATATGACACCGCTAGAAAAAACTGCCGTTCAAACCGAAAAGATCCAGAATTCCTTATTACTAAGATGTATATGCGTAGCAAGTGTTTTGATCTGAAATCATATGCTGACACCAAAGAGATTTCAGCATTGAAGACACAAGTTAGCCAGTCAGAAACACAGAAAGACCATCAGATTTACTTAAAACATTTATTTGT
>NC_043006.1:23272577-23280077 GCF_006345805.1 Octopus sinensis | reverse complement strand
CATAAGAAAATTAATGCCACTTTTGTCTGAGTCATTTCTGGTTATAACAAGCAGAGCACTGAAGGAATGGCTATTGTGTAGGAAAGATGGGAAGAGCAAGAGTTAACTACGAAATATTTAATGAACAAACGTGTCTCTGAAGCCCTTAAATCCCCAGGATGCAACTGCAAATATCAATTAATCTGTTCACCTGTGAAGGGTATAACCCATCAGTAGCTACCTAAAAAAATTCAATGAGGTTCTACTTCCCAGTAAAACAATATACATTGTCATCCACAGATAACAATGTCCTGCGATAAATATAAAACAAGACTTCCGTTCTTGAATATATACTTACTAATAGAAGTACCAGGCGTTGCCCGAATAGAAAATAACGAAAATAAATTTCATTCTAAACTTGATATATTTTCTTAATATTTATTGTGATTGGTGATTGTTACTGGCATAACAAATTCTGTGAGATCATCAACAATAATGAACTTGAAGCAGAAAACACAGTTATAATAACACTTTTTTTATGCACAACATCATGAGTTTTTCCCAGTTTGAATTGCCCAGTGACCATCCAATATACAGTTGTCTATGAGAGAAGCAAGATTCTTCTAATTGCAAACTACTCACTGATAATGTCTGTCTCTGAAATTTGTTGATGGGCATTGCAAAACTTAGTCTAACTGGAAATTGCATACTTTTAAACTGTACTGTTAAATCAGTTGGTATTAACAGAATTATTGAAATGAATACATTATCATCTGCTCTACATCGAGAGAGTATAGTAGTTTCTATGACAAAATTCCATTCAGCAACCTTTTTAAATCGTAATTCTTCTGTTCTAGCTCCCTGTTCACATAACCTCTGAGTTATTTGAGCTTCAGTTTCTTCAAGCCGCCTTTGAGCTGCTCTGTTTCTCTCTAACTGCAATCTTGATGACTTTCTTGCTTCTGATTCTACTTCATAATAATTTGTCTTCCTAATCATATTATCTGCAACTCTCTTGGTGCGTTGCTCGTCTGATTCATCATGTTGATTCTGTGCACTACTTACGCTTTGTTCTCGAAGTCTTAATGATCTTAGTACATCGATTCTTGAAGAATAGTTGTTTTCCTTGTCCTAATCATCAGTGAGCGTTTTTGATCTTTGTTATTCTGATTCATTTTGCCTACATTTCGATGTACTTTCTTATTATTTTGGAGACTTTCTTATCACTGCTCTTCAGTCTCATTCTCCCTTTGCAACTGCTTTGCTAGAGCCTTAGGTTTCTTTCTTCTATATGAAGGTCTGTTTTTCAGTGGCACTTTTTCTTGGGATTTCTAATGTCACGATCATTTATCTTAACAACATGGGTGTGACACTATTGAAGTTTAAAATTATACTGATAAATAAGTTCAACATGTTCTAGATTTTATACTTTTTCAAAAAATTTCAAGTAAGTTACAAGCACAAACTTGTGTTATGTTTGTACTTTCATTGTATAAAACTGTATTATAAATATCTGTAGGCAATTTCTGACTTGTTTCATTATTGCACCATCGTTTTAAGATATTGTACCATGTATCTTTAGATATTTGATCGAAGCCTAAAATCATATTACATATGGAATGAAGTAAGTGCTCATTTTCTACACAACAGCTTAAAATGAGGAAATGCTACAGTGGTGATAAACAAGTCTGACTACTCGGAAAAATTGGCAAGTTTTATAAGTGATGGTAGTTACAGCAAAGTAACTCTGAAAACAGAGAGGAAGTTGTCACGGAACTCGGAATCTTGGGGTTAGTAGCCCGCGCTCTTAACTACTACGCCATATGCCCGTGGGCAATTATGGAGTGAATTTTAGGGCTTATAAATCTAATATTTTCCTATCCTTCCTTAATACCGATTCCCATATGCTATTCATATCTGCACTCGGTCTGCTTATGAGGTTGTTGTGTCCTAGCATATGTACTGCTTCTTTTATTTTTCCTATTTTCCAGTGGTGTTCTCTGTCTATTATTTTAACTTCATCCCACAGCGGGAGGTGGTCTCCATTTTTCCAACAACAACAACAACAACAACGAAAAATACCTTAGGAATGAGAACCTAGGTTCGAAATTTCCCCAAGACATCTGATGAAGGATGGAGGGTATATCAGCCGAAACATTGTGTTAACAACAAACAAGACTGGAACAAATATCGTCAAATGTAAATAATGTACGTATATTTGCCATTTAAATATGGCTAACCCCTAAGAGTGGATGCTACCTCCTGGGGCGACAAACTACAGTAGCATCCACCCTTAGGGGTTAGCCATATTTAAATGGCAAATATACGTCACGATGTGTTGTAGCTACTGTTTATAACTCGCTCTGAGATTTATTATTGTAAATAATGAACTAATTTTATAGAGAAAGATTATCACAGTGGAACATTCTCATCAAAACTTCTATTAAGTGCAAACTAAACAGATCTGACATAGTTGTCTGGGACTGAAAAGAAAAACCAGGTACCTTGCAGATGTGACCATTGCTTCTAAAACCAGTAAGAAGGACAGAGTTAATGGACTGCTTCGAAACCTTTCGCTCCTCTGCTTTGATTATAAGTCCATATTTATCCTAATAATTGTTGGTGTATTTGGTTAAGCTAGAATTTTCAAAGAAAGAAACAAACTGGCGAACTTTATGGATACAACCTGTGAGAAGCACATTCGAAACAGATAATACTTTCTTCAGGTTCAATGTGTAACAATTATTGCACGAGTCAACAAATGTAAATAATGTAAATAATTATTGCACTTGTTATCTAAAATCTAGTGATGCGGATTCTGTTGGAAACCAGCTCCCTCATTCTGGAAGGAATTTTAATAATTAAAAATAAGCAGCCATCCATCCATCCATCCATCTATCCATTGATACATGCATACATACATACAACATACATACATACATACATACATACATACATACATACATACATACATACATACACACATACACACACACACACACATACATACATACATACGTACGTACGTACTATATGTATGAACATGCACATCCTTACCTAGTTGCATATATATATATATATATATATATATATATATATATATATATATATATATATATTATATATATATATATTAAATTAGAGATAAAACCACTATTAGGCTAATCAATTACTTTTATCTTTTATTAAACTTTTTAATACTTTTTGATAGTTATATATATTTATAAAAAAAAATAAAAATTAGATAAATAAATATATATATATATATATATATTAAAATTTATAAGTTTAAATTAATAATTAAAAAATAAAATAAAAGAATTTAAAATAAAAATAATAATAAAGATAAAATATATATATATATACATATATATATATTAAAATTTATAAGTTTAAATTAATAATTAAAAAATATATTTATATATATATTATATATATATATATTATATATATATATATATATATATTATATATATATATATATATATATATATTAAATTAGAGATAAAACCACTATTAGGCTAATCAATTACTTTTATCTTTTATTAAACTTTTTAATACTTTTTGATAGTTATATATATTATAAAAAAAAATAAAAATTAGATAAATAAATATATAATTAAAAAATAAAATAAAAGAATTTAAAATAAAAATAATAATAAAGATAAAATATATATATATACATATATATATATTAAAATTTATAAGTTTAAATTAATAATTAAAAAATATATATTATATATATTTTATATTTATATATATATATATATATATATATATATATATATATATATATATATATACACATACATATTTTACATACATATATACACATACATACATGCATACGTACTTACTTAGTTACACATACACATACACACACCATAAAATATCAATATAATATTGGTAGTGTCCTATCCTCTCCAGTATGGACTCTACGAATAGGGATACCTCACACCAGCAAAAAGGCAAAAATATTTCTAGGGCTCTACAATTAATTGTATGATTCGGTGGTAGGTGTATATATCAGCAGTAAGGGCTATAACAAAATAAATAAATGAATGAATGAATAAATTCAAAGGGAAATATTTGCTAAATGCTAAACATCAATGTTTCCGAAAGGTGTCGGTACCCTTTGACCTTCTGTTCTATTTATTGCCTTAGATTTGACTAACTTCACAACGGGAGCGATTTCACCCATTCATTCTTTACCACAGCTCATTATATCAGTGTATGTGTCTGTATGTCTGTGTGTATTTATACATATATACGTCTATACATATACACATAATACAGTATTTGCATACATATTTGTGTGTGTGTGTGTGTTAATTGCTGGTAGGGACACTGTGTTTCTTTTTTGCAACCATAATTTACTGTCAAGTATATTAAAGATTTATAAGTTAATACTGTGTCCTACTTTCGTATTAGCAGTGTGTTGCTTTCATATTTAAGTGTATCCCTTCACATTTTCCATAGAATTTAGAGAGGGCACTGAATGTTATGACATTTCGTATACGAATATGTCTATGTAAACAGTGCGATCGAAGATAGAAAAATAATGTGGGTATATGTATATTTCAGGAGTTATTGCTCTTTCTTCAGTACCACATCCAACCCAATAAGTATCCATGAATACATTGCTTAAATAAATACAAAGTTTCCGGTGTAACACTACTGGATAGACCAATTTATATATTAAACACATTCCTAGCAACTAGTACATATATATTAATTGCTGGTAGGGACGCAGTATTTCGTTTTGCAACCATAATATGTACTATCAAAGTATATTAATGGTTTATAAGTAAATGTTTTTTATTAGCGGTGTGTGGTTTTCATTTTAAAGTTTATCTCTTCAGATTTTCTATAGAATTTAGAGCCGGCATAGAAAGTTACGACGTTTCGTATACGAATACGTCTGTGTAAATAATGCGACTGAAGATAGAAAAATAAGTAATTGATATACGCCGGGCGAAATGCTTATCGGTATTTCGTCAACCGCTACGTTCTGAGTTCAAATTCCGCCGAGGTCGACTTTGCCTTTCATCCTTTCGGGGTCGATTAAATAAGTACCAGTTACGTACTGGAGTCGATATAATCGACTTAATCTGTTTGTCTGTCATTGTTTGTCCTCTCTGTGTTTAGCCCCTTGTGGGTAGTAAAGAAAGAGATATATATGTATATACACCCATCATGAACCTCTTGCCTGTCCTGTATATATCACGTGATGCGCAGGACATATTTCCCTGGCATCCATGCATCATATATAATACACATTCTCAATTTTACTTCAACAACCAGTGTAACTAGAGACTTATGAAAGAAAACCTTTAGATTACTCAGACCGTGTAGAACAGGAGTTTATTAAAACAATCGTGGATGTTTAGGACAAACTTATGGAAATGCTTTGGACAAGCAAAAGGTTAAGTGTGTTGTCATTATGTAGAAAAAATAGTTTTTGTTTTGCTTATTATATTTCGTAGTATTTTCCATTCATTTTCTATGATTCTGTGCCAGGTATTTTTGTAGTACTTCAGTAGATGTTTTGTAATTTTTTTCTTGTTTTATAAGACCATGTGCTACGTTGCATTCGTGGTAAATATAGTCGTTCTATGTCAGATTTTGGGTGAAGTATTCTCTTTATTTCCGTGTCAAGTTTAGTTCGTTTGGTGTCCTACCGACATTTGACTTTGCTTATCATGTTTCGGGAGCAGTGACTCTCGTGGCTTCTGATCTTAACTGATTGGAAGTCTTATCATGTACATTGTCTTGTCTTGGTATAAAAGATGGGCTACAGCAAATATTCTGCTCAATACTACAGATTTGCTTGTTAGTTGTTTGACCGTAACCAGTTGAGTATGTCCCTTAGGGGCTGACGATATGTGAATCTGTGATCACGAGCAGAAGTAGTGGGGGAGCATCATAGCCATGTGTTGAGAGGAATTCTTTGGGGTTTGAATAATTCACCTTTGGAAACATGGGTGTTTCGTTCAACATCCTTAAACAACCATTATACAGGAACCTTTTGAACGGGATAGGTTACTCGACCAGAAGAAAATTCTAACTGGGCCCCACCTGCAAGGTCATGTGCTGTTTATCTTGATATGAGATTACCATGTCGCGCACATATGGTTGTGATGCATGTGCCTAGTGTACCCTTATCAGACAGGAAGTCATGATGAGTATACTGGGCTTCGTATATTTTACCCCAGTGTCACTTTGATGGTATGCACTGCTCTCTCACTCAATGATAATAATAATAATAATGATGATGATGATGATGATGATGATGATGATGATGATAATAGCTACAACAACAACATAGAATGCTCAGTAGAGCTCCTACAGAAAGTTTGTCTGCGAGGGACAGCAAGGATTATCAGGAAGGTTCTAAGAATTTGAAAGACTGCTGAAAACTTGTGGATACCTAAGGTTACAGGTAGTAATCCATTATCCGCATAACACTTTCCATCATATCCAACAAAATAAGCTGAGAGTTTTCATAAAAAAATAATGATAGCTTCAAATTTTGGCACAAGGCTAGCATTTTGAGGGGAGGGTAAGTCGATTATATCGACCCCAGTGCTCAACTACTATTTATGTTATCGACCCCAAAGAAACGAAAGGCAAAGTCGATCTTGGTGAAATTCGATTTCAAAACGTAAAGACGAACTAATTGCTGCTCAGCATCACCACCACCATTACCGACAACAACAACAACACCACCAACAACAACTACATCATCATCATAATCATTATCATTTCAACGGTATCATAAACACTTCGCCAGTTGCGCCTCTGTGCTTCTGAAATTTGTGTAGAATTGCATTTGATCTGGTCTATCAGTTTTGCTTTGTTGAAAAATTGGTTTTATGGTTTCTGATATTTTAGTTGTGCATATTATATAATATATATTGCGTAAGTTGTGTTATTTTGTGTGGTGTGACTGTGTGTGTATGTACTGTGTGGGTTGAAACTGTCTAGAATGTGAATTGCAGGTAATATAGTATCGGATGTCCGTTATGTATGATTGTTATTTCATTGAGTGATTATTGTGCAAAGTATATGTTGTATGAAGTTTTTGTGTCTTTTTAAAATACATATAAATAATATCAGGTCAAAAAAATTTATTTCCGTTTGACGCGATTGACTGCGAGAGACTCTAGTTTGACGCGATTGACTGCGAGAGACTCTAGTTTGACGCGATTGACTGCGAGAGATTCTAGTTTGACGCGAGTGACTGCGAGAGACTCTAGTTTGACGCGATTGACTGCGAGAGACTCTAGTTTGACGCGATTGACTGCGAGAGACTCTAGTTTGACGCGATTGACTGCGAGAGACTCTAGTTTGACGCGATTGACTGCGAGAGACTCTAGTTTGACGCGATTGACTGCGAGAGACTCTAGTTTGAGGCGAGTGACTGCTTATTTCAGCACCGACCTTCGACTTACTATAAGCGAATATGTGACGCACCACCACTTAACATTTCGCATCGATCCAATATTTAGCAAGTGGTTT
>NC_043006.1:23237577-23265077 GCF_006345805.1 Octopus sinensis | reverse complement strand
CGGTTGCTTATACTAGCCTATATAAGTATATATGTGTGTGTGCGTTTGTGTTTTTACATATAATATATATATTATATATGTATATAATATATATATATATATATATTATATATATATATATATATATGATATACATGTATATGAATACATGTATATGTATATATACATACACACACACACACATATATATATGAATATGTGTGTGTATGTATGTATACGTATATATATATTTATATAATATATATGTATGTATATGTTATGTATATGTATATGTATGTATATATGTATATATATATATATATATTATATATATATATATATATAGATATATATAAATATATTATATATATAATAATAATGTATATGTGTGTGTATGTGCACGTGCGTGCGTGTATGTGCTGCCGACCCAGGAAGCAAGCAATTTTAGTGTTTTGTACTAGAAATGACTTAGAAATGCGGTCGTCTGTTTTCTTCATTTTAGTTTTTATAACTTTTTAAGCTTTTCATTGGAGGCGGTTGGATGGGGGTTTTTTTTTTCTACCCCTTTGAGGTTTTCGCTATTTGAACCCGTCTTTTTTTCCTTTTTGTTTTATTTACACCCTAATTCCCAACCCTTCTGCTACCTCCCTCTCCTGTTGACTCGGAAATGTCTGAACGTGAAATGATTTCACTCCAACACAAGATCTCTGTTCAATTCCCGTAAATAGTTGTTGATGTAGCTGTTTTATTTCTTCTTTCTTCCTGTAATTAAGAAGAATATATCGTTTTAATAATTTTTCATTATTTTTGTGTTTGTTTAGGTGTTATTTTTTTTCTGTGGATATTTTTAATGTATTTCACATAGCTGTTTTATTACACTAAATTTATAACATTTTTACACGTTAATCCGACCGATTCCACAAAGTCCTAGATAAGCAGGATTTGTAAGTTTATCTTTCTTCAAGGTGGTGAGCTGGTAGAATCGTTAGCGCGCTGGACAAAATAGCGGTATTTCTTCCGGCTCTTTACGTTCGGTGTTCAAAACCTGCTGAGGTCAACTTTGTTTTTCATCTTATCAGGGTTGATAAAATAAAGTACCATTTAAGTAATCGACTTGTTCTTCCTCATAAAACCGCTGGCTTTATGCCCAAATTAGAGAGAAATTTTAAAATTCATAGCAGCTAGAATCAGTAGTTATTTCTTTACTACCCACAAGGGGCTAAACACAGAGGGGACAAACAAGGACAGACAAACGGATTAAGTCGATTACATCAACCTCAGTGCGTAACTGGTACTTAATTTATCGACCCCGAAAGGATGAAAGGCAAAGTTGACCTCGGCGGAATTTGAACTCAGTACGTAACGACAGACGAAATACGGCTACGCATTTCGCCCGGCGTGCTAACGTTTCTGCCAGCTCGCCGCCTTTACAGCTAGAATCAGTAGTGATGCATTCTCAGTACAAATCCCGCCGAGCGACATTGCCTTTCATCCTTTCAGTGTCGAGAAAATAAAGTGCTAGTCAAGTATAAGGGTGAATGTAATTGAATTGCTCTTTCTTCCAAAAACTGCTGGTCTTGGGCCAAAATTAGAAACGAATTATTGAAATGCACTACAGAGGCATGAGCATAATTTTGTTACGTCCGTTTGCCCTCTGAGTTTAAGACCCACCGATGCCATCATCTATCAATGATGTTGATTTAAAAACTAAGGGTGATTTAAACGACTGTATACTCCGTTCTCAACTGTGCCCTTGTGCTTATGTTTGGAATCTTAATTTTAAATACGAGTGACGGTTTACAATAAGATGTATATAACAACATCTTTCAGTTCAAATCCTGCCGAAATTGTTTTGCCTTTCATTATTCTGGCTCTGATAAAATATAAAATTCTTTAATAAAGTCTGTAAATTCTCTACAAATATTTGGCTTCATGCCTATGTAAGCATCAAACCCAAACATATATATTCGCGTACACACATATTCCAAGTATGCGTATTTAAACACATGTTCACCGGCACATACACTAATATAGTTGCAGATACTAACTCAGGCAAACGCACACGCGCGTGCGCTCGCCCCTTCTTACCCTACTCGCATGTTCACTCCTTCGTTATGCACTTTTGTTATTTAATTAATATATTTTGTAGGGCAATTATTGGAACATAGTATCGTTAATTATAAGTTTCCGACGGTCATAGTGTCAAGGAAGTGACTGGATAACTCCATGCAGAAGAAATATCAAAGGGGACTTCGTTCGAATTCACCAGTTTTTCGGTTTCCTCGTCTATGTTTTTACATGTGGAAGATTTATATTTAATTGGGTGCCCAAGGTATCTTTTTTTTACTCATCGCTTTTTATGTTATTGTGTTAAACTCATAAACACGAACCCACACAGATATATTTATAGGTGTAAAGAATTATATTCCGGTTATACTCTTTTTACTCTTTTACTCTTTTACTTGTTTCAGTCATTTGACTGCGGCCATGCTGGAGCACCGCCTTTAATCGAGCAACTCGACCCCGGGACTTATTATTTTTGTAAGCCCAGTACTTATTCTATCGCTCTCTTTTGCCGAACCGCTAAGTAACGGGGACATAAAACACCAGCATCGGTTGTCAAGCAATGCTATGGGGACAAACAGAGACACACAAACACACACACGCACATATATATATATATATATATATATATATATATATATATATATATATATATATATATACATATATACGACGGGCTTCTTTCAGTTTCCGTCTACCAAATCCACTCACAAGGCTTTGGTCGGCCAGAGGCTACAGTAGAAGACACTTGCCCAAGGTGCCACGCAGTGGGACTGAACCCAGAACCATGTGGTTGGTAAACAAGCTACTTACCACACAGCCACTCCTGCGCCTTATATTCCACTTTTTGTGTAAAAGATGCTGAGAAGTGCTTTATTATATAACAGGTGAATGTATTGTTGATTTGAAGATGAAGTGGAGAATCGAGGATACAGTTTTAGCTAACAAGTTAGTAATATTATTGTGGTAATTAGATAAATTGTGAATATATTGTTTTCATTGGGTATTTTGTAAAGAGTTGCCACGGTAACATATTTAATGTTATGAGCATTAATCACTCTTCAACTGTAATTGTGAAGGCATGTGGCTTAGGGCATTGCACGCACAATCGCCAGATAGTGGGTTCAGTTCACGGAACAGGGGCGTATTGTGTTCTTGAGCAAAGCACTTCAATTCCCGTTGATTTAGGGACCAGAATAGATCAAACGTTTCTTCTGCGTCCGTGAAAGACGACTAAAAGAGGTTTCGGTAGGATTTGCACTCCGACCTCGTAGAACCATCAGTTTTTTTTCTATTAATACTTATATCTGTTTTTGTATGAGTCATAAATTTGGATGAAAAATGGTCGATAAGAGTCAGATATGATCTTTAAGTATGAAATATGGTTCTTGTGCTAACATTGCTTCAGCTCTAGTCAGTGACCTTTAGTTTTATCAATAGTATTGACATCGTGTAAGACGTCATTACTTGGTTTTTGTTCATAAATATTTGAGATTGAATTAGAGAAGACTCGATTGCTAGGCTCGTTAATTGACCTCTTGTAGTTATGTTTTTAATCTGAATCGATAATAAATATTGCTGCTGGTTTTCAGCTGTTTGACCCTGTTCTGAAATCAGTTGATATTTCTTCTAAAGCTGTGATTGAGAGGAATAAGACGTCTTATAATAAATTGTTAGGAGAACATTTTACCGTTTTAAAATCAAATTAGCCATTTATGCATCACACTTAACATGTATACACCGTTGACAAGCATAAATAAGGCTGAAGGTTTTTGTCTAACAGAAAATGTTTTCATATGAGACACGTGTTACAAACACAATACATATCGGAACTCAAGAGAACATCATTTGCGCTTCGGCTTTCTTCAGACATTCAATGGCATGTACTTTCTAGTTACGTGCCTAGACAAAATCTCTCCCCTCCCATATATAGGAAACAGTGAATGATACATTAACTGATAGTGCTGAAAGCCGTCAGGTTTGATAAAAGCTCTATGTACGCAATTGAAACAGCGTTAAATTAAAATAAGCATCTATCATACTAAACATACATCGTTGACAACACAGCATGCTTTAAGACATTTTCTCTCAGACTAAAACCACAGCATCATACCCATCAACTGTGTATATACGTTAAGTATGATAAACAGAAAGTTTCACTTAGGGAAGTGAATCTGCTGTAATGTTTGGATCTCAGTTTTTATTTCTCAAAAGGTTGTTTCTTAAGAGAGTCTATTAATATTGATATTTTTTTATTTATATTTAAAACGAAAAGCATTGAGTAAATAACTCAATATGTAAAATACAATAAAATATTTAACTTGAAACTAACTTCAATGTTTCGCAAAGTAAGGCTTTTCAAACTGTAGATGCAAGCAGGTGTTTACACAGCAGATGTATACACTGGCTCGAGATATTAAAGGTTAAAGACTAAAGATTTTAGTGTAATGGACGGAGTGTGATGATCGATAAAAAAAAAATGTATAATCGTTTGGGATGAATGGACTGTATTCAGTACATAATATATATGGTAAGATCAATTATAGGATGAACTGTGGAAGTGGAATCTGCGTGTTTGTATGGTATTTAAAGTCTAGAACAGGGATCAGAGAACATTCTTAACCTATTACCCCAAATTTATTTATTTACGTTAACATTACCCCCTTGATTTGAAAGGAAGAAAGTCAGTGATTCTTTGAATTCAAAATGTTTGTTGAATCTATTTATATGGAGAATACCTTTATAAATATAAAGAGTATAAAACAAATGCGATAAAATAAATTAATATTCTCTTTATAAAACAAAAGGATTTTTCTGGAAACTTTTTCACTCCAAGTTTTGGAGAAATAATGCATTTGGGGTATTTTGATGCTAGAGCAATTTGTATAGTCTTCGGGGTCCAATCGATTACTCTGATTTGTTTTTATATGTTCATTAGAATGGAAACTCCTTGTTTGCAAAGTTAGGTTGTTGAAAAAGGCAGCAACATTTTGACTGGCTCCTCGTGCTAGAAGAAATTTTTTTGTCGTAACAAGGAATGCGTTTTTTTTTATATATATAATTTTACTTATGTCAAATAAGTCCTCCTTACCCCCAAGAATTTCACTGTTGCCCCACTCGGGGTAATTTACCCCGGTTCACCGAGCCCTGGTCTACAAGTAATTATTCTCGCTATTTATGAGAACTTTCAAAATAGAGCTTTTAAAAGTTTTCATTTGTTAGTGATAATGTTAGGAACTCCGGTCAACATATGTAAGTGTAACCTATTTCAGTTTGGGTTGGGCTGTTTCTAAAAGAAACGTTCATAATTTATATTTTTAATATGAATTCAGTTTTAATTAAAAGGAAAATATTAAAATTGCGAAGTATTATCGAGGTTAAAATTCAGCAGTTTAAAAAATACCTCTTCAAAATTTGAATTTAATATTTTAATTTTCATTAATTAACTGTAAATTATAAATACATTATAATAACTTATATGAGTGCATATATATTTATATCATTTAATTTAACACAGGATTTAAAAGTTAGCTGCAATAAGTTTTATAGTTGGACAGTACAGTAATCAAACAAACTTCTTTAGCGTGTACTATCCTGCAAAATTGTACACGTTCATTGGTTTTGTTGATTCTACCAGTAACGGAATAGTACGCTGTATTTATGTATGTATGTGCCGGCGCGTGCGAGTGTGTGTACACATACATATGTGCATACGCACACGCATAATATGTATATACACACACAACATATATATATTATATATATATATATACATATACATATATATATATATATATACATATAATATATATATATATATATATATATCATATATATATATATATATATATATATATATATATATATATATATATATATATATATATATCTATATACATATATACATATATACATATATATATATATTATATATATATATATATATATATATATATATATATATATATATATATATATATATATATAATATATATGAAAAAAACAAGTCAAAAATAGAAAATGCTAAGATGATTTTATAGTGAATCTTTCAGTACCGGTTTCGGTCATTTTGAGACCTTTTCAACTGTAACGATTAAATAATTAAATTTAGAAAAATTAGAAGAAAAGTTTTTTAAAAGAGTATTTCTGTAGTAGTGTTCAGATATAAGTAGCATTCTGCCTTTCTCTGACTCCCTTGTTTGCACTTATATATATATATATATATATTCATATATGTATGTATGTATATTAGAAGGTTTGGAGTTCGATTTGAAATCCCCACTAGAATAGGAGAAAACGCTAATATATGATCTAAGTTATATGATATATAAAAACATGTAATATACAAATAAATATCTGTAAATATAAAACCATCCGAATTTCTGAGTACCTCATTTCTTCTATATATATATATACACACATATGTATGTGTGAGTATATATATATATATATATATACATGTGTGTGAGTAAAAAAAGAGAGAGAGAGAGAGAGGGGAGGGAGAGAGAGAGCGATAGAGAGAGAGTAAAGACAGTCTTCGGTCATGAATGACCATGAGATTGCACCTAGAAGGTGCCCCCACTCTGAGACACACGTCTAGGCAAAGTTGTTTATGGAAGACCAGCAGTCGCTCATCCACAGCAGTCTTCCCTTTCCACGCCACCGGTGTTGTCCCAAGCAAAGGCAAAGGCTGACTGCCTGGCATTACTGACGTCGCAACTCATTTCTACAGGTGAATGAACTGGAGCAACGTGAACACAACAAACAGCCCGTTCCGAGAATCGAACTCACTATCTCATGATTGCAAGCCCGACGCTCTAACCACTGAGCCATGCACACACATACACACACACACACTCATACTCGCACACATACATATATATACACATACAGACATTCATATATATGTATATATATATGTATATATATACATATATACACATATATATATATACATATATATACATACATACATTCATATGTATGTATGTATGTATGTACACACACACACACACACACACACACACACACAAAGCACAAGATATATCGGAGCGAGGTGAACATCGTCTCCACGGTGGCTCAGGAGAACGCCAGATGCATTTTGGCCGTCTTGGACCGTGTCAGTAACCTATACTGGCTTGTCACATACATGTAAGCAATGTTGTTTTGTTCACTAGACTGTTTACTTTATTAGTGAATGTGAGGTTCAGTTTCCCTATTGGAAGGGACAAATTTTGTCAAGGTTTGTGATGATTGAGTATATGTCAATGACAAGGCCTAGGAAGGTCGAATTGCGGTTAACGTTCACTGCATTCACTGTTACATACACGCACATATGCGACGGGTTTCTGCACAGCTTCTCTCTAATGTCACTTAGAAGTAATTACTCAATTCGAGGCGACTACAGAAACACTCTTGCACTTAGTGCAACAGAGTGAGAAAGAACCTGAAACCACGTGATTAAGAAGTAAAGCTGTTAGCTGCACAGTGAAACTGTGCAGAAATCCGTCGCATATGTGCGTGTATGTAACAGTGAATGCAGTGAACGTTAACCGCAATTCGACCTTCCTAGGCCTTGTCAATGACATATACTCAATTCCTTTTGGAGTAGGATTTGATTTTCTACGCCCACTTCCGCATATTTTCAATCTATCCTCGACAAAGGCATGAACATCACATAATCTCATAGTTGCAAGTCTCTGCTGTACAAGCTTAGTGGGTTGGTAAGGTTTTTTCCAAATGTATTTCGTGAATTTAAATATGATTTCTTTAGGAAAATTTTTTCAGAAGGCAAAAAAATCTCATTTATTCCAAATACCTTCTTTAAACAATCATGGAAACGGCTCCTGGTCTGATTAAGAAACTATTACTAGTAATTGTTTAAGTAGTAACATGAACTTGGCGATTTCTTTTTGGGACGACTAAATTATCTAAGCTCCGTCTTGGTTCATTGATTTAATTACACGTCCTACGATTCTAAAAGATAATGGATAAATGAAAAAAAATGTAGAAATTTTACAGACCATTGGAAACGAATTTATTTTGTTATATTTAGTACCCACTCCTCTCTTAATGGTTTAACTCGTTTAAAGAAGATCTTAACCACCAATAAAACTACACCCATTATACAAAATCTCCGTTCATTGTATGAGAGTTGATTCCATTTCACTTTAATCTTATACTTGATACCCCTTTAATAACAATTTATAAACGCCGAAAACTTCAACAATGTCAATGAAGTAAATCACGTCCGTGTCTTATCTGTCATTTCGGTACTTTCCGGTGAAGCTTCTGCTGTATTATATTGCTTGATGAACCATCGGGCAACCTGCCACGGCCAATAATAGTTGTTCTTTTTTCTCTGCCTTTATATGAAAGTATCCGACTTTTGAATATATTTCACTATGTGAAAAAAGAAACAAAAAAAAAACAAACCTAGGTCTGTATATGTATGTGTGATCTCATCTCTCTCTCTCTCTCTCTCTCTCTCTCTCTCTCTCTCTCTCTCTCTCTCTCTCTCTTTTCAGATATATTTTGATATTTCCATAGAAAGTGCTTTTACTCCGGGAATTACTGTGTATACTGGATGTTTTGTAGAAGAGACTTGGTGGTGTAATACCTATTTCTTTATTACCCACAAGGGGCTAAACATAGAGGGGACAAACAAGGACAGACATGGGTATTAAGTCTATAACATCGACCCCAGTGAGTAACTGGTACTTAATTTATCGACCCCGAAAGGATGAAAGGCAAAGTCGACCTCGGCGGAATTTGAACTCAGAACGTAGCGGCAGACAAAATACCTATTCTATTTATCGCCTTTGCTGTTTCAGTTCGCAGTGTTTTTAATCGTAGGATTAACATGTCGTCGTCTTTTGTATCTGCAGACAGTATTTAAAATTGCCTGTAAATTAGTTTGGAGTCAGAATCAGTCCAAAACATTTGTTTTTTTCTCATATCCCACCGTATACTTTTTATTCTTTTATCGATGTCAGTCTTTGGATAATGGCATGTTGGGGCACTACCTCTTTTAGTTCATTATATTGAACTCAAATAGTTTTCTCTGGCAGATATTTTATTTATCTCGTGAGAAACCAGAAACAAGTCCTCTTTTTTGGACGTAAACATAGATGGCTTGGTTAAACTGTCAAGTGTGTTTTGAACTGTCAAGGGTGTTTTTGTTTGACGCAGCGTTTTTCTTTTCATACAGCCACGCAGTTTACTTCTATGTCACATATAGATTTTGGTCAACCGAAGCCTATGGCAAAAGACACCTACCACATAGTGGAATAAAACTCGGAAATATGTAATTGCAAAATGAACTTCTTAAACACACAACCTCATCTCCTGCACCAATATTCACACACAACTTACAATTCTCGTAGAGGTAAAGGCTTTCCTCGATATTAAAATCACTTTCTTAGTCTGGCTCCCGTGTAGAGGTAGCCATCATGTCTGATATGGTGTGGGATTGAAATGACAAAAGACATCTTGCTAGAAACGGAAATGTCTCTAGTGAATGCATATCTTCTTTCTTTGCCTTGAGTCTATAAACGCGAGGCGAGAAACTTTCAAGCTGTTGAAAGTGAAAGACTACTCTACCTGTTCTGAACTTGACGCCTGTCCGATATGCGATTTTTTTTCCCACGAGAGTTCTGGTCCCCAGTTATGAACTCATTTGCATACAGCCAATCAGAGCTCAACGATGAAACTAATTTATGAGCGCATAACAAGTGATAGGTGATAAGATAAGGTCACTTGGGTAAGGAACGACCTTGCTTCTCTCTTTTAATAATGCTTGTTGTTCTTGTTCTTGTTTGAACCATGGCAGCCTCTGCGTAGTTATTTGTGTTGTTGTTTACTTTGTAAAACAATAAGGGGAGAGGTTTGCTAGGACATTACCCTCTACTCACATTTTTCCCATCCACATCTTTACCATCTTTATAGGGCCCTAACAAAATCCGATAATAGGTATAGTTGCAAATTTAATTGTCCTCTTCTAAAATCAGGCATAACTTGGCGATCGGTCGACTCACAACACCATTCTTCGTCTTGAGTTTACTTGGTAGAGTGTGTTTGTTAACTTGACATGGTCAAGGTGAACTCTGATTGGCTGTATGCAAATGAATTCATTACTGCGGTCTGGAACTCTCGTGGGAAAAAAATTCGCGTTCGGTATAGGGTTATTCCCCATGGACTACTCGTACTTATTTATTGCTGAGCAAACTGGAGCAATGTAAATGAAGTACCTTGCTCAAGGATATAGCATGTTGCCTGATCGGAGAATTGAACTTACAACCTGATCGTCGTGAGTTCTCTCCACTTTAATCCCTGATTACAGTTATTGCTGTAGCGACCATGTAACTCTGGGACAGGGTGGGTGAATTGATTAAAGATCTCTGGGCTGTAGTCGTGTGGTGCCAGTACCTGTTTCAATAGCCTTGGGTACCATGACACACCCATGTAGAAATTCCTGAGAAAGGGAAGTAGTTAGAGATGAAGACGAATTTGACGACGCTGAGAAGAATTAGGGGATTCAGCTCAGGCGTAGTGTGACGATCCTGAGAAAAAGTTGAGGCTTAGAGATCCATTGCTATAAAAAATGATAATATAGAGATTTTTAACGTTTGTGGCTGAAATTATCTGTGTAAGAGCGGTATAGGTTCGGAGAAAATTGAAGAAAGCGCCACTTCAGTTCCGTCTAAGGTTGGGTTTAGCATGGGAGGACAATGCTACAATGGGAGGGAGGAGCAGCAACGAATGAGGAGAACTACTGGTTGATGTATTTGGGGATAGACGAAGGTTCCTTCCCCTCTTTATTTATACATGTGATTTACCCCAGATCTATTGTTACCATGTAGACTTATGTATAAAATACGGGATTTATCATGCATACAACAAACACATGCATAAGTAGAGGTATAAAAATGCGGACGCATGTAGATGCACACACTACAGATACATACAAACATGTATGTGTGCATCCTTGTATATATGGAAGCACTCCGTCGGTTACGACGACGAGGGTTCCGGTTGATCCGATCAACGGAACAGCCTGCTCGTGAAATTAACGTGTAAGTGGCTGAGCACTCCACAGACACGTGTACCCTTAACGTAGTTCTCGGGGATATTCAGCGTGACACAGAGAGTGACAAGGCCGGCCCCTTGAAATACAGGTAGAACAGAAACAGGAAGTAAGAGTGAGAGAAAGTTGTGGTGAAAGAGTACAGCAGGGATCACCAACATCCCCTGCCGGAGCCTTGTGGAGCTTGTATATATATGCTATTATAAAAAGGATAAAGACTTCCTTCGGTCATGGGTGACCATGATATTGCACCTAGGAAGTTTCCTTCCAAGGCACAAATCCGAGCAAGGTTGTTTATGGAAGGCCAACGGTCACCCGTGCATACCAGCCTCCCCTCTTCACCGATGCGATCCAAGGAAAAGGTAAAGGCCGATACAGCTTAGCACTCGTGGTGAAGCAACTCATTTCTACAGCTGAGTGAACTGGAGCAACGTAAAATAAAGTGTTTTACTCAAGAACACAACAGCCCATTCTGTAAATCGAACTCACTACCTCACGATTGTCATCCCAATATTTTAACCACTGAGCCTTGCACCTTCACATATGCTATTATAGAGGTGTTAATATTTAAACGTGTGTATATTTGATAATAAACATTTAAATATTTGCTCACCAATTTGAGCTGAACCGAGCTTTTCAGGAAGTACGTATGTTGTTTGTGTTCGTGTGTCTGTTTGTTGAGTGTTTGTATATTTTATATGAGAAGCTGGAGGTGAATTATTGATGTGTGTGTGTGTGTGTATGTGTGTGTATATATATATATATATATATATATATTATATATATATATATATATATATATATATATATATACATAATACATATATAATATAATATTTATATATATATCATATAACATATATATATATATACTATATATATTACATATATACATATATACATATATACATATACATATATCATATTATATATATATATTTTATATAGTACATATCTATATATATATATATATATAATATATATATATAGATATATATATATAATATATATATATAATATATATATATATATACGCACATGCACACACATATATATATTATATATACATCTCTCTCTCTCCTCTCTCTCTCTCTCTCTCACCCTCAATATAGAATATATACTAATTAGCTGTGAACGTGATATCTGAGATGGTGGCGCTTATGTCAGATGGCTGTGTGGGAAAAATTGAAGGTGGAAATAAAGTAGATGATGGTAGTAGTGGTGGCGATGGGTGGGCGATGGTGTGGGTGATGATGATGGTTTTAGAGGACGGTGGTGGTGGTGGTGGTGGTGGGTGGGATGTAAGTGGTGATGATGGTGATGATGACCGAAGAGGCGATAACTGTGGTAGTGGTGCTGGGGGTGATGATGGTGATGGTGAAGGTTGTCATGGAAGGGGTGTTGATGGAGGCGATGAAGGTAGTGCTAATGATCGTAACGGTGATGTTGTTGATGATGGTAGTGGTGATGGTGGTATTAATGGTAATGATGATGATGATGATGATGATGGTGTCGGTGATGGTGGCTTTTAAGAATGGCAGAATGTTTTTTTTACGTTTTGGTGTGTATGCGTATAACATATGCTCGCGCGCGTGTGTTTCAGTGCGTATATTAGTGACAGAGGTGAGGTTGGGTATTTCTGTTTTGGCTGAGAGGGTAAGGCAGTGGTTGAACAGTGAAAAAAAGTTGGCAGATAATTCTAAGGCTGTTTTTTTCTTTGACACTCTTAGTGTTAACGTTGTTGCTCCTGTTTCCTGTGATCCGTTCCAACAAGGAATAAGCTCCGTGTATACATTAAAGTAAGATCAGTTGCGATTGCGTACGTGAGCCATAAATGAGTTTAGTCACGAAGATAGAACAGTTGGAGAACATCAGAACGATCAAACTGGGAGAGGGCGCTGGCCTATTTCAATGCACTGATCCACATAAGTTCACATTAATACAACGGACTAATAGGCAACGTGTGTGTTACAAAGGCCACATTTCGAGTAGTTGAACCGACCAACCGGTTTCGATTCCCCAGGTGAAGCAGCTTTTTTTTTTTCACCCTATTTAGTGTCCCCGATAAAGGCATAAATGCCTCGAATTTTCATAATCTATTTCTTGATAATCATCTTTCATTTGTTTCCGTCTTTAGACTGCGGCCATGCTGGGGCACTGCTTTGACGATTTTAGTCGAATAAATTTTAAAGCTCGGTGCTTATTCCATCAGACGCTATTTACTGAACCGCTAAGTTACAGGATTTAAAGAAACCAATACCGGTTGTCCAGTGATGGGGGAGGAGGCAAAGACAATGGCACACACACACACACACACGCACATACACACACGCGCACACACACACACACATACACACACGCACGTACACACACGCACACACACACACACAAACACACACACACACATACGCACACACGGGCACTCACGCATATTATACGACAATCTTTTTTTCAGTTACTTTCCACCAAATTCATTCAAGGCTTTGGTCAGCCCGGGACTATAGTAGATGACAGTTGCCCAAAGTGCCACCCTGTGGGACAGAACCCAAGAGCAAATGGTTGGGAAACAAGCGTCTGAAGCATACAGCCACGTCTGCATTTACTTTTACTTGTTCAACAAGAGGTTGGGCTATGCTGGGGCACCGCCATAAATATAAGAAACGGTTATTCTTAAATAATATAACATAAGAGCATTATAAAATTGGTACAGCGTCGAAAAAATGCCTTGCAGTAATTCACCCGGATATTTACTATTCTGAGTTCAAAACCTGCCGAGGTCAACTTTGTTTTTCATCTTTTTGGAGCCGATAAGATAAATACCAGTCATGTACAGGGTCGATGGTACTCACTAACCTCATCTTCTCAAAATCGCTTGACTTCTAACTAAATCGGGAACCACAGTTTTATTATTATATGATGATGGATCGGTAGAATCGGTAGCGCATCGCGAAAAAATACCTTATGGTGTTTGTTTCGGCTCATTATATTTTAAGTTCAAATCCTGTCGAGATCAATTTTGCGTTTCATCCTTTCGAGATTGATGAAATGACGTACCAGTCATGTACTGGAGTCGATGGTATCGACTAGTTCTTCTGCTCAAAACTTCTAGCCTTGTGCCTATAGACTGGAGCACAATAGTTGGGCCCATTGGTGGTCAGGGTGAACTTGAATCCGTGGGGTTCCTTGCTTGACTCTATATGGAGGTTCTGTATCATGAAGGTTGCCTCCTTCGTGTGTTCACTTATTTTGCATTGTATGTACATTTTTTTACATCATTTTCCCATTTCTCCCTTTCTTTCACCTCAACTTTTATGCAAATCCCACACCCAAATTGTAATCTTTCCTTCTAGTGTCCACCTCATTTGATGCACCCGTGGCAAATAAAAGAAATCATTATCATCATCATCATCATCATCATCATCATCACCCTCACCATCACCATCACCATATCATCATCCTCATCATCATCAGTATTATTATTATTATTATTATTATTATTATTAGTAGTAGTAGTAGTAGTAGTAGTAGTAGTAGTAGTAGTAGTAGTAGTATCATCATCATCATTATTATAACCACCGACATATGAACTCACTCATAGTTTACATTAGGTTTTACAACACAAAGGATATCCAATATAAAACATTGAAGTCATGTTTTCCAGCAGCTCCAAAATTCCGTTCTCTTCGTTTCCTGACCGTTGTAACTTGAAAGACTTGCCACTTCCTTCGCTAATATCTTCTAACCCTACAGACATGACACATCAATCAGACGACAAATAACTGATTTGTTTATCTTTTACAGTAACGTCAGATCAAATGGAGAATTGAATTTGTTTAGATTTTGACTGAGATTTATTCACAAGAAACATCCTAGTTTTAGCAGCTGACCCAATCGATGCATTGTCGGACTATCGACTAGGGTGTCAGTAGTTCGTATCATGTCACCAGCGTTTAGTTATACCTACGAGCAAAATATTTAACATTTAGTCAATTTCCCTGACTCCAAATAAACATCGTACGCTGGCCACCCCCATAGTTCCACGCAATATCAATATATATTTCTTTACTACCCACAAGGGGCTAAACACAGAGGGGACAAACAAGGACAGACAAACGGATTAAGACGATTACATCGACCCCAGTAGGTAACTGGTACTTAATTTATCGACCCCGAAAGGATGAAAGGCAAAGTCGACCTCGGCGGAATTCGAACTCAGAGCGTAACGGCAGACGAAATACGGCTACGCATTTCGCCCGGGGTTCTAACGGTTCTGCCAACTCGCCGCCTTAGCCAACTCGCCGCCAATATCAATATCATATAACTAATGAGTTTTGTCGTGTTTTCTTTAACAAGAGTCCACAATATTATGTAAGTTGCGTGTGGAGACAAGAATAGCCACAGTAATATTTGAGTTTTCATATATTTTATAAACCCGCATCGCTAATATTCACATGTGTACATATAAATAATTTAAAGGAACAACGTTCATAAAACAATGAACATAATAGTTAGGAATAATACGTGCTAGATGATATTATGCAAGTGGTGCCAAATATCGTTTCAGTGAATCCAGTTGTCTCCCACATTTGCCGAAACGTAAGTGGAAGCGAGAGATCAACTCACTGAGCAAAGTGACATAGTTGCATCTAGACGGGTGAGTGACTCTGGCCTGAAGTTGAACTTGTCAGCTTTTTATTACCATAAGCCAAATTTTCGAGAAGCTTCGTTCAAGATATTTGGCAAGAAAACTCGTACACTTTCTTTGAAGTTCATCACATCAGCCATAATAATAAGAATATCAAGCCATATTCACGTTTGCATTATTGATTTTATGGTAACACTTTTCCTTTTACGGTGATACAATAGGTCGTGGCCCTGAACTGAGGAAGCCTGAGAGCTTTGGTTCTAAACTCAGAAGCCTTGTGTTATATTATGATTAGTTTGTGAGTTTAATCTCATGTATAAATGGAAGCTACTCTAGAATTTAATTTCAGATTAGAGTCGTCTGTTGTGGCGATTTACATTAAATCTAGTTACAAGCTAGCTATGTTGGTCAATGCATTAGTTCATCGAATCGTATTTTATTAATCTAGGAAAGAGTCCAATATTAATTTTTAGAAAAAGCCTACACATTTTCTAGGGTAGATAATTATTAACTGGAAATATCAAGGTCTATTAGGATTGTCTTCTATTTCTTCTTTTTGGTCCCACATAAGTAAATGGAAACTTGTTACGGGCGAGTGGACAGCTGAAGAAATCTTCAGAGGGAGGACTCCCGCCGGGCAAATGTTTCGGCCCATTGGTTCGTAACAATCTAATGAAGCAGGGCTCATCTAGCCCTGCTGCTTTCGTAATGCTATTTTTATTGAGGATTGAACTCGAAACCTTCGAGTGATCTTATTTCCCTGAACTATGGCGTATACCACACGGCTATGAAGATTATCGAAAGAACTTGCACGGTGGATCTATTTCAATCTGAGTTTTCCTCTATCTATTCTCTGTTTAGCGGCTTGCAGTATTCTTTTTCAGCTCTAGCTATCGCCTCTCTTTGCTGATAGCTTCATTGAGCTTTTTTTAGCTGCCTCTGACAGGCGTTTCCCCATTTTATGTTTTATACAATTTCGAAATTGATGATGATGGTGGTGGTGGTGGTGGCCGTTTGTCCACCCTATTTCCGTATCCATGGCTCTTTCCAGTAGATGGGGCTGGATTCTGCTATGAGAAATGGAAACACACTAAGGTAGAGAACTTAGATTGCCAACAGACTTTTGTGGTGAAATACTGGTGCTTTGATATATAGAACAAATTTCTGAATCTCCCTTTATGCTCTTCCTTACATGGTTGTGATGCAGGTGCTTATGCAAATGTGGTTAGTATTTCATTAACATCTGGTACAACGAGGTCGATGTAAAGTAAATATATAGTCTGACCTTTAACCACCGCAGGAAATTGCCTTTCTGGTGACTTGTCTTGCCACTTTCTCGATGTTTAGTAAAGATTAATGAGATACTCAACTTTACTTTCTCTTTTTTCTTACTGATCTTTAATCAGTCCATTTCTTTTGCAACATTTCCTTTCATTTTTTTTTTTGTCATCTAAATCGACATTATCTTCTTTTGAAGAGATAAAAGTATTTGTAAAGCTATTCTTGTAATTTCGGTACATTGTGTTTTATGGAAATTGCTTGCCTTTTCTTGAACCTTCTTATCTATCTTATATTATGTCTTCATGTATAGCAGAACCAGTTTTGTTTCTTTGAGCTCTTGTTCTTTGGTTTTATAGTTTTTGTGTTACTTTATTCCAATCTTTGATGGGCTTCACATATTCTAATTTTGTCTTTTCTTTGGGACAGTTGAAATAGTTGACGATTATATCTTCTTCACATGTTCGTATGAAAGCCCAGCTTCTGGAAGGTCAGCAGAAGTATTAGCTTACGTTTCGACAAATGTGGGGGACAATTGGATCCACTGAAACAATATTTGGTGACTATGCTAATAATAAGGATGTCTTCTTAAAGTAATAATTTGTTGTCATTTTATTTTGACATCGCTGCATGCGTTACCATGATTTTTGTTATGAGGTTTGTGGTGAGTGACATGGATTTTAACGAGCAAAGTAATTTAAATTCAAGCTAATTACGATACGGTTCTCTCATACCCTTAATCCATACATACCCTATTTCCAAGTTTTATATTTAAAATCTGTTTTGGTGTGTCTGGAACTATATTATCTAGAATTACATTACCTAATCTCCGGTTGTGATATGACAGGGTGTGATATGTGGTAAATTGGGTTGCTATTTCTAGTATGATAATCAACCGCTTAGTGGCGCTAATTTCGCTTGTGTCGTAGTGAACTTGTAAAATAATGTTACCTGGTCATGAACAACATCAGATATACAGGAGATCAAAATTGCAAGTAAAACATTCATCTCCAATATGAAGAATGTCAAACTGTGAAGTGTAAACATGACACACGTTCACAACTGTCTAATGTATCTAATAAATTTAACTGCTATTGCGATTAGTATGTGGGGGCATCCCCCTTACTAAAGTTCAGTATAAAACCAATCTATGTTCAATTATAATTAATTTACAAACGCAGTGGCGATTAATATCTATGAGTACATACCATAAAGTTGGTTAACTTGCAGTTTGGGATTTTTTAAAAAATTGGAAAATGACTGGAAGTGGTGTCAGTAACAATGCATTAGTTCATAGAATACATAGAGCGAACTGGTGAAATCTTCTAATATTAATTTTATTAACAGGACCCCATCATTAGGCCTTGTCTACAGGCTCCTACTAGTGTAGTACCTTCTTGTGATATCGTATTTCAGAAATAGCAATCAATGACCATTAAAAATATGATTTTTATCTTATATATGTAAGCTTTCTCATATTATATAAAATATATGTGCGTTCTGTACAATAGCTATATTACATAGATTTGTTTATATGAAATTATAAAGGATATCACTGTCTTAATTTCCGGTTAATTTACTTTCATTTTTTTGAAACTCCTAAACTGCATGTTACTGTGAAATTTTGTATAATACTGTGTTATGTTCATTTTTAATTCATTTATAAATTCAATGACAGTCAATATGTCTGGGTATACCCCGTAGTAGTTAACTATAAAACTATGTCTATTTATACTCAATACGGTCTCGCAAATTTGAACGTGAATATCAAATCGCTGTTCGAATCTGCCCGAACGTATTACGAATAAATAGACGCGTGATTATTTTGGTTCTCGTTTCACTACGTGCACCCAATGAATTATTATGTTTAATTACAGTTAGGTTATAAACACTGTGACAATTAATATCTATGCATATATCTCATACCACTATGTTATGTTTGATTACAATTATAGCAAGGTAATTTCTCTTAAGACGAAGGAACATTACAGTTGTAGTTGGTTAGCCTTAGTATTTGGTTATGGTCGTAACATTTACATAACTTCTGGCAATTATAATTTAGCTTGTTTTTAGCAAAGTTCCTTGTTGTAGAACAGTCATAAACAGCAATTTTCGGGAAGAGGGCTGCATGAGACATGGCTCATCATCATGTGAGCTGCACTACTAAAAAAATCCATGTTAATTTTACTTTAGGCGTACTAGACTGAAAGTTCCGCAGACCATATGTTGCACAAGACTGTTGTGGAATATATTTTGACAGGTTTTCAACAGGTGCTAGAATCGTTTATGTTGAATTTTAATAAATAGATGGATACTGAGCGAAAGCACATCATTTAGGTTGAAGGTTGAATTAAACGATTTTTTTTTTTCCTTTTTCTATTTTCCTTTTGGGAGATGTTGGTGTTGTGTGAATTGTATATTGAACTTCTTTCTCTATACCCACTTTTGTATATTGCTTTATGGTCAGGTGTTGAAATTTCGTTGAATATCGAGCTATTGGGAGGTAAATCTGAGAGTCCTAATGAAGTGTTCTTATTGAGATTTTTCATTATACTTTGAGAGTGATTATAGACTTTTCTTATCTGCACTAGTACATTAATATGTAAAGTGAAAGTATTAAGCCTGCATATAGCTTTGACCGCCAATGGTTCATTTTCTTTTTTTTTTATTCTTTTTTGTCAAAATGATACAAATTACATTGTGTAACACGATTTTTGTCCTTGGGTTGCAACTGTTATTTCTTATTTGCTTACCCCTAGAAAGTATGAAAAATGACAGACATTTCCTTCAGAGTTTGCTTTTGTTACATTCATTATAATCCCGAGGATTCCCACTCAACACATGACTATGATGTTTCCCCACTACTGCTGCTCAGCCATTAAGGGATATGCTCAAGTGATTAAAGTCAAGCAACTAACGTGTAAATCTGTGGCATTGAGCAGAATATTTGCTATAACGATATTTCTGCTTCAGCAACCCAGCACTGTATTTGTCTGAAATGTAATGGAAAATAGATCAGTTTCAAAACATTGATATGCAGGTAACAAAAGCAAAGTCTGAAGGGAATAGTTGTTTCCTTTGATTTTTAGATAGAAGCAAATAGAAAATAGCAATCATTGTCCAAAGAGATAAAAACAATTTGATATTTTGTTACACATGTTATAGATTTGGCCAATCGAAACGTTTGTTTAAACGAAGTTGTTCCCCAATGACGAAATACCAGTGAATAGCATATTTACGCTCAAACCTGACGGAACGTATTAAGCATGAATACGTGTCATCGTTCAAAATTTCGCTGTTCGCCGTCAGATTAAAACATAAAAGTGCACGATTACGTTGCAAATTTACAGACACTAAACATTTACCTACTTCACTACTTCAACATAAAAGTAATATTCAGAATTTAAAAATTAAGTAGCAGGATAATGTAAAATACCCGGTTTCTTTTTATCTACGGATTTCGTTTTCCCTTTTTATTTTCTTTGCATCTGATATATTTATATTTATATTACATTCTAAAGCTAAGACTTAATGTGGAATTCATAATTATGCAAATATGTCAACAGTTTTAAATATATAAAATTAAGATATTATTTCTGATGAATTGCGACTAAGAATTAAGTAGTTTATTTTGATTGACTTGTAATTTTATCACTAGAAGCGTGCATTTTACTGGAAAGATTGCAATTGTGACAAAGAGCGGTTAAGAAGTTGGCTTAGTGATACAGTGGTTCTACTCCAGTGTAGAACATTGAAAGAAATACTTTCTGTCACAGCACAACCTTTGGACCGCCAGTGAAACCAGATTTGGAGAGTGAGATTTGGCTGGCGGATACTGGGCAAACACTCATTTCATTCATTCAAACGCGCGCGCATATATTATAAGCTTAAAGCTTTTAAGCGATCACCGTGAATTGATTAAAGAAAATAGTTTAATATTGGAGCCCTCGACAGAAAAATCGCAAGATTTTCCGTCGAGGGTTTATATGCCCCACTATCAGACTGTTTTCTTTCTTTAAGGCGGCGAGCTGGCAGAATCGTTAGCACGCCGGGCGAAATGCTTAGCGGTATTTTGTCTGCCGCTACGTTCTAAGTTCAAATTCCGCCGAAGTCGACTTTGCCTTTCATCCTTTAGGGGTCGATTAAATAAGTACCAGTTACGCACTAGGGTCGATATAATCGACTTAATCCGTTTGTCTGTCCTTGTATGTCCTCTCTGTGTTTAGTCCCTTGTGGGTAGTAAAGAAATAGGTATTTCGCCCGTCGCTACGTTCTGAGTTCAAACACCACCTAGGTCGACTTTGCCTTTCATCCTTTCAGGGATAAATTAAATACCATTTACGCACTGGGGTCGATGTAATCGATTACTTCTCTATCCCAAATTTCAGGCCTTGTGTCTTCAATAGAAAGGATTATTATTTACAGAATTGTAAAATACGACATCTCTTACTAAATCATCGCATATGCATATATATATATGAGGTTCGATTTTGTACAAGGGAGAAGCACTATTGATGTTATCTTTCAGATAAAGCAGCTGTGGGAGAAGCATTTAGCCAAAACGAAATGTCTGTACTTGGCTTTTGTTGACATGCAGAAAGCCTTTAACCTTATCTGGTACTCAATACAGAAGTTATGTATAGATGAGTGGCTGGTGAGAGCTGTACACACTATATATAGTGATGGTGTCAGTAAGGTAAAAGTCGGCAATGAGTAAAGCAACGAATTTAGTTTACATGTAAGAGTTCACCTTCCTCTCGTTTACTCTTGTACTCTGTTGTACTCTTTCACTCCAACTTTCTCTCACTCTTTCTTCCTGTTTCTTGTCCCCGACTTCCTACGCAACCACTGAGCCTGGATGCGCATTCATCCATCCGTCGATGCTCTCGGTGACGGGGGTTGACCTGCTTTCTCTTCTTCGGGTCTTACGAATAGCAAAGGACCACATTTCGGACTTCTCCCATCTTGCGAGCTCTGGGACGAAGACCGTTCGCTCAACAGCAACAGCAGTAATAGCATCGACAAGAACAACAACAGCAACAACAACAACAAAAGCAACAGCAACAACAACGTCAGCAAGAGCAATAACATGAATCTATTGACATCTTGAAAAGCTGGTAACATACGGTAATGGGCCACTACGCGCTGCCACAATCTTTATATAGCTTCACAATGGAGTTTCAAGAAGACATCGAAAAGGCGCCAACACAAAATTGTAACCAATGACTTTTCTTTCGTTGATTGCTTCTTTCCTTCGTGTGTATACTGGCCAAGCTGGAGTAAGAAAAAGAATAGGAACTGGAATTGTATTGGTATTTGTATTTTCCCCAATGGTAAAACTGAAGTTTCTTAATCGTATTGTTCCGGTTTCAGTAAAACTGAACCTGGAACAATAAGGGCCGACCAAAACCTTGTGAATGGATTTGGTAAACGGAAACTCTTTGTATTTGTTGCTCATCGCAGCTTGATAACCGGTGTTGATTTGTTTATGTTCCTGTTGCTTAAGCGGTTCGGCAAAGAAGGAAAGGATAGAATAAATACTAGACTTACAAATAAATAAATAAATAAAGTACTGGAGTTGATTTGTCCAACTAAACTCTTCAAGGCTGTACCCCAGCATGGCCGCAGTCCAATGACTGAAACAAGAAGATAAAAATGAAACCTGTTTCGCAGACTCGACCCGCTGGAATCATAATTCTTCCTGTTTGGCACACGATACCGTGTGCTAAGCGGTGAGATAAGATTATTTGTTCCGTTTTAAGCACAAGCCCTTTCGGCAGAAGGAGGGAGACTGAAGTGTGAGTTATAATGGAAGGAGGAGTGTAGGATATAGTTGAAGGAGGGGTGTGAGGTAGAATCAAAGGAGAAGTGTATGGGTTATAGTCGAAGGAGGGGATGTGGGTTATAGTCAATGAACTCAACAGTATTATATTACTGGAATATTTTATAGACTTTGGAATGATGGAAATAAATTCCAATCCCAGCGGGATTTCGAGTCAAAGACGTGAGACAGCAAATGAAATACCGTTATGGTATCTTACTTAAGATCTTAGACTTAAGTTCCGTACTTAAGATACCATTGCGATATTTAATTTAATTGTCTTGTAAGTAGATGTAGAATCACTGCTTGGCTAAAGTTTCCTTATAAATGTGTGTTCTTGCAAAAAGAACATGATTTCTACATATCTGATTGTGCCATGTTGCAGTTATTTTTATGTTCTTGGCAAATTAACTAAATTTGTTTCAATTTTTTTTTGTCTATAACAGCAAGTTGTAGGTTTGTGATACGGATTCAATTTTCAGCAGAAGCCATATAATCTGTAACAGTCTACTATAATCTGTATAGCGCCCTAGTTAAGAGAATTTAAAAATTTTCTTCAAGAATCTTTGGTTTTTATTTTGTGATTTATGCTGTAAAAAGAGTCACAGGTTGATGATTAATTAAAGTATTGAACTATCGAACCGAAACAACGGTAAATAATCTGATCGTTATACTCCGTCACTGAACAGTGTAATGTGGCTAAGGTACTTCATTCAGGTTGACCGAGCCATAAATATGGATCTATTCCATCTCACTCACAGATTTTTTAATTAATTTTTTTTAACTAAACAGTTTGAAACTTCGAATACTGGTAGAATTTCTTACGTAGGACACAGTTTACTCTGAACGTTTTTGACAAAATTTCATATTTTAGAAGTTATTTTGTGTTAAAGTTGTCATATTTGGGTAATTCAACCAATCAACGACTGTATCTTATAAACCACTGAGGTTTATGAGATACAGGAGTACAGAATACTTAGCGGAAAATTATCTGTCTTGCACACCTTGGTTTATGCTTTCACTGACGAAAAGCAGGCAGCCGTATGGTTTTGTGTTTACAGCTTAAAATAACGATTTTTTTTCAATTTACGAGCAGCAAAACATAAAACTAAAACTATGTGGCCACCTGCTTTTGCATCTTCTCTCTGATTCAAATGGTTAACATGTTTTTATGTAGCTAATTCCAACATTTGGGATACTTGACTGGTCTGTAGAAGAAATCCACTGCATAGGCGTTAAAACCCGTAAGAAACTGAAATCAAATGGAAACCACCACAGGAATAGTGACGTTGAGAGGGTCTACTAAGAAGAGATAGATGCTTGAGATCAGTGCAGGCAGCCTACGAATGTCATATAGTCTCTTTCTCAAGCAGAAAAAATAAATTCATGAACTTAGTGCCGAAAAGTGAAGAGAACAATATCTTACGTGTCGGCAACCCTAAAACAGCTGGACTAACATACCTCAAAGGAGAACTAGGTATGAAACACTCAGTATACAAAAAAATATATAATAATTATAATAATAAATAAAAAGTCCATGCATGAGTATGCTTCCCAAAGACTTGAAGAAGGCAATGATATTGACATAAAGCAAAACCTTTCTTAGACTCGTGACCGCTACATCACTTCACAACTCTTCGAAGGCTATGCATTTGCTATCCAAGGACAGGAGATTGCTACTAAATACCTAACAAACAAAAGAAACAGTGAAGCCCTTGTAATTCCAGAATGCAAACGAAAATGTAGATTATGTCATATTTCTGTGGAAGACATCACGCATGTGATTATCAGTTGCCCAAAGATAAAACTGGAAATATATATTCACTTACTATTGAGGAATACATTGGCTTTATTAGTAAAGAATTATACAAGTTCTGCAAGACAGCCCCGGTGTCCGCCCTAGATACCATTAACATCAGTCACTGTAAACTAATGAACAAACTTGGAGTAGACGATCGCACGGAGCCCTGCAACTCAAGAGCCCTGCATTTCAACCTTAAAGACCACAAAGTAGGTTTCATAACCCAACCCTCTATAAGACTGATCTTCCCCACAAAATCGGACTTAAGACGAATCAGTAAGAATATACAAGACAAATCGGCAATGAGTAAAGCAATGAATTTAGTTTACATGTAAGAGTTCACCTTCCTCTCGTTTACTCTTGTACTCTGTTGTACTCTTTCGCTCCAACTTTCTCTCACTCTTTCTTCCTGTTTCTTGTCCCCGACTTCCTACGCAACAGCTGAGCCTGGATGCGCATTCATCCATCCGTCGATGCTCTCTTCTGCGGGTCTTACGCTAAGAATTAAGGTTGTTGAAAAGCCAGGCAACCCTATCAAATCTATAATTGGTAGAACCTATCCTTTTAGTAGAACCCCCTGTACGGATAAGTACTGTACTGTATGTAGATTTAGCCCACAAACAAACTGTAAAGCCAGAAATGTAGTCTATAGTATAAGATGTATAGAGGGACGATGCAGTAACAAGACAACGACATACGTAGGGGAAACGGCAAGAAGCATAGGAGAGCGGGTAAATGAACATATATGTATGTATGTACGTATGTATGTATGAATGTATATTTTTATATATAACATACATACATTTAATTTTATTAACGTCATTGCAATCTACCCATAGTCAAAAAATTATACATAAATAGTACAGCATCATCCCTTTCCACAACTAGCCCACGTAAGAGAGATAGCTGCAACTGTCGGTCTGGGAACGAATGCCTGCTGCAAGCCCATAACAGAAGGTTTAACGTGGTATATAAATGCATTGTCCACAACATATCACACAATTCTACTAGCTATTACATCAGATCTACTATCAATATTAAACAAAGATATTTTGCACATCCAAACCCATTTAAATGAGGGGCATAGCAAATTCACGTCCCTAGCCAACCACATACACCATCTGATAGATAAAAAATACCATAATAGATTCTGGAGTCCTACGTTCTACGTGTGGATTCTGCCAGAAAGAAGCCCTCCAAATATTAATTTATAATTCACCACAATTACTCAATAAGCAACACGAAGCTTTCTCTACATGTAAACATAAATTCTATCGCACCTTTAGATTCTTCCATAGGTCCAAATGCATGTGACTTGCCTATATGCATCCACAGTCGTTATTTTTTCTTTTCTTTTCTATCAACATAAATATCATAGAAGATAACTCGCTGCAATAATCTTTTTAAGATTTTATATTTTTAATTTTAATTTTTAATATAAAACCTTTTTAATTTTTAATTCTTTAATTTTTAATTCTTTAATTTTTAATCCTTTATCCATTTAATCGTATCTTGATCCTATATATACTCCCTTAAGCTAGGTATCTATTTTTTAACTATCCCTGCTGACCACTGAACTAAATTTTCTTTCTCACTACACCGAACCTAGAATTCATCTATTTATTTAATAAGCATAAATGCCTTCCTCCTCCACTTTACCAAAACCATAACGCCTGACCTCTCACCTCGAAACGACCCTTACGAAGAAAAATACTAACATCGTATCTTTATCTTTATTTTTTATTTTACTTTCACTCTCATTCATTCTTTCCTACACCTATCCCATTCCTTTCTTTTTTCTCTCTTTCTCATCTTTCTTCTAGTCACTCATTCACAACCCATATCTATCTATCTATCATGATGTCTGTCTTTCTCACTCTATATACCTTCGTGGACCATTTTCATATTAGCTAACCACTTAATTATATTCCTTCAACATGAACGCAACATTCAAAATACTGTTAAAATACAGCCTGGATTTACCTGAGATTACACCTAAGGTCCTATACCTTCACGGAAGTACGGACCAACCTCCATACGTTCTGGAAGAAGATGAGCTGTGAACTTTATTCTCCTGTCTGTATTTTTCTATCTACTGTTTTACTCTTTATTCATCTATCTACTATTTTATTCCTTATAAACTGTGAATTTCCCTGTCTAGATCTTTCATACATACTCGCCTTGTCTCTGACGACGGAATACCCAGTGTACAGACGTTAGCCTATCACTTGGGATATCCCAGAAAAAGCTGTAAGACTTCAAATTCACCTTACCTTAATTAAATATTCTAAATGACTTGAGATATCTGTCCTGCCTTGGTTTTGTTGTCCTTTTTCTTGTGTGGTAAGAAGCTTGCATCCTAACCACATGGTTCCGAGTTCAGTCCTACTGCGTGGTACCTTGGGCAAGTGTCTTCTACTCAAGCATCGGGGCGACCAAAGCTTTGGAGTGGATTTAGTAAACGGAAACTGAAAGACACCCGTCATGTGCGTGTGTGTATGTACCTATATATATATATATATATATATATAAATTAACAGAATGAGATAAAAATTCAAGGCTGTGAAAGATTTCAGGACATTTATAAAGAGAAGGTCTTACAGCTGTTTCCGGGATATTTTATATATCCCTTCATCGGAGACGGTGTGAGAAGATGGTTAAACAATAGTTATTCTAGAGAAGAATGAAATAGAAAGTGAAGTGGAGAAATGAAAACAGACGAGAGATATGCAGGGATATTGTTTCTGCAGTTTCATTATTTAAGCAGAATGGTATACATATAAGATTCCAGTACCTTGTGAGTAAGTTCCAATAGTATTTAAAATTG
>NC_043006.1:23227577-23235077 GCF_006345805.1 Octopus sinensis | reverse complement strand
GAAATACCATTCAAGTACTGAAACGGATGATATCGATTAACCACCAGCCCCTCAAAATTACTGGCCTTGTGACAAAATTAGAAAGCATAATTGGCAACTGTTTGCTTCCTGTTGTATTGTTGTTAACAACGTTGTTGCTGTCAGTGCTGTTATTGTTGCAGCTTTTGATGCTGCTTCCGGTTCACCTCAGAAACTGCTTTTCTATCCTATCTGAATGAGAAATGTCATGATATACACTTGACATATACAGGCACGCACACGCACATTCACATAAACATAAACACACGTATTCGTGTGACTATATACGTACGTACGTACGTATGTACGTATGTATGTATGTATGTATGTATGTATGTATGTATGTATGTATGTATGTATGTATGTATGTATAAATGTATGTATGTATGTATGTATATATATGTATATTATATTATAAGATACTAAATATACAATATATATGCAAAGAAATCATGTATCATATAATATATGTGTATATATATATTATATATATATAAACATATATACGTTTAAATATTTGTTGTGCAAGATTTTTTATGTGAAGTCGAGTGTTGAAACAGATATTGTTATATTTCGGAATGGTCATATTGCCAGTTTAGCCAATAAAAACACACGCACTATATATTTGGTGTTATTTTGCTTCAGTGTTATTTATTTTTTACATTAATCTTAATCTTATTTCGACAAACTTAAGCTAAGAATTAAGGTTGTTGAACAGCCAGGCAACCCTATGAAATCTATAATTGGTAGAACCTATCCTTTTAGTAGAACCCCCTGTACGGATAAGTATTGTACTGTATGTAGATTTAGCCCACAAACAAACTGTAAAGTCAGAAATGTAGTCTATAGTATAAGATGTATAGAGGGATGATGCAGTAACAAGACAACGACATACATAGGGGAAACGGCAAGAAGCATAGGAGAGCGAGTAAATGAATAATTGGAGACGACTCAAGGAAGGTAAAAGCTCATCGATTCTGTACCAACACGCCGAACAGGAACACGGGGGATCAATCAATAACATAGAAATTAAAATATTGTCCACACATAGAACAGATGCAACAATTAGACAATTACACACATAATAGAAAATAAACCTAGCCTGAATAGAAAACTAGAATGGAGCACTAGCACACACCACAACTTATGACGATAGAGGATCCCGAAAACATAATAAATACACAGATAAATAGACAAATAGAAATAAATAACTATATATACATATATATATTTTTTTTTTTTCGATTCGATTTATTATTATTATTACTAGTATTGTTGTTATACATACATACATACAAGCATATGTAATGATAATAATAAGTGGATGAAAACACATGAACAAAATAAGAATAAACAACAACAACAAAAACAAATTACATGAACGTATATAAACAGAAGATACAAATATTACAGGCATCCCCCCACATACACACACTAAATAAACATAGACGCACATAGAGATATAAGCATGCGCAAATGAAGACATACAATAGAAATACAAAATGGCTGACGGTTAGTAAGGAGAGACACAAATAAGAAAGAAGAAAACAAAGGACCACTGATGCGGTCACAGGAGTGTGACGAAAGAACTCTGGCCGAAATAAGATTAAGATTAATGTAAAAAATAAATAACACTGAAGCAAAATAACACCATATATAGTGCGTGTGTTTTTATTGGCTAAACTGGCAATATGACCATTCCGAAATATAACAATAAACATATGTATAATATATATATATATATATATATATATATATATATATATATATATATATATATATATATATATATATATATATACAATTGAGATTGGGGTTGTAAATGCAACCCTCTATGGGATAACATATATCCAATATACTGCTAGTGAAGTACCCAACAAAGTTAATACATAAATGTTAATGATTGCGATGCAATCAATTCATTTACTGTATTATATGGGCAAAGGTAAAATGGAGAAATACATTTAAATCAAATATCAATTACCAGTCTCTGAAGAGGCCTTGTGATATTTTTGTAAATGTCTCATTTATATCTATACTAGCAGTATCGCCCAGCGTTGCTCGGGTTGTAAGGGAAATAACTATATAAGCATTTTTAGAGAGTTATAGCCAAAAAATTGCAAAAAATGCATTAAAAATTGAAAAAAAATTAAGGTAAATTTTTTTTTTAAATCGTTGACACATCGTAGATATTTTTAGAGAGTTACTTCCCTTATATAAAAGCGAAAAAATGCATTAAAATGGAAAAATATGATGGTAAATTTTTTTAAAATCGTAGACTCATCGTAGACGCGCGCTAATACCCAGAAGGGCTCGATATGAATCACGACTATAAGATACCCGCTTTTGGTTAAACTGCACCGCAAAATGTGGGAGTAGTTACGAATCTAAATCGTAGGGGACAGACACACAACTTCACTCTTATATAAAGATGCTTTTTTTTTCAGTCATAGAGTTAGATTTATGAAGGTCTTCAGTAGAAAATCCTTCGAATTCTGACTCGCTGCTTGATATAATGAAATTCGTATCCATTTTTTGTCAGAATTACAAATTTTGAAAACACAATAGGAACAAATTTCGGAAAAAATCTCCCATAATTCACGGAATTAAAATTACACTTCGATTTTTGTACAAAACTGTATTTGAAGTGTTTACGAAGTATAATATGTGTTTTCACGAATGTACTAAAGAGATTTACTCTGATATTCTCATTTAAATATGAATAGGTAAATTCGGGGGTTTGGTAACGAAAGGGTTTATATATGTGTCGTCTTTTTATACATAAACACTGTTTCATACTTTCAGTTTAGTCTTCCTCAAATCACTCTGTCGCTATTTACTCTCTTCCAAGAACATTTTCACTCACTCTTATCTGTTAGCTTGCCATACATTTTACTCATGTATCTATCAGCGTGATAGACAGAAACAAATATTACATCTAGTTTCACTTTATTCGTTGCACACTGTGTGTGCGTTTACGTGTGCTGTAAACCAGACTAAGAAAAGCATTTGACATACACACCAGAATGTGAGTTTTCTGTAAATTTTGCTTAATTGGAGTTTAAATTTTAAAAACTGGACCTGGCAAAACCCGATGCATTCTACTCTTAAAAATGCTAGGTAAATTGTAATTGAAGAAATCCTATATTGTAGATTTCTATAACTGACAAAGGGAGGCAGATAAAATCTGCTTTTTATAATAAGAGATATTGACCAACCATAAAGGGCTAATATTGGTAAAATGAGACATACTTATCGACATGGCCGAAACAGCTGTAAGATGTAATTTATACTTATATTTATATTCTCTTTTATATATATTCTACTTATTATACAACATTACTCTTTTATGTACATTTTTTATGAACATTCCTTTATGTACACTGATTTGTTCTGCTTTTTATATTTAATCCTACAGTCTCTTATGTGGTGGTTTAATAAAGTATGTGATTGAGTATTATCTGGTAATTGATATTTGATTTAGATGTATTTCTCCATTTTCTTATCTTGTATATATATATATATATATATATATATATATATATAATATATATATAAACACGTTTATATATTTGTTGTACAAGATTTTTTATGTGAAGTCGTGTGTTGAAACAGATATTGTTTATATTTCGGAATGGTAATTTTGCCAGTTTAGCCAATAAAAACACACGCACTGAAGCAAAATAACACCAAATATATAGAGCGTGTGTTTTTATTGGCTAAACTGGCAAAATGACCATTCCGAAATATAACATATATATAATAAACATAATATATATATATATATATATATATATATACTATATATATAATATATATATATATATATATATATATATATATATATATATATATATATATATATATATTATACATATATAATACATACGTTTAAATATATATATATATAGATATATATATATACGCATACACATATACACATTGTTAGGCTTTTATAGGCGCTGGAGTGGCTGTGTGGTAAGAAGCTTGCTTCCCACCCCATGGTTCCAGGTTCAGTCCCACTGCGTGGCACCTTGGGCAGTGTCTTCTACTACAACCTCGGGCCGACCAAAGCCTTGTGAGTGGATCTGCTTGACGGAAACTGAAAGAAGCCCGTCGTATATATATATATATATATATATATATATATATATAATATATATATATATATATATATATATATATATATATATATAATGTATGTGTGTGTGTGTATTATGTATGCATGTATTTGTGTTTCTCTCCCTAGCATCGCTTGACAACTCATGTTGGTGTGTTTACGTCCCCGTAACTTAGCGGTTCGGCAAAGGAACCGATAGAGTAAGTACCGGGCTTACTAAGAATAAGTCTGGAGTCAATTTGTTCGACTAAAACCGGTGCTCCAGCATAGCCGCAGTCAAATGACTGAAACAAGTAAAAGAATAAAGGAATATATATATATAAGTAAATCACGATGGGTGTTTTCGGGCGATTATAGTCCTTGACAATATATATCTTTACAATTATGTGCTTTAACTACAGCATTACAGCATTTAGCTACTATTTCTAGCAATGTGGGTGTTTCTAACACCCTAGTCATATTTAGTGACTATAGTTTTCCATTTTGGTAAGACATCGTACACTGGTATCTATAATAACTTTATATATATATATATATATATATATATATATATATATATATATATATATATATATATACATATATATATATATATACACGTGGATGTATGTATGTGTGTGGATGTGAAAATGTTTCTTGTGCGAGTGTATTTTCATACGCCAATATGTGCCGTCATCTTCCAAACTTGTTGACAATTTGTAACATTATCCAATCACAAAATGCTACACTCCCACGTGAGCAGGACAAAAGAAACCGAAAGGACCAATCATTATTAATTGAATTCCAATGAAAATTACGCCTCACCCTTTCGCCTGTCACTCGGCGTTTTCATTATTTCCTTGTTACGTTGGTTTCTTGTTTGCTGTAGTTCTTTTTATATCGTGGTCACCCCTACCCATTGGCGGGATTGATTAAAGAAATGAACTCTCCATCTATTTTTTCCGCTTTTATGTGTGTATGTGTGTGTGTGTACATATACACACACACATCTATATCTATTATCTGTATATATGTGTATGTGTGTGTATATATACGTATCTCTGTATACATACATATAAATATATATATATATGTATGAATGTGTGTGTGTGTACACGCACGCACACATTCACATATGTGTATAAATGTATACGTACATATGTGTGTGTGTGTATATATATATATATATATATAATATATATATATATATATATATATATATATACACGTGTGTGTATATGTGTATGCGCGTCTGTGTGTGTGTATATAAATGCAGTGGTGCAAATTTCGTTTAATGTTTAACCGATGACAGGAAGGCGGCGTTGTTAGAGAAAATTCAGCGGAGACACAAAAATAACACGGGTAACTTAGATTAGGGTTAAGACCTTGTCGCGGGCGTCTTTTATATTTCGTTTCCCATTTTATACGTCTAGGATACTACTACTACTACTACTACTACTACTACTACTACTATTTCTTTCAATGGCGGATGTATTATCATTAAGTTGTGATATTATTTTATTTAATACGGAAGCACTCCGTCGGTTTCGACGATGAGGGTTCCGGTTGATCCGAATCAACGGAACAGCCTGCTCGTGAAATTAACGTGTATGTGGCTGAGCACTCCACAGGCACGTGTACCCTTAACGTAGTTCTCGGGGATATTCAGCGTGACACAGAGTGTGACAAGGCCGGCCCCTTGAAATACAGGTACAACAGAAACAGGAAGTAAGAGTGAGAGAAAGTTGTGGTGAAAGAGTACAGCAGGGATCACCACAATCCCCTGCCGGAGCCTCGTGGAGCTTTTAGGTGTTTTCGGTCAATAAACACTCACAACGCCCGGTCTGGGAATCGAAACCACGATCCTATGACCGCGAGTCCGCTGCCCTAACCACTGGGCCATTGCGCCTCCTTTATTTAATAACATTCACTAAGTAACGTACACACACACTATGCGTGTGTGTGCTTTTCTTTCGCAAGTTTCCTGGTTTGAAATCTTACATTCAAGGAGATATTGTCCCATTTACTTGAACTTGCTTCGACAATCTGTCATGCCAAGCATTGAAGAGGAGTTTGAGGATGTGCAGTTTATTTCCAACAAGATGGGGTATTCTAGAGATTTTGCTGAACAGGTAAATTAGACGAAAATTTTCAGTAAAACACCTTCCACATTCACCCGACGTCTCATACCACTAGACAATTTTTATGGGGATACTTAAAAAATCAAGTTTACAGAACAAAACCGACAACAGTCGGTGAAATGAGAGAAGCCATTGATCAAGAATGCACACAAATCCTGAACAAAATGTTTCTTGATATTTGTGATTCCATTGCTTCGCGTTGTCAACAGAAACTGGATCAGTAGTCATCAATTTGAAAACAGGCATTCGTAGAAACAAATTCTGTCTGTATATGGCTTATGAAATTTTGAAGACGAAATATATTTTAAGAAACATTGTCTCTACAAATCATTCAATGTGTGTATAAATAGTTTTCGGACATTTTTAGCAGGTGTAAACACATGGACAGGATTCTTTTCTGGAACTGGAAGACACGATCCACTCTAGATTGAATTACTGTCTCGCAGATTTTGATATATTTTTTGTTATTCTATGCTATACCAGTTGTATTTAATGTGCTTTCTCCAATCAAGGAAGACGAGTATCTTAGTTTTCTTGATTTCATTTTTTTTCCTCGTTCCATTTTCTTGCACCAATCTTCTTCACGGTTTTTCCACGTATTTTTCCATATATTCTCACTGTCCAGCGTCCTTGGTTTAAAAAAATATATAGCGCATAAATAGGGCCTGAAAGATTGTTTGGAGATACATGGCGTATTTTATAAATATGCCTGTTCAAGTATCATAACAGCATGAAATTACTAGTAGCACTTTTGGTTATATATATATATATATATGGTGGTTGTCTACTCCTTATGCAATGTTTGAAAAAAAACATTCGCACCGAAAGCGTATAGAAAGATTGTTTGCATAAAAACAAATACGAACTAACATAGTTCTTAAATTTGGCGGAAACGGGGAGGCTAATTCGCTGGTATAAAGGTAACACACTTAGTCGCGTTAACAAAGGGATGAAGGTTCAAGTCCCATGAGGTTGGGAAAGCATTTCTTTTTTTTTCTGCCGATGGCTTATATGCCCCTTTATTAGACTATCTTCCTTACTCATTGCATAAGCTTTAAGCTTTTATAAAAATACCATTATTATTATTCACAGGATTGTAGAACACGGCGCCATATTAAAAAACCATTCGCACCGAAATATATATATAGTTGGAATTTACTAAAAGACAAAAGACGAAGACAGGTGTGTAAACAGCAAACAGGTGTATTAGTTTATATATTGATATATATAAATATATATATA
>NC_043006.1:23207577-23222577 GCF_006345805.1 Octopus sinensis | reverse complement strand
ATGAAAGAAGTTTCCCGTAATAGCTACTAATATATATTCTTTTATTCTTTTATTTGTTTCAGTCATTTGACTGCGGCCATGCTGGAGCACCGCCTTTAGTCGTGAAAATCGACCCCAGGACTTATTCTTTGTAAGCCTAGTACTTATTCTATCGGTTTTTGCCGAGCCGCTAAGTTAGGAGACATAAACACACCAGCATCGGTTATCAAGCGATGTTGGGTGGGGGACAAGCATAGACACACACACTGGTGCTCCAAAACACCTAACAGAAATGCTAATCCATACTAAGATGAGTAGCAGAAGCAGTAGAATATTGTACTGAATGCCATGATGTTCCTCCTATCTCAGTTCTATTGCAAACAATCGATTTTCAATATCCCAGATGTCAATAAAATAAATACAAGTGATGTGCTGGAATTGATTCCATCGAATAGTGTCTTTCAATTCCTTACAATGAAAAGAATTCCGTTTTATGAATGTTTCTAGAAATGTAGAAACATTTTCTGTTTCTTTAAAGCAACTTTACTTTAGCGGTACATTGAGTTATTGTTTATTGTGTTTTGTCTTTAAAGGTCATTGGCCAAGATGCCTTCTCTGGTGAGCATCAACACAGAAGAAGCCTGTGATACACTGGTTGGACTGGTGAAACGACAGAAAAAAATATGCAAAAAGAATTTAATAATGATGGAAAGTGTTAAACAGGGAGCCATTTTGGCTATCCAAGAATGTCAGGAGCAGTTTAAGAGCAGACGTTGGAATTGCAGCTCCATCGAGTCATTAGACAGCCCTGGAAATATTTTGAACAAAGGTAAATAACTGTCGTTTTAATTAATTATAAATAGATAATTAAATTTATTGCAAACATCCCCGCACCATGTCCTCTCTGAATGTAAATGCCACTCAGCTGGAGCACCCACAGTCTCTCTTAACGCTGTACCTCTGTATCATCAAGTATCTCTCCTAGCAAAAGCTCATCATTACCATAGCTATGACCGCATTGCAAAGACTTGCCCGCCTCTCTAGGCCAAAAGATATTTCATCTCCCAACAGCTTCTGAAAATCTACAAAGTTCAAGTGAGGACCACAATTTAGTTCTGCGGCCTACTTCTGCAACTGAGCTGCCACGACGCACACTAACATCTTAGAACGCATTAAGAAAAGTGTCACTTGGCAGATAGTCACTCCATCACCAAGAGACACGTTCGAGCCTCTGTCGCACTGGTGTACTGCCTCTGGTCTCTTCCCTTCAGAGCTGGCTGGTATCGTACTTCTACCACTCACGCACTTCGACTTGCTTGTCTCTCTCTGCCTCTCGGCACCTTTGATGCGTCGAACCCCGTTTCCCTTTACTAACCACTGTGTCAACCATTCATCTTTAGAACATTGGCATTCTGGAATCTCCTACCCGCTCATGTCTTGTGGGAATTAACCAGCAAGTAAGACATGTTTAAAAGGAACGTTAACGGTATTAGTCTCAGATGTCTTCGAGGGCCTGCAAGGCTCTTTTGATGTGCGCGCGCACGTGTGTTTGTGTGTGTGCGCGTGTGTGTACACACATTCATACATACGAATATACATACATATTTATATGTGTGCGTATGATATATGTACATATGATATTGATATATAATATATATAAGTATGTATGTATTTCTGTATGTATACATGTGTGCATGTGTGTGTAATAAGTTCCAAAATGTATAGATATATGTGTGTATATATATACATATATTTTCTTTATTTAATCTGTTATTAGCATATTAAACGCAGTAAAATCTTCGGATTGAAACCGGATGACAAAATAGAAACTGGCTAATTTTCCACCAACTAATTTACTCACCAAAATGTTTATTAACTCAATCAGCGCCTGAAGACATCTGGAATTTGAAGTCGTCCGAATCGTAAGATTAAATAAGCGAAATATTAAATTTCAAACTTGAATCCGTATATTAAATCTTTGACCCTCCTGACCAATTACTCGGGGATATATTAGCAATAGAGCAAAATATTTTTTAATTAATTAATGATTCAGCAATGATAGATCACTGAATATATTTCTATTTTACCCTCAGTTGCGGAATGCAGACAGAAGACCATGAAAAATAACAGAAGGAGGGAATTACATTTGAAAAAAATATTCAGCGCTTCTATGTTCATAATCATATATATATATATATATATATATGGCAATTGTTCAGTTTAGGTATATAAAAAAGTAAATAACATTAAGGGGAGGTAAGCAGTAAAAGAAGCAGATTACTTTTTATACAGCATAAAGAAGGCGACCGCCGCCAGAAAGTGAACAAATGTCTTCTTTTTCTCAGTGGAATTATGCCAGAAAAACTCATGCAGATACGAAACAAACAATTCGTTCGATGTCCCAAACTGTTATCTCAACTTCCAATTCACCCGCATCCACATATTTTCCACATTTTGTGCGTGGACATCTTGATCATGAAGATCAACAAAATGTTTTTTGTTGGTGTAGGCACGAAGATTGAGGATTCCGATGTTATTATATGCTCGCCATCCATCGCTGACTATGTGAGACCTAGGCAAAATCCACTTTGTATCAGCTCAGTTAAAGTTTCTTCTGTGCGATCAGGTACTTCGACCAAAAGACACTTTCTTGAGACTCTCTCTATGCCACCGAATACCCAATGTCCTTTTGCTTCTTTTACTATTTATCTCCTCCTTAATTTTTATTTACTTTTTTTATATAACGGAACAATTACCTGTATACACACACAACCACATACAAATTGTTCACAAGCTAAACTTATTTTAATAATAAATCTCTGAACGAGATGTAAACAGTAACTGCTCGACAACGTAAAGTATACTAGCCATCTCAATATGGCTAACCACGAAGGGTGGGTGTTACTGTAGCTTTTAGCCCCAGGAGATCATCGTCTCCAGCTGGCTTTAGGCACACTTTCTGTGCCCTTATGGTATTTGCAAAGGGAGGTCACCTGGGGCTAAAAGCTACAGTAACACCCACTCTTAGTGGTTAGCCATATTGAGATGGCTAGTATACTTTACGTTAAACTTATTTCGTTTATCATCTAACATTTAGTTTCTGTTTCCTTATTCAATTGTTTACTTCTTTATGGATGTATATATACATATATATACACACACATATATATACGTTATTTACTTTCAGCTACTCGTGAGTCTGCCTTTGTGTATGCCATATCGTCGGCTGCAGTTGCCCATACTGTCACTCGAGCTTGCAGCAGCGGGAAAATGGAACAATGTGGCTGTGATCGGATCGTACATAAAAATGCTTCGATAGAAAGCACTTTCATTTGGTCTGGCTGTTCTGATAATATAGCGTTTGGATCAGCTTTCTCTCAGACTTTTGTTGATGCAAAAGAAAGACGAAGGAAAATAAACGGTCGGAGTTTGATGAATCTTCATAATAACCAAGCTGGACGAAAGGTAAGATAATAAGTTGTTATAATAAAGAGTGGCATATCGTGGCTTGACAGCATACCAAGGACAGTGCAAGTATTGCAGAGAAGATGTGTTATTTTGCTTATTTCTTATTTTTCATTTACTATTACTATTACAGCCAGCTCGCTGAATCATTAGCATCTCGGGGAAAATGCTTAAGCGTCATTCCTTCAGGCTTTACGTTCTAACTTCAAATTCAGATGAGGTTGAGACTTTGCCTCTCATCCTTTTGCAGTCGTTAAAAGTATGAGTTGATGTGCTTGATAGGCGCAGGAGTGGCTGTGTGGTAAGTAGCTTGTTTACCAACCACATGGTTCCGGGTTCAGTCCCACTGCGTGGAACTTTGGGCAAGTGTCTTCTACTTATAGCCTCGGGCCGACCAATGCCTTGTGAGTGGATTTGGTAGAAGGAAACTCAAAGAAGCCCGTCGTATATATGTATATATATATATATTATATATATATATATATATAATATATATATATATATATATATATATATATATATATATATGCGTGTGTGTGTTTGTGTGTCTTGTGTTTGTCCCCCTAGCATTGCTTGACAACCGATGCTGGTGTGTTTATGTCCCCGTTACTTAGCGGTTCGGCAAAAGAGAGCGATAGAATAAATACTGGGCTTACAAAAAGAATAAGTCCCGGGGTCGAGTTGCTCGATTAAAGGCAGTGCTCCAGCATGGCCGCAGTCAAATAACTGAAACAAGTAAAAGAGTAAAAGAGAGTAAAGTGTATGCAATCGACAAGCCATCTTCCCACCAAATTTCACATATTGTGTCTATACAGTCGTAGCCAAAAATTTGGAACATCATAGAGAGAGGGAGTGAGAGGGGGAGAGTAAGAGAGAGGGGGAACGAGAGAGAGAGGATGATGCAGGATCAATCATGTCCACAAATCAATGTAGTCAACGTTGATCTTCAATGTAGATGCATTGCGTGTTGGTAATAATGTTAACAATATAGATGTATAAAAAAATGGAAGCAAATTAGCTGGAAGTGAAAACAATGACACCCTCATAATTTCATAGAGGCAACTGGTGAAATCCCGTAATTTAATGGACATTATGCCACAACAACGGACACCTGCTTGTATAGTACTTTCTTGTGTTATCTTCAGTAGTTCAGAATAGCTGCTGAGGTACGCCGTTCAAATGCACTATACTCAGCAACGAACACCACTGAGAAAAGCAATTCAGTGGCTTTTATGTCGATGCATGATAGCCGACATGCGTTAAATGTGAGTAATACAATAATCCTGCACTACTACTGAACCTTACAGGAAGAATCGACGGGACATTGTGGCAATTTACCTGTCGATTCACGTCTTATATATATATTGCTTTCAAGTTTTTTGGCTCAAGGCCAGTAATTTCAGGGGTTGAGATAGGTCGGTTAGATCGATTCCAGTGCTCAACTGGTACTTATTATGGCGACCCTGGAAGGGTAAAAGGCAAAGTCGACCTCGGCGGAAATTGAACTCATAACGTAGAGACGGACGAAATACTGCTAAGCATTTTGCCAGACGTGCTTACGATTCGACCAGCTCACCGACTTTCACGTTTTATATATTGGTGACGAGACAGATTGTTTACATGATAGTTTTGCATTTCATTGTCAAAATTTCCGATTCATTTGCGGTAATATTTTTAGCTGCACGTTATCTAGCTAATCGATACTACAGCATTTCTAAATTTGATTCAAATAATCCAATCAGGGAGTTTGGTTTACGAAACAAAATGTCTATTGTTTTTATAGGTGGTGGTCATGGTTGTAGTGTCTTTAAAATTCCTCAGCACTCGGCCTTCAAATATAAATGAGTTTGCTTTAGTTTACTTCAATTAACCAAAATATTTCAGTTAATGTTTCATCCCTGATAGATCAATGAATATATATCTTTATATATAAAAGAGAAGTTGTGTGTCTGTCTCCTACGATTTAGATTCCTAACTACTCCCACATTTTGCGGTGCAGTTTAACCAAAACCGGGTAACTTATAGTCGTCATTCATATCGAGCCCTTCTGGGTATTAGCGCGCGTCTACGATGAGTCTATGATTTTAAAAAATATTACCATCATTTTTTTCCATTTTAATGCATTTTTTCGCTATTATATAAGGGAAGTAACTCTCTAAAAATGTCTACGATGAGTCAACGATTTAAAAAAAATTTACCATCATTTGTTTTCCATTTTTAATGCAGTTTTTTGCTATTTTTTGGCTATAACTCTCTAAAAATGCTTATATAGTTATTTCCCTTACAAACCCGAGCAACGCCGGGCGATACTGCTAGTATGTATTAAACTTGCTAAGGAAATATTCCTTAGACAGATATAAAAGAAGGGGTTGGATGCTTGGTGGCATTTCTTGCTGCTTCTATATTCATTTTCAGGCGCGAATCGGCAGGATTGGACATCGATCAGAGTTTTTGGTTCAAATCCCGCCGAGATCAACTTTGGTTTCAATCCTTTCGTGGGGTCGGGGTGGGGGCGGGTAATAAAAAAACCACGTTAGCACTGAAGTCAATTCTTCAACTTCTTCACTTTCCCTCTCCCTTCTTCTGTCTGTCTTTCTATGTCTCTCTCTCTCTCTCTCTCTCTCTCTCTCTCTCTCTCTCTCTATCTCACCCGCTCTCTCCCTCATCCCTAATTCAGGGATTTTGCCTTCTCACAAGGTGTCATACGGCTTCGGCTTGAGAATTATGCTTAAGGTGCTCTTCTTTATAGATACTCATCAACGTATATGTTGATTTCACAAGTGTGAATTCAGTTGGACAACCAACCGAAACTTCATCGTCGAAACCGACGGAGAATCCGTCAAACTGATGCTCAGGTTCATTTTTAAAAATATATTTCTTATGTGTGTGTCTACACAACTCACACACACACTTATGTATATAGATGTATGCATACATTATCTCTGTATGTATGTATGTATGTATGTATATATATATATATGTGTGTGTGTGTGTGTGTGTGATTGAATATATATATATATATGCGCACATGTGGCTGCGTGGGAAGAAGCTTGCTTTCCAACCACATGGTTCCGGGCTCAGTCCCACTGCGTGGCACCTTCGGCAAGTGTCTTCTGTTATTACAGGGTCGACCAAATCCTTGTGAGTGGATTTGGTATACTTAAACTGAAAGAAGACTGTCATGTATATTTATATATGTATATATATATATATATTTCTGAGTCTGTGTTTGTCCACCCACCCCCATCGACTGGTAACCGATGTTGGTGTGTTTACGTAACTTAGCGGTTCGGCAAAAGAAACCGATAGAATAAGTACTAGGGTTACAAAGAGTAAATTCTGGGGTCGATTTGTTCGACTAAAGCGGTGCTCCAGCATGGCCGCAGTCAAATGACTGAAACAAGTAAAAAGATATATATCTATATCTATATCTATCTATCTATCTATCTATCTATCTATCTATCTATCTATCTATCTATCTATCTATCTATCTATCTATCTATCTATCTATTTCTTTTTGTGTATGTGTGTGTCCTTGTCTGGGCATATTACCATAGTACCTATCTATCTACTTACCTGTCTGTTTACCTACATATCCTTTTATCTACTTATATGTGACTGTGTGGTATGTAGCTTGCTTTCCAACCATATGGTTTCGTGTTCATTCCCACCGCGTGGCACCTTGGGCAAGTGTCTTCTACTATAGCCTCGGGTCAACCAGTCTTGTGAGTAGATTTGGTAGACGGAAACTGAAAGAAGCCCATATATATATGTGTGTGTTTGTTTGTGTGTGTGTGTGTGTGTGTGTGTGTGTGCGTGTATTTGTCCCACCAACATCGTTTGACAACCGATGCTGGTGTGTTTACGTCCCCATAACTTAGCTGTTCAGCAAGACAGACCAATAGAATAAGTACAAGGCTTACAAAGAATAAGTCCTGGGGTCGATTTGCTCGACTAAAGCGGTACTCCAGCATGGCCGTTGTCAAATGACTGAAACAAGTAAACGAGTAAAAGAATAAAAGTACATACATACATACATACATACATACATACATACGTACATATATATATATATATATCTAAGAATATATGTAAGAATATATATATATCCGCCTACATAACAGACTACTAACAAATCTACCTTTGTATGTATATACTGTGGGTATTGGAGTATCATTAGCTCCTAAGAGTAACAGTATACTCTTTTATACTCTTTTACTTGTTTCAGTCATTTGACTGCGGCCATGCTGGAGCACCGCCTTTAGTCGAGCAAATCGACCCCGGGACTTATTCTTTGTAAGCCCAGTACTTATTCTATCGGTCTCTTTTGCCGTACCGCTAAGTGACGGCGACGTAAAACACACCAGCATCGGTTGTCAAGCATTGCTAGGGGGACAAACACAGACACACAAACATATACACACACATAGATATATATACATATATACGACGGGCTTCTTTCAGTTTCCGTCTACCAAATCCACTCACAAGTCTTTGGTCGGCCCGAGGCTATAGTAGAAGACGCTTGCCCAAGATGCCACGCAGTATTATTTTTGAATAAAACACAGAACTAATATTTGTTTGGCTTCTTTATTACTTTTAGGTCGGTACACATCCATGGGTACGCTGACACCAGCACACACCACAGAGACTCACTCCAACATTTCAAAGATTTTTTATCCTTTACATCATTAATTCTTATATTTATGTCATTAAATTTTGTTAAGCATACAAGTTAAGATATTACCATTATGAAGTGTCACCATATGCACCTCGCCGCACCCACATACTTACATACACAAATAGAAAGAATGAAAAGAAATAGATACTTCGATAGATAGATAGATAGTTAGATAGATAGATAGTTAGATAGATAGATAGATGGATAAATAGATAGATAGATAGATAGATAGATGGATGGATGGATGGATGGATGGATGGACGGACGGACGGACGGACGGACAGACAGACAGACAGACAGACAGACAGACAGACAGACAGACAGACAGATAGATAGATAATCCAAGCGAAGAATATACAGACGGACTGACAGACATGAGTACATATAAATATATTATATTATTATACGTGTGTGGTGTGTTGTAGTCATAGCTGCATGGGGGACATCGTTGTTGCGTATATTTCATTCAAAATATATACTTACAAACATAGTATATATACATATACGTACATACATGCATGGTTATATATGTGTGTGTGTGTGTGAGTACACATGCATATGTGTATATATATGTATATATGTACATATATATATATATATATATATATATATACATGCATGCATATATATACATGTATATGTATATATACATGTATATGTATATATACATTATATGTATATATACATATATGTATATATAATATATATATATATATATATATATATATATATACATATATATACATATATATATGTATATATATATATATATATATATATAATATATATATATATATATATATATATATATATATATATATATATATATATATATATATCAATGTATATATATATACATATATATCGTTCCGTCGTTATTCTGGTATCTTGATTTTCCCATGTGGATACTCATGCGTACGGGCGGGCTCCTACACGCATTCACGCACACACGTACATACGCTCAAACACACACACACACATAGTGGCACACACGCACACACACACTCACACACACACACACACACAATGGATTTCATACAAAACTCGCCTACTGCAAGTTGCTTAGTCAAAGCCAAACAATACAAGTCCACCGGGGATTGTCGGTTTGACTCTAATCTGAACAATCACGGTTTATCTGACAGATCTGAGGAAGTTGTCTCCTAACTCTTAATCTCTTTATCGCAATAGACTAAACAATGATATTTCAGACATCTCACATGAGGCGCGGGCTTTGGCGTATCGTTGTACGCTTCTTCTAAACTCATTCTGAAATCTCATTGATCATTCGTGGAGAAATAGGTTTCTATTGTTCGAAAATAAAAACAAATCTAAACAAACCTGAACAACTTACCAGATTTGAAACCTTGTCATAAGTTATTCGAAATTATTGATTTATCTTGAGTTGATGTCTCAAAGGCAACAAACCCCTAGGATAAAATAGAAGCTTAATGTTTACGGCGGCTGATAGATAGGTCACTACGTCACCGAAATTTCATATGTGCTATATTCCTGGAAAACTGGAAGATATAGTTGATTGTGTCGACCTCAGTACATGGCTGGTATCTTATTTTCAAACGATTCTAGAAAGGTGAATGATAGTACGATTTGAACTTTAAAATGCTCCAAATAAGTTTAATCTTCCATTCTACTTATTCTGTTATCCATGTGGAATGGTGATATCATTTATTCGTGATATCATTTATAAGGCGGCGAGCTGGCAGAAACGTTAGCACGCCGGGCGAAATGCGTTGCCGTATTTCGTCTGCCGTTACGTTCCGTGTTCAAATTCCGCCGAGGTCGACTTTGCCTTTCATCCTTCCGGGATCGATAAATTAAGTACCAGTTACGCACTGGAGTCGATGTAATCGACTTAATCCGTTTGTCTGTCCTTGTTTGTCTCCTCTGTGTTTAGCCCCTTGTGGGTAGTAAAGAAATAGATATAATTTATTCGTTTGAAATATTGAAGTTAATTGGTTGGTAGTTGGCAACAGTCAAAGAGTAGATGGTCATAAAGTTATATTTAACTTCCTTTGGATTTCCATAAATAAGAAATCTCTTGTATGTAAAATATTTTATGTGTATACGCAGCTCTATACCATCTCCATGACAATGAATTCTGTCAACATGTTTGCAATTCAACAATGTTACATACAAAACTAAAATGTCTCTGATGATTTGACAGTGTAACTTACATCGTGTAATTAATAATAAATTTATGTTAATGAAACGTAAGATGGTGTAACTAAATATCTTATAAACAATCTCTTTTCCGCAAACAAATTCAGGCGTGAGTGTATGTGCGTTGGTGCGCGCGCGTATGTGTACATCTGCGTATATGTACATATGCCTGTGTGTGTTTCAAAAAAATTACTCGAAAAATCACGATTAAAAAGACTCTTCTCTTTTTTAATACATGCACACAAAAACACACACATATGTATGATATATACATGTACATAATACACACACATATTTATATATATACATATACATGCAAATGTATGTACATGTGTGTGTGTGTGCATATAAGTATACACACCGTCACTCAGCCATTGGAATGTCTTAATTCTTGGGAGTTCCTTGTATATTTATTTCTTTATTGTCCATGGGGGGGACACACACACACAGAGGGAACAAACAAGGACAGATAAAGGGATTAAGTCGATTACATCGACCCCAGTGCATAACTGGTACTTATTTAATCGACCCCGAAATGATGAAAGGCAAAGTCGACCTCGGCGGAATTTGAATTCAGAACGTAATGGCAGACGAAATAACGCTTGGCATTTCTCCCGGCGTGCTAACGATTCTGCCAGCTCGCCGCCCTAGTTCTTTGTATATTGCATTACAGTTTCCTGTATACCTTTATATGCGTATATATATATATATATATATATATATATTATATATATATATATATATATATATATATATATATATACATATCATATAATATCTATATATAGTGTGTGTGTAAGAATTTACACACACGAGAACGTGGAATAACTCTTTTGGAAACTATGGATCACAAAGTGTCTATGCCTGTACAAGCATGTGTGTTAGTGTGTGCATGCATTTGTATTTATGTACATACATGTGTATTGAAGTAAGAACTATGACAGATGAAACTAATATCATTCGTTTGTCAAGAACCCTTCCTTTACCGTTCCTTTGTTTTTCCTCAATGCGGTAGCATGTGATTTGAGGCAGATTTTGTTGCAACTATTCGCAGCTTCTAAGGCTACGCGTAAACAGAATCTTTAACCCGCCGGACAAAAAGTTCTTAGCGGCATTTCTTCCAACTCATTACGTTCTGAGTTCAAATGCCACCGAGGACAACGTGACCTGTCATCCTTTCGAGGTCGATCAAATGTGTACCTGTCAAGTATTGGGGTCGATAAAATCAACTAAGTCCCCTTCCCCAAATTTCAGGCTTTGTGGCTATATTGCAAAAGGATTATCAGCTCCATCAAAGCTCCTCTCATTCACTAGTGACCGTGAATGTTTATGATTACCTAAGACGTGAACTGTTGATCAAGATCAATATCATTATTACTTCAACTGTGTAAATCAGCTTCAGATATTTATATCTGAATATTTACAATTTAGTGAAAATTATGCAACAATGGACCATAACGAATTACATTTTATTAGAATTTAGTCATAGTTTTGATACGTTTCTCTTTTGAAATCTCTTTCAGTCCAACTTTGCCCTCTGAGGTTGATAAAATGAGCAGCATTTGTTTTATCATCCTTAAAAGCATAATTGTTTGTGAAATTAGTGAATGCACATGGCTCAGTGGTTAGAGTGTCGGGCTCACAATCATGAGGTAGTGAGATTGATTCCAGGACCGGGCTGTGTGTTGCGTTCTTGAGCAAAACACTTTATTTCACGTCGCTCCAGTTCACTCATCTATATCATCATCATCATCATTGTTCGACCGTGGTCGAGACAATGGAATTTACCATGCTACGCCAGACTTCACGGTCCATCATGGCATTACGGAGGTCTTGTTGTTGGATGCCTGTATCCCTGGAGATTACATCAGGGTAGGAGAATGTGCGCCCTCTGGTATTGCGAGTAGATGGCTTCCAGAGGAGAAGAGTAGAAATTACCTCTTTTTCAGCTCTACAAAAATGTCCAGCAAAACTGGACTCTCCTACCTTTCACAAGAGATGACACAGGTGTTAGTTTCCCATATATTTGCATTTTGGTTGGATGACGCCTCCACGAGAGATTTTGAGCTCTCATAAGGAGGCGAGTGTAAGTTCCATCCAACCGCCTCTCAAGCTTCTTTGATAACGTCCATCTCTATACATGAGTTGCGACGTCACTGGTGCCAAGTTATATCGGCCTTTGCCTTTGCCTTGGATAACATCGATGGCGTGGAGAGCGGGGACTGGTATGCATGGGTGACGGCTGGTCTTCCATAAAACAACCTTGCCCGGACTTGTGTCTCAGAGGGTAACTTTTTCGGTGCAATCCTATGATCATTCACGACCGAAAGAGGTCTTTACCCTTTTTTAATGGAATTATCTCCAGCACTTGTTGGCGATATTTGAAATCAGAACAACATGACTCGGAACAATTACAGCAAGGCATTCTGCCCAATGTTCTAATGTTTGTACCAGTTGTTTGCTTTACTAATTAGTCAGGGAGTGAAATCCTTTTTGGGGTGGATAAAATAAGTACCAGTTGAGTACTGGGATCGATGTAATCGGCCTTCCCCTTCCCCTAAAATTTCAGGCCATGTGCCTATAGCAGAAAGGATTGTTGTTGTTGCTGTTGTTGTCGTTGTTTTTGAGGTGACTAGCTAGCAAAATCGTTAACGCGTCGAACCAAAATGCTTACAGCATTTTTAACGACTCGTTATGTTCTGAGATCAAATTCCACCGAGGTCAACTATGCCTTTCATCCTTTGGACGTCGATAAAATACCAGTCAAGAACTGGGGATCGATATAATCAACTTCCCCGCCAAATCAAAAACTGCTGGCCTTCTGCCAACATTTGAAACCATTCTTCTTCTTCTTCTTCTTCTTCTTCTTCTTCTTCTTCTTCTTCTTCTTCTTCTTCTCATTATTATTATTATTATTATTATTATTATTATTATTTTGTGAACGATAAAATGAGTACCAGTTGAGCACTGGGGTCGATGCAGTCGACGAACTTCTCTCCCAAGAATTACTAGCTTTGTGCCTATAGTAGAAAGGATCATCATCATCATCATCATCATCATCCTACTAACACTTTCCAGTTAATCGAAAATTGTTTTTGACTGCTACGTTAACAGTTCTTGTAACACTACAACAGCAATAACAACAACGATACTACAACATCAACAACTGTATTCGTTGTTCTCTTTTCAAGTATAAAAGTTGGGTTATCAAGAGATTCCACCATCTTCCAATTCTTTGATTAAATCAACTGCCGTATTTTGCTAACTAAGGCTCTGATTACGGCAGAGGATTTTTTTTTATTACTGAGTCATTATTTAATAAAATATACACCAACGTGGTTGTACATACATATACACATACATGCATATATATTTATATAGATACGTACATAAATGCATATATATGCGCGCACGTGCACAACACATACACACACATAGATACATAGACAGATAAATAGAAAGAACGATAGCTATACACACAAGCATGCATACATACATACAATAAGTGTCTCTGTGTATGTGTGTGTGCGTGTGTGTAATATATATATTATACGTATGCATATAAACTATATTTATGTATATCTAAATATATATGTATTATTTCTTGCTCATACTGACACTACAAATTCTTTAAATATACACAAATGCATACATACACACACACACACACACATACTCACACACATACATACACATCTATATATATACACACACACACGAATATATTCACCATGCACACACATCATGAAAACGCTCTTACACACACACACTCACACACACACACTCACACACACACACTCACTCTCTCTCTCTCTCTCTCTCTCTCTCTCTCTCACACACACACACACACACACACATATAAATATATATATATACACACACGAATATATTCACCATGCACATACATCATGAAAACGCCCTTACACACACACATACACACAACACGCTATAATCGTTGAACACAAATCGAGTTAATATTATAGTCCCATTTCATATTAAACATCCATTTAGCTAGTCGTTCTTATCTCTTTCTTTGACGGTTCTTTACTTGAAATTCTTTACTCTCGTCTCTCTGTCACAAAGAATTCACTCGGCATCTATTTAAACTTAACACAATTCGCGACATGCGCTGGAGATAATCTTTAAAATGGTAAATGCTGTCAAGGTGCTTGGTGCCACCAATAAATCTACTTTGTCTACGAATCTCTACTTCCACACGTTTATAATTCTTCTTAATAGTTCGTTGTTCAGAAAACTTTGTATTCTCTGGCACCTACCTGCCGCCATTTTGTATATTTTAACAATTTGCTTGAATTACAAATTAAACTTAAGGGATTTATTAAATATGTAGGGACTAACAAAAGATATTTTTTAAATGTAAAAAAAAAAAAAAAATTAATTATAATTTATCTTTTGTCGTTATTTCTGACTTTAATTTGTTAGATGACTAAAACCCTTATTTTGTTAAACATCAATGGTGAAAAATGACCTGAATGCCCGACTCTATGAGGTGAGACGGATATGTGGAGTGCTCCTGGGTGGACGATGTATGACGTCGGCTAGTTTAGAGGAACAGATGAGATGGTAGATGACCAGTAGGGGAAACTGTGTTGTTAAAATGAAAGGAGCTGTGCGATCGAGTCTAGTTTGTTGTGAGTAAATCGTTGCCATTGTGGATAGCTGTGTGTATAGTGATA
>NC_043006.1:23195077-23205077 GCF_006345805.1 Octopus sinensis | reverse complement strand
TGCATATTCTTAATTCTGAAGGAATGAAGGTTGCATTATACCGTCTTCTCATCAGGAAATACAAGGAACCTCTATCAGCCACGAGACGAACAAAAGCTTCTTACCGTCTGCCTACATGGTTTCCACAGTGATAATGAGTATTTATTTAAAATAATCCGTTATATGCAATGGCGTCAAAATTGGATGGAAGGAGGAAGTTATAAAAAAATAGGAAGGGGACGATAAGAAGCTTTTGTTCATCTCGAGGCTGATAGAGGTTCGTTGTATTTCCTGATGAGAAGACGGCATAATGCAACCTTCATTCCTTCAGAATTAAGAATATGCAGTCTTCGAAACATATGTCGAAAGTAAAGGAATTTTGATAAAATCTTCGTTCGACTCCATTCTTTTCATTTATATATATATATATATGCATATATATATATATTATATATATATATATATATATATATATATATATATATATATATATATATATATATATATGTATGTATGTATGTATGTATGTATATATATATATGTATGTATATATATATATGCAAGGCGGCGAGCTGGCAGAAACGTTAGCACTCCGGGCGAAATGTTTAGCGGCATTTGGATCTAGTCTTTTTTCATTCGCAAAATGAGCCCCCTTTAATTTTGCTCAAATTGCTTTCAATTTTGGTATATCGATGCCACTCTGAATTTTGATTACAATCAACCAATTACTTTATCTCCTAACTTAAAGAATCTGATGTTATTTGGAATTAAAGTCGTTTAGCCAATCAACAGATAGTGTGGCATTAGCAGCTTGTTACCATGACAACCGCATGCTGTGTTGTGGTTCACTGTTTACTGTGCTGCTGTTTCTTTGTTGATTTTTCATACACGAGATTCTTTTCACCCGCGTGTTTTGTTTTAATTTCCTTAAGTCTTTTCTTTATGATTTCACTAGTTCAATTCTATTCATAAAAATTTAATTTGGGAGTATTATTTAAACCGTTAGCTTAACTGAAACTTAGCACGCGTAACAGGAACTGAGAGGGATACCGTGGAACAGAGAAACTGTGGGTGATACAGATAATTTAACATTATTTTTGAATTCCGCATGCCAAAACATATAAGATACTGGTATTCTTTAGTTTGGGATAAATTCTCTGTTGACCAGTGTTATTCTTATCGTAGTTTACAAATCCAAGCATAAAAACGTTCCTCAACTTTGGAGTTTTGGAGGCAGACGCCCCCTTCACACATACATGAATGCATAAATGCACATATAAACTTATATATGAATACATACACCTACATGCGCTTATATATTAATGATGTACACAAAAACATGACATAAACATAATACTGAAATACGCATAAACACATGCAGACAAATATATTAATATAACAAATTTTTAAAAATAATAAAAACATGCAACCAATGACGAGACAACAGACACAGTAAGATGATACATGTTGATTTAATTAGGTATTTCTGTTTATTTAGAAACCTACAATAAACAGGTCATGTCACAGACGCTAAACTACAAATTTCACACGGTAAAACCTTAAAGTTGACACCGCTCCGCTAACCGCAGAAAATTTATGTCTTGCTATTGGCTAAAAAATACAGAGCTTTTTTCCGATCTTTAAACCTCTGTAACTCTTTCCTCCAATTTTTTTTCCATAACATAGCAATGAGACTGGAAGACTACATTATTATAGCTGATTTTCAGATTTTTTTACTTCGTTTTAAAAAATGCATATTTTACGCATGAAAAAACTAGATCCGCAGGATTTCGTCTGCCGTTACTGTCTGAGTTCAAATTCCGCCGAGGTTGACTTTGCCTTTCATCCCTTCGGAGTCGATTAAATAAGTACCAGTTACGCATTGGGATCGATGTAATCAACTTAATATCTCCTTTGCCTGTCCTTGTTTGTCCCCTCTATGTTTAGCCCCCTGCTGGGCAATAAAGAAATAAATATATATACATACACGAGTGTGTGTGTGTGTGTGTGTGTGTGTGTGTGTGTGAGCGTCCCCCATCACTACTGGCGTTGGAGTGTTTACTTCTCCGTACCTTAACGGCTCGGCAAAAGACTCCGACAGAATAAATATCAGGCTTTAAAAAGACAAACAATTACTGGGATTGATTTGTTCGACTAAAAATTCCTCAAAGCAGCGTCCCGGCATGGTCGCAGTTTCATGATGAAACAAGTCAAAAGAAATTAATCTGATGAAACAAAAAATATTTTAAATCGTTATTAACCGACTGTACATGGCTTTTACATGATTTTACACATATGTAAAAAAAAACAACTTTTATTCAATTTTACTGAATTTATTCAAATTGAATAAAACTTTTTTTTAAATATGTGTAATGCCATCATGTATAGACTGTAAAAGTCATGTACTCTAAGTTAATAACTGATTTAAAATATCGTTTGTTATCTAACATATTTATAGTATAAGGTTGTCCCAAAAGTTCGTAGAAAGTCTTGGAAAATAATGGTCTTTATTTTGAGGAATAATTTTTGTTGTTTTTGTTAGTACTTGGCGAGTAAAAATTCAATTTTCGCAAGTATTTACGAACTTTTGGGACAACCTAATATTTAGATAAAAAAAAAAATTCCTGTAACTTTTTTCCTAGTTAAAATTGTAACCTTTTTCTGACTTTTCTCCTACAGCCTTTTGCACGGCATCGTAATTTCAACCACTGTTTGTCTATTCTTTTATGCGTGTTACTATACTTATTGTTTTTGCTTCAAGTCCGAACCGACTTTAGATCAAATTCCATTTCAACTTAATCATGATTTGTTTATTTGTCTTTCCGGGATTATATCGTCTAACATGTCCCCCTTTTTTTAGACAGAATATAATTTGAAGGGTTCAAAACAATTTCAATTTACAGGAGGCGCATGAAACAGCGTTCAATGAAATACATGTGTGTACAATCATATTTAACACGTTCGTGTACACTTGGATGTTTGAAGACCTTTCACTGCGGAAATAGTCTCAGGAGGAAATTCATTTCATAGACAATATGTGTGAGAAACATATCATTTGGCTACGAATGACGTTATCAGATGATTGTGTTTTCACACATTGTCTGTGAACAGAATTTTCTCTCGAAACAATTTTCGCAGCAAAAGGTCTTCCCACGTCTGAATGTACACTCGAATGTGTTAAATATGAGTGTACACACATATATGATAATATATAAGAATATATATTAAATTTAATTATTAGATATTAAAGCTGCAAAAGTCCTTCTTGTACATACTGTATTGTGCATAAAATATATTTGAATTAATTGCGAACCGTCAAAAGCAGAAATAAAAATTAAGCTAACCTCTACGGTGATAGCCTATTGGAAGCACTCCGTCGGTTACGACGATGAGGGTTCCGGTTGATCCGAATCAACGGAACAGCCTGCTCGTGAAATTAATGTGTAAGTGAATGAGCACTCCACAGACACGTGTACCCTTAGGGATATTCAGCGTGACACAGATAATGACAAGGCCGGCCCCTTGAAATACAGGTACAACAGAAACAGGAAGTAAGAGTGAGAGAAAGTTGTGGTGAAAGAGTACAGCAGGGATCACCACCATCCCCTGCCGGAGCCTCGTGGAGCTTTTAGGTGTTTTCGCTCAATAAACCCTCACAACGCCCGGTCTGGGAATCGAAACCGCGATCCTATGACCGCGAGTCCGCTGCCCTAACCACTGAGCCATTGCGCCTCCACGATAGCCTATTATATGGCGGCTGAATATTACTGTTGTTGATCAGGGAAGGAAAATGCTTTATTGAGAAGCGATCACAAAAACTTGAAACGGTCCACCAGGATACTCCTGATTTTTTTCCTACATCTCGAAAGCATAGAAGGAATTTATTATTCTTATATTTCTTTCACAGCCAGGGTTCCTAATATTTAGATTTAATTCAGTCGGAGGCACGGCCTCGGTGGAATTTGAACTCAGAGAATAAAGAGTCGAAAGAAATGCCGCTAAAGGTTCTGCCAGATCGTCGCCTGAGTGATAATAACAATGATAATAATAAAGATTAAAAACAACCTAAATATGAATTTAAAAAAACTAGAAAACAAAGCTATCCCCACCCACTTCTGAAGAAAAGTGGAAGTGCTGAAGTCACAAGTCAGTGACAATTACTGATAATTGTGAAAAAAAAAGTATTTAAAAAAAGGGGAAAAAAATACCGTTATCTGATAGCAAACAAGTTTCTATTTTCTTCGCGCTTGGCTTATTAACATCGAGGGCTATATAAATATATATATGCGCGTTTGTGTATGTGTGTGTTTGTTTGTATGTGTGTGTGTGTGTGCGCGCGTGTATGAAGACGTTCAGTGACTTCGGGGAGTAAAGTTTTAGGCAGGCGGTATGATATAAAAAAAACAAGCTTTTTGAAGTTTGATTAATTCCTTTTGTCATTTGTACAGCATCAGTTAAGAGGATATACATACGTGTGTGTGTGTGTGTGTATATATATATATATATATATATATATATATATACATACACACATACATACATACATACATACATACATACACACACTTACGTACACGGACACACGGACACACACACATATCTATAGGTATGTAAGTAGGTGGTAAATAAAATAGAAAAATAACGTGTGCTGATTACTTTTTGTTGTTGTTGTTCTATTGGTTATTTGACCAGATCTTGTACCGTGTGTTCTCTCATTCTCACCGCTGAAATTTTGTCTCATGTTTACCGCCTGCTGAAGAAGTTTACATATACTCTTTTACTCTTTTACTTGTTTCAGTCATTTGACTGCGGCCATGCTGGAGCACCGCCTTTAGTCGAGCAAATCGACCCCGGGACTTATTTATTATTTGTAAGCCCAGTACTTATTCTATCGGTCTCTTTTGCCGAACCGCTAAGTAACGGGGACGTAAACACACCAGCATCGGTTGTCAAGCAATGCTAGGGGGACAAACACAGACACACAAGCATATACACACACACACACATATATATACATATATACGACAGGCTTCTTTCAGTTTCCGTCTACCAAATCCACTCACAAGGCATTGGTCGGCCCGGGGCTATAGCAGAAGACACTTGCCCAAGATGCCACGCAGTGGGACTGAACCCGGAACCATGTGGTTGGTTAGCAAGCTACTTACCACACAGCCACTCCTCTTAAATTCTAATTCCTAAATGAATATTCTTAATTCTTAATCCGTCTACCAAATCCACTCACAAGGCATTGGTCGGCCCAGGGCTATAGCAGAAGACACATGCCCAAGGTGCCACGCAGTGGGACTGAACCCGGAACCATATATATACATATATACTGAACCCGGAACCATGTGGCTGGTTAGCAAGCTACTTACCACACAGCCACTCCTGCGCCTATGTTGTCTTCATTTTGTTGAGATGATAATAATGATGATGATTTTCTTTAACCGGGACAGTAACGCTGTGTTTATATGCCTGGTGGCCATGACGAAAGAAGCTGTATAGTGGACGAGATTGAAATAGCTGAAGACAAACATTCTTCTCTTTGGCCAATCCCTGATCAATTTCTTCAAGTTTCACTTGAAAAGGAAATTAAGGGTAGAGAAGGAAGTATTGTCTTCTAGCCAGTTTGCTGAAAAGTGGATGAATGAAAGTGGCGAGAATGGTTCGATTGAACGGGCCTGCCCTGAGCATATGCCTGTGGTTGGAAAAAAGGCACCTACCCCAAAAGTCAGGGTAGCAATGTCTTTTTATGGAATTTTTCCATGAGCAGACCTCAAACGTCTCCTTCCTGTCGGGGATCACAAATCGTTGATTTAAAAAAAAAATTGTTAGTCTTATTTACACGCAAAACTCTGAAAACAACACACATACATACATTCTTTGTTTTGCCCTGTACTGCCCATAATGTTTTTTCTTAAAGAAAACCTTTGCGGTTAATAAAGAAATCATTATTATTATTGAGTGAGAGAGCAGTGCATGCCATCAAAGTGACACTGGGGTAAAATATACGAAGCCAATAATAACTACCCATCATGACTGCCCATCTGATAAGGGCACACCAGGCACGTGCATCATAACAATATATGTGCGCTCACATCAAGATAAACAGCGCATGATCTTGCAGGTGGAGGCCCAGTTAGATTTTCTTCAGGTCGAGTAGCCCATCCCATTCAAATGGTCCCTGAATAATGGTTGTTTAAGGATGTTGAACAAAACACCCACGTTTCCAAATGTGAATTATCCAAGCTCCAAAAAATCCCTCTCAACACATGGGTATGATGCCCCCCCCCCACCACTTCTGCACGTGATCAGAGATGCACATATCGTCAGCCACTCAGGGACATGCTCAACTGGTTAAGGTCAAACGACTGACAAGTAAATCTGTGGTATTGAGCAGAATATTTGCTGTAGCCCATCTTTTATACTAAGACAAAACAACGTGTATGATGACACTTCCAATCAGTTAAGATCAGAAGTCATAAGAGCCACTTCCAGGTACTGCATCAGGGCATTTATTATTATTATTATTATAAAGGCGGCCAGCTGGAAGAATCGTTAGCTCGCCGGCGAAATGTATAGCGGCATTTCGTCTGCCTTTACGTTCTAAGTTCAAATTCCGCCGGGGTCGACTTTGGCCTTCATATTTCGGGGTCGATAAAATAAGTCCCAGTTGAACACTGGAATCAATGGAATCGACTTATTCCCTCCCCCAAAATTGCTGCCTTTGTGGCAAAATTTGAAGCCATTATCATCATCATCATCATTATTATTATTATTATTATTATTATTATTATTGATGTTATTCCGTTGTATTAGTTCCTGGACATGATCACCGTAGTTGTAGTGGTGAGTAAAGGGAAGCGGAGCGAGGTGTCTCATTACTATTTTCATTATTTTTGTCTTTGGTCCTTTTATGTATTTCTAGTTTAGGTCCGTTGTTATTGTTTCTATTTATTTTTTATTTTTTAACAACTTAACATTTATTTTATTTTAGTTTATTTTTTATATCTTTTTAGCTATGCTCTAATTAAACTTCTTCAGTCCATAGGTTGGTAGGTACATTCGTTGTCAGCAGGGATTTTCTGTATTAAAGTTAATACATACATACATACGTACATACATACATACATACACACACACACACAACACACACACACACACACACACACACACACACATACATACATACATACATACATACATACATACATACTTACCTGCGTGTGGTGTGTAAAAACTCTTTAATCTATAAAGCCACTCAGTTTTCTAATGTCCGACTCCTGCAACCCGAAATATCATCATCAATCTTCAGAAATTTGGACTATGACATCAAGTTGTTCTAGATTAACAAGATCTTTTTATAAAGCTCACACACGCACATGCACAGACACACACACATACACACACATACACACTTGTACGCCCGCCTGTGCGTATTAATCGCAATAATTAAAAAAAAATTATTTTTGTGATTCATCGGTACATATATATATTCTAGAAATTTGGAAGGTTTTTGAGAGAGACAGTTATCACTGTCCTAGATTATTGCAATTTTAGTATACCGTTACTATACATCTAATAAGTTGTTGACATACCAACATTTTTATTCCAGATTAAAGGAGACGGCTGTAACAGCACTTTGACTACACCCTGCTAAATACTGCTTGTTACAGCTGACTAGTTTGTAAAACGCATTCAGGTCGTTTGGAAGCTCGCTATGCAATAAAATTTTGTGCTGATGTGGATAAAAAGGCTAAGAAACTTATAAAATGCTCCAGGCGGCTTATGAATTAAGTTTTTCGCGGTTCAAAGACCGTAGAGAGAAGGTAAGAGACGAGGAGAGATGTCGGAGGGAGAGGAATGTCAGAATATCAGAGTTGGATGAGAAAATTCGCAATTTTCTGGACGAATATCGTCGTGTGTCTATAAAGACAGTAAGCATACAGTTTAGAGTCGGTGTGACAAATGAAGGTCTGAAAATTGGCGAAATTTTTGCGAAGTTTGTTCCCAAGGAGATTAGTGATGAGTATCCTTGTAACCGACTACTTGACAGAGATGGGCATCACACAGTCCCTCATCTTTCCTGCAGTCCAGAAGTTGTTGTCTATGACACGATTATTCCGCACGCAAACTCAAGAATTTCAGTGGCAGTCGTTTTGAAGACATTGAGGACTTGAAGGCGATGACAAGGATCTTGAACATCTTCAGTTTGGAGGGCGTCTATAGGGCCTTCACGAAGTGACTAGAGCGCTGCATCAAGTGCATTGAAGTCGGAAGAACCTGCTTTGAGGGAGATTAGAGTTTTGAGTTTCTATGAAATTAATAAACGTCTCTGCTGAAAGTCTCAAAAAACTTTTGGAATGCACTGTATCATAAATATTAGGCTCGAAACGTAAAAGACTTTCTCACGTTTCCGTGTTTCAAACTATTACACCTGCTTGTTGTTTATACACTTATCTTCGTCTTTTGTTTTTCTGTAAATTTCAACTATGTGTACAGGAGTTGGACAAAATATGGGGCAGGACCGCCTTTGGCAGTAATTACACCTTGAACTCTACAAGGTATGAACTCGTACAAAGTTTGAATTGTTTCCAAAGTAATTTTTGTCCATTCTTCAGCTAAAACAGTCTCCAGTTCTTGTAGTGAGGATGGTGGAGGATATCGACTCGTCGCTTGTTTTTCTAAAATGCACCACAAATGTTTAATATTGAGACCTGAGGACTATGGTAGTTCACATTCACTAGAATGTTCCTCGTGCCAGTTAGTAACAACTTTAGCTGCGTGAATTGGTGCATTATCATCCCTCCGAAACAGTTCCACAACCATAGGATGTATCTGATTAGATAAAATGCTTAATTAATTCTGCCATGAATGGAAATCACTGAGTCGGCGGATCTCCAAGATATAACCCCATAGATCATCACAGACCCCCCTCCATGTTTAACAGTTTGGAAGAAAGCAATCTGGGTCAAATGCTTCTTTTGGCTGTCTCCACACGTCACGTATACTCGTTCGGTGGTCGGAAATACGGTAAAGGATGACTCGTCCGAGAAAATAACAGTCTTCTACTGCTCTAGGGGCCAATTCTGTAGGTTTTTACTCCACTCTAAACGCTTTGCAACGTTTGTTTTTGAAAGTAGTGGTTTTCTGATTCCAGCCTTCCCGTGAAATCCGGTTTTGTGCAGCTCCCAACGAACAGTTTTTGTGGAAACTGGGTTCTCGAGGTGGTCATAAAGCTCTGCAGTAATTTTGGGAGCTGTATTTTTGTGATCCTTTCTAAGAATTCGCATATGAGGCCGACGGTCCCTATCTGAAAGTTTTGGTTTTCTTCCGGAGTTTTTTTTTTTTCGACAAGAGGATTTTTCACTCTTTCTCAAAGGCTGCCATTACTTTCGAGACAGTACTTCTTAATACACCAAACATTTCGGTTGTTTTCGTTATGCTAACGCCTGCCATTCGAGTACTAATAATTTGACCTCTTTGAAAGTCCGATAGATCTGTCATTTTAATGAATTTTAATTACCTTTTTCTGATGATATCTGAAAATAAACAGCAATTTTAGCGAAACATATTAAGCAACTCTAATAATAATAAAAAAAAAACACGAAAATAAGCTTTTGACGGTTTTATAGATATTTCAAAATTATGGTGCACTGATGATAGGTATTTCCATTATTTTGTCCAACCCCTGTATATGTATGTATGTATGCATGTATGTATAAGTACATATATGTGTTCACATATGTGTACGTGTGTTCATTATATATATATATATATATTATTGTATATACATATATGCATATTATATATATCATAAACAGCAAATAAGTAACAAGGATGTCAAGGTATTAATGCGATATGGCCACTTCAGGCGGCTCCATTTAATTCATATATTTGAAATACAGCACCATCTTCAGTTGCAAAATGCAAGTTTTCAACAGAGAGGTTATTCTATTATAACTTTTAGCAAATATTTTATCAGAACCAGAGAAGGAAAGAATTCTATGCTGCTACCAAT
>NC_043006.1:23177577-23190077 GCF_006345805.1 Octopus sinensis | reverse complement strand
TTACCCTGGCCTTTCAACATATAAAAAAAATACATATATGAAAAACACAGAAGGTAAAAGATGCAAATAAAAATACAGATATATAGAACGGCCTATCAAGAAGGTGTAATACAATCTACTAAAAATTCTAAAGCGTGTCATACGAATAAAAATCTAAATCTAAATAAAATATCAATTGACTGAAAAGATTTTTTCTTACTGCCCTCAAACAAAAAGAAAAAAATATATGTCAAAAAAGTTAATTTCATAAAAACCATGGTAGGTTGGAGTCCAAGAGCGTAAAAGAGCTCCACAAAATCAAATCAAACACATCTATGGCCATTTCGGGAGTTCACTGCCGTGGTTTGACATCTCGGCGATGACACCCTCATCAAGATGAACAGGAATCTCAACAAATTATTCGTTCACAAATTTGAAAATGAAAAGATGAAATGAAGCTTTTGGGCACAGCCTCCGAGCGACTTCATTTATTCCGTTAATACTACCTTAATTCGATCCACCACTGTTTGGCTGTAGAATGTCAATTTTGTAATTCTCTCGGAGATCAAGATAGTTAATATACTTTGGGCGGCGAGCTGGCAGAAACGTTAGCACACCGGGCGAAATGCGCAGCCGTATTTCGTCTGCCGTTACGTTCTATGTTCAAATTCCGCCGAGGTCAACTTTGCCTTTCATCCTTTCGGAGTCGATTAAATAAGTACTAGTTACGCACTGGAGTCGATATAATCGACTTAATCCGTTTGTCTGTCCTTGTTTGTCCTCTCTATGTTTAGCCCTTGTGGGTAGTAAAAGAAATAGGTACCTGACTGGTGTCCATTGTTTTCCATTGTATTCAAAGTCTTCATTGTAATTGACTATTTTAGGCATTTGATCCTGGGTTGCCAGCACACAATTATAGCGCCATGGTATCCCAATATAAGTTGTCGTAGTCACTGTTATTACGTCTTCCCAAGTGTCTATCTCTTTGCAGAGTTCCATATTTGAATCGTCGCATATCATTACGTATTTTCTTTTAACAAGGGCCGGGGGAGGTGAAGTTTTAAGGTACTTGCGTGTCAATGGTTTTCTTTGTGTCGGAGGGGAGTGGGAAGATTTGGGAAGGATGGGGCAAAGTGGGTGTGGATTGGCCGTGGGATGGAGATCTACATTCACTTTTCCTCCTTTTTCTTCTATTTCCGACCGTTTACCATTCATTCAGTTTGTTTGCTTCTTCCATAGTACTTACGTTTTCTTTTGTTGGCGCTGGTGGTGCGACTTCCTCTCTGCTCACGGGTCTTTCTTGGGGCATTTTGGACGGCAGAAAGCAGTCCGCTCTAATGTGGCCTTTCAGGCCACACGTATAGCAACGCGGGGTCCTGCCCTCTACCCTAACCCGAATTATCATGTCTTCTATAGCGATTGGAAGTGATATCATGTTCATTTTTTGTCTTGGTATAAAAGATGGGCTTCAGCAAATATTCTGCTCAATATGCCCTGGTGCAGTACCAGGCAGTGGCTCTCATGGCTTCTGATCTTAACTGATTGGAAGTGTTATCATGTACATTGTTTTGTCTTGGTATAAAAGATGGGCTACAGCAAATATTCTGCTCAATACCACAGATTTGCTTGTCAGTTGTTTGACCTTAACCAGTTGAGCATGTCCCTTAGTGGCTGACGATATGTGCATCTCTGATCACGAGCAGAAGTAGTGGGGGAGCATCATAGCCATGTGCTGAGAGGGATTCTTTGAGGATTGAATAATTCACCTCTGGAAACATGGGTGGTTCTTTCAACATCCTTAAACAACCCTTATTCAGGGACCTTTTGAGCGGGATGGGCTACTCAACCTGAAGAAAATTCTAACTGGGCCCCACCTGCAAGATCATGCGCTGTTTATTTTGATATGAGATCACCATGTTGCGCACATATGGTTGTGATGCATGTGCCTGGTGTACCCTTCAGGTGGGTAGTCATGATGGGTATACTGGGCTTCGTGTATTTTACCCCAATGTCACTTTGATGGCATGCACTGCTCTCTCACTCAATAATAATAATAACAATGACAGTGACCCAAGCCTTTGAATTGGCCATCTATATTACAGGAAGAGATGCCTTTGGTATGTTCTTAAGAATTCGGGGGTTCAGTGCATGACACACACGCAGCGGTTTTAGCCTGCACAGTTGCCTTCCAACATTAAGGTCTAACCTTTTGATACTTCGTAGCCAGGAATTCTTTTCTCTTCTTTGGATATGAAAGAACGATCTGGTAATTTCTTCCAGTAGAGACCGGTCTCATTAACATTGTATTTTCGGGTAGAAATCAATTACCTTCAATAATCTTCGCTAATATAGCAAAAAATTCCGCTGCAGCAACATCGTCAGCTGATGCGCTTTAATCTTGTTTTTTTTTGAGAGAGTGCAAATTCTGCAGTTCCTTAAGCCTCATAAACCATCCCTGCCTTGCCTTAAATTCTGCGTCTTTCTTATCTGGATATTTCTTTTTCAAATCTTCAAAGACAATGCTTTCTCCTGAATTATTTCTTGACCACAATTTGCTTGCTGACGATTCTGCCTTTCAACCCAAAAGGCAAGAAGCTGCTCCATCTCTTCGTAAATTCGTCCTGTTGATGATGGTGTTTTTTTTATCCTTGGAGCATCATCTTTCACATGTGCCATAATCCTATCTCTCTCCTGCACAATCGTTGATACAGTCATATGGCTCACCCCAAACGCTCGTGCTATGGCTACAGTCTTTTCACCTTTTTCATATCGTTTTATCATATCTACTTTATCTTCCAACAATATGGCTTTACGCTTACCACTTTCACTAGGATTCTTCTTCGGAGCCATGGGGCTAAGACGTAAATCACAAAAATAATTGTACAAAATTTTACAGTACTGTCGACGTGAACACATCTGAAAAGCTCGCGACTGGAACACGAATGCTTACCTATCGGAAATCATCTGAACTAGTACATGTGTTCTGATTTGTATTACCGTTAACTTGTCATTTTTAATGTCTTTGTTTTTAAATGAATTTTAATTCTTTATGATGCATACTGTATTTTAACACTAATTTTATTATACTATAAAGATTATATGTTTCTATTGCTCTTTTATTTATTTCCCGGAGCGAATACGAACGTAACCAATCGATACAGTCCGGAACTAACAGTGCAGTATGGTATGAACGTTATTGCTGTTTTGCTGGGCGACGTAAATTAATACTGTATTCAATATTCACTTAATATTTTAGAAAGACCGACGCATCGTAATAAATACGACGCTATTGTATATAGGGAAAGTTTACGAAAAAAACCAAAAAACGAAGGCAAGTGGTGTACAAAACAAACAGATGTATTAGTATAACGCCCAGGAATAGAAAAAGTCTTTTACGTTTCGAGCCTGCGCTCTTCTACAGAAAGGGACACAGAAAAAAACAAGGAGAGAAATAAAATATGTGTAGTGGCTAACGATCTATCATGGCGACAGAAGGGTCAGACAGGAGAGCGAAGAATTAGGGGAGATAACAAAGTAAAGATGACCCCCAACACGAAGGTGCGTGTGTGTATAAGAGAAGATGTATGTGCGTGTGAAAGAGGGCTGGTGGTCTGGACGTGTGCATGTATGCATGTGTATGTGTGAAAATGTGGGGATGGGAATTGGTCAGTGCTAGTGTGTGGGTGGTGGGTTGTGATGTGATGTGTAATGTTGTATGGTGTAGTGTGGTGTGGTGTGATTTTGTTGGGAGGTGGGGGAGGCGTGCGTGGGGAAAGCACGGGTGGCGTGTGGGTTCGGCTGAGGGTTGGGGTAGAGTTGGGGTATGTGGGTGGGCAGAGGGTGGGGATAGAGGTGGGGTATGTGGGAGAGGGTGTAGGGGATAGGATGGGGGGATGGGAAGGCTAGAGAAGGTGGAGTAGGGACACACACATAAGTATATGACGTATATATATATATATAACTATATATATATATATATATATATATATACATACATACAACATACACACAAATGCATACGCACACATATTGTAGTACATTATTCACATATACATTTGCACATACATGCATATTCATACTGGTATGCTGATACAAACACGCAGAAGTACACGTATGCACACACGCGTATAGACACAGTACACTTTCTCATACACACCCGTGTTTGCATAGGTATAGATGCATAAATATTCTTGTCTTTGTATATATATGTAAAAATATATGTATGCATGTATATATATTATATAGAGAGATTCCTTATGAAGACAGAAATATTGAATGATTTGATGAGGATAGGAGCACCCTATTGGGTGCGTGTTTGGAGGGTGATAAAGAAAACATCACCATGGACGGCAGCTTTGTTGGTTAGGAGTGTTTAGGGGAAGTTTTGCGCTTCGTAACTATGGTGTACGAGGTGACGAGAAAAATGCTACAGAGGGAAAGAGTTTGGTGAGGTAATCAGCATATGCAATGCGGAGGTGCATGAAATTTGAGAACTGAGAGAGCTTGCAAGCTATGTGGTGCATGAATGTACCATTTGTTTCTCCAGTTACGTATTTACCCGTATCACTGATACCTTCCAAGCGTTTTAATCTGTATTACTTGTATGTGTGGCTTCAGCGCTCGCTGCAAAGGGAACCAGTTGGCAGTATTGGCATTATGAGAAGCGTCGAAGGACATTTGTAGGTAAATTGTATCATTCGCCTGCTCAGTAATCGGGGCATTCGACTAGATTATCATGAAGACTCTGACTAGTCATACTCTATCTTCTTCCTAGACTCGCTGTGTCGCCTCTTTCTGTTTGTCCTATGATTCCTACGGTGGTATCATAAGTTCCTCGGAAATAGCTGATCTATACCATTCTCAATCAAATATCATAGTTGTCTGGCTTGATCATTGATGTTAAGGGAGATTCGCTGTGAAGAAAGGATAAAGAGTTGAAATGAGTGTCCTTAATTGTTGATAGTCTACCTCGATGGGGAACAAGACTGATCCTGAATAATTAGAAAACTGCTATATTGATATTCAGATCAGAGATGTTGATGTGAGAGATTTGGATTCTCTCTTTAAAAACGATAAGATGTGATTTGGGTGTTATTTCTAGCAGGTCGAGAGACCACATAGAAGCTCTTTTGTCTCGTTTAGAGTGATGATGAGGATGGTAGCAATGATGATGCTGGCGGTAAATGTGGGTTTTGCTTTTGTTGTTATTGTTGTTGATGTTATTTATGTTGCTAATTTCGCACCAACTACAGTGGCATCTCGGGTCATTTCGGTAAAGCTATTTTTTTATGGCTACACAAGTGCAACTCTGTTTTTATAGTGTGTGTATGTGTGCGCGCGCATGTGTATGTGACCGTTTGTGTATGTGCGTGTGTGTATAAAATGTTTATGTATGTGCGTACGTGTGTGTGCGTATGTATCATTGTTTTTAAATGGAATTCATGTTATGGCGATTGTACATGTTAGGTAGGTACACACTCGCTACAAATGTCTTTTAAAGGTGTTTCACATGGAACTAGCGTATACAAAACCGAGTTTGTTCGGTGTATCTGTATTCCAGGGAGAAAGATGTGACTATAACTTTTCTGACAGCTGGTAGCTGTGATTACTGTTGAAGTGAAGGACTTAGCCGGTGTGAATGAGTTTCCGCTAAAGTGAAGTTTCCACATGGTTGCATGTGCTTCAAGCGGATAAATAATATCAGGCATGGAAGGGAAGGGCTTCTCAAACGTTTACTTTTTGATTGTGAAACCGATATCTTCCAAGGTGTATTTCCGTTTCTGTTCATAGATATGTTTAAGTAGCACAGAAGTGTTGTTGACATAAGCGGCCGCTATAGCATCTGTTGGATGATTTGCAACTTAGCCAATGAACGGATCATGAATTTTAAGCAATTTAGCGGCACGCCTTTTCGATCCCTTGAAACCGTGTTCGCAAGACAAAACTGAAAGCATCGCTCACTGCATAACTAAAAATTTTTCTTCGCATATACGTTGTTTTCTCTCCAATTGAGCAAAAGAATACGCCCAATTCTTTCACCAACCTCCCCTTTTTTCCTTCTTTTTTTATTTTATTTACCAGACCACTAAATACACTGCCTAATCAACAAATGTTAGATGTCTTGATTTTGTTTCAGACTCATGCCCCGTACGTAGTGTGTGACACGGTTTTAATAACAGTTAAGATTAGTTACAAAGAAAACACATGAAGAAATTTTTACGGATATGTTTTGACTACTCACTCCAATGTTTGTACATATCCATCCATACACAGAAGCTCTGCTTTCTGTCTGTCTATCTGTCTGTTTCTCTCCCTTCCACTATCTCTCTCTCTTTCTCTCTCTCCCCCTCTCTCTCTCTCTCTATTATCTGTCCCCTTTCCTCTTGTCTTCTTCCTTGGCTGTCTTTCTTTCCCCCTCTGTCTCACTATATGTGTGTGTGTGTATACAGAGAGAGAGAGAGAGAAAGAGAGAGAAAGGAGAGAAAGAGATGTAGATAAACCAAAGTGTACAGTATTATAGATCCATTACGGCCGATCTTACCAACTGGTTTCGCAATAGGTTTTAAAACCGGACGTTAGGTAACAGCATGGTTAAGTAAATACCGCGTGCTCTTCAGAGCTAGCAGGTATGGAAAAAAATACGGTGACTGATTGGACGTGAAAAGTTACATCCGGTTTATGGATGCTGTAAAAAAAAATAAAAAGACGAAACGAGGCTATAGGAAGCGAATTGAGAAAGGGTGATATCAAGTGGTAAGATCGGCCGTGATGGATTTATAATAATGTACACTTTGATTAACGTGCCTACTGTACTGATAAATATACGAGTGCATAATTGTCAATGAATACGTAGACGACTAATATATATATTAGAACACGCAATACCGTGTTATTTGAGTGGACTCGTGGTGCGCAAAATCACTCGTATTGATATCGTTGACTGACGATCACTGCCTCCTACGGCCATCGGAATTCCCTGATCACGTGATTTCGCTGTTTTGAGCACTTTAATGAAAAAACATTTGGGTGCATCATAACTGTCGAATCTACCGTCAGCCATATATATAATATCAGTGTCCATTCAGGCACTGATATTCTATTTATCACTGCTTTATTCACTACGAGTCCATTTATCACTGTTTTATTCACTACGAGTCCATTTATCACTGTTTTATTCACTACGAGTCCATTTATCACTGTTTTATTCACTACTATGAGAGGTTCTCTCAAGATAAAGAACGCAATATTCTGTATTCACAACATTCACGATAAGCTTGAGACAAAGACTACTTTCTGTCGCTTTTATATGTATATATAATTGGGATAGTTAGAAGACAGTTGAGATGGACACTTGTTTAATGTTCCCTCGCAAATTTACAAGACGATAGCTGCAGGAATGACATGCACAGATTAATGAGAGGAAGCGAGATATCAGCAAATACTTTGTTTCTGAAATTTTATAAACAAGGGCCGTAATTCTTGTTTAGATTCATTGATCGAGGGTGGGAGATAGTTTTAACAGGAGAGATACAGCCAAATCGAAACATCGCGGTATCTGAAAGCCTCTTAATACAAATGAATCGAATATGTGGAGAATGCACATCGTCTGAAAGTTGTTACCTGAAGAAGAAATACAGCAGCGATAGGCACATATACGTTCGAATCTTGCAGAACGTATTAAGAATGAATACATACGTCTTTGTATTGATCTTCGAAAAACTAAAATAGAAAAGGCATTTTTGAAGTAATGTTTTTAAGAAAAAAAAAACAATAGGAAAGGAAATACATAGAAAATAATTAATTTTTAAAATTTAAGTATTTTTATTGAGGCATGTTTTATTAATTCCCTTTCGTCCTATGGTTTAATTCTAATTACTTCTTGGAATGAAAATGTAGTCGTTACAGTGATAATGTCAGTTTCCTATTTTTATAGTGATATGGAACATATATGCTCAACCGTTTTCAAACCCTTTTTGTGTATGTATGCGATGCATGTGTGTGTGTGTGTGTGCACGTGTTCGTGCGTGCGTGTATTAATGTGTGTGCATACATACATTTATACTGTGTTTACTCGTGCATAAACCGCACTATTTTATACTTTATCATAACTGAAAAAACTAGGATGCAACTTATACACAAGTTAATACGGAATGAGATGCGCTCAAAAAGTATGAGACTTTATTTCTTCCCGTCAAAACAAATGCCGCGCAGGCAAAGGCTTTAGGTGGCAGGTGATGCCACCCATCCTGCGCTTGCGTGGAAATTTTTGCTACCTGTCTGCTATCTCGTTACGGTTAAGTGATAATTCTCTGGCTTATATGTTGTTGTTATTGCCGTGGAATAGCTGTTATTGCTGTGGAATAGCCTTGATTGGCGCTCCAACTTTAAATATCCTGACCTGATATTGTTTAAAAATAGTGTACATCAACGGTTCCCACGTACTGGTTTCATGTAAATGACAATTTTTCCATGAACCGGGAAGTCACGCGCATAACAAAGAAGTGCATTTGTAATTTGATTATTACGTATATACTATATATATATATATATATATAGTGCTAGGACACTTCGCCCCCGGTTATTTCGTCGTCGGTAATTTATCCCCAATCAATTCATCGTGATCAATTTATTCCCAGGTCAATTCGTCACTGGTCAATTCATCCCAAAATACCCTTAAATGTGATTTTCGAGGGAAAGTTTAGAACAATCACTAGAATTAAAATTGTGGTTGGACAGTTTTAGATATTTTTTCCTTTCTTTACCCCCACTCTCTCTCAAGTGTCTGCGCTGAGCAGTTTACGAACAAAGATTTTCAAGCAAATCGAATTAAATGTTTTCATTACGCCTGTCCATCAACATGACTACCTGCAAGTTCATAACTTCAGAGAAAGGAAAACTCAAGTGATCGATCAAGAAAATTATATATACACAACCTTAAGCAGAATGCAGATAGATTGAAATTTGGAAACTTATTGATATGATTAAACGTGAGGAAATGTTTGCCACTACCAAATTGCAGAAGTTTATGCCAAGGAAAACAACCAAGCCAAAAGAAAAGATACAGAGATATGAACTTGCGTATAAAAAATGTCATGGAAAAATATGATCCAAGCCCCAAAATTATTTTTTCTAAAAGCAATTGCACACTTTCTTAAATTTTAAGAAAAAATAAATATGTAAAACAGCAAACCTTAAAATAAACCTTTTTTAATTCCTATGATCTCGACGAACTGACCAACGACGAATTGACTGGGGACAAATTAAACGACGACAAATTGCCGTCGACGAATTGACTTGACACCATATATATAATTAATCTTAATTATATTTAATTTATATAAAAAATTTTATGTATTGGATTAAGTCTTTCTTTGTTTGATTTGTATAATAGTGGTTTTGTCTCTAATTAATATATATGTATATATATATATTTGTGTGTGTGTGTGTGTAAATATACATATATATATATATACATATATATATACTACATATATATAACATATATATATACATACATATATATATACATACATATATATATACATACATATATATTAACATACACATATATATATATATATAATATATATATATATATATATTTGTATATATATGTATGTATGTATATATATATATATATATTATATATATATATTATGTATGTATGTATATATATATATATATGTATGTATGTATGTACATATTATATTATATATATATATATATATATATATTGTATGTATGTATGTATATTTACTTATTTCAGTCACTGGGCAGCGCGAATCGACTCCAGTACTTTTTTTTTTATTAAAGCCTGGCACTTATTCTGTCCATTTCCTTTGCAGAACCGCTAAATTACGGGGACGTAAACACGCCAACACCGGTTGTCCAGTGATGGTGAGGGACAAACTCGATACAAAGACGTACACACACACACACATAAACAAATATGAGTTGGGCTGGCTCGAAGCTATAGTAGAAGGCACCTGCATGAGGTGCCACGGAGCGGGACTGAACCCGGAACCATGTGGTTGGGAAGCAAGTTTTCTATACAGTTGCGCAAAAAGACTTTAGAGATTGCGATAATCTCTAAAAGAGAAATACAATTTTTTAAATTTATTCTTTTTGTGTGGCCCAGGACCAAATGTTCCATGGCCCTTTACAGGTCCACAGTCAGGTGGTTGGAGATCTCTGGTGTATATAAAGCCCCTTTATCTTTATTCACCTGGTGAATATTTGTTATCGAATTTCTTCATGATTAAGAATTAAGAACATTCATTTAGGAATTAGAATTTAAGAGGAGTGGCTGTGTGGTAAGTAGCTTGCTAACCAACCACATGGTTCCGGGTTCAGTCCCACTGCGTGGCATCTTGGGCAAGTGTCTTCTGCTATAGCCCCGGGCCGACCAATGCCTTGTGAGTGGACTTGGTAGACGGAAACTGAAAGAAGCCTGTCGTATATATGTATATATATATTATATATATATATATATATATGTATGTGTGTGTGTGTGTGTGTGTGTGTGTGTGTATGTGTTTGTGTTTGTCCCCCTAGCATTGCTTGACAACTGATGCTGGTGTGTTTACGTCCCCGTAACTTAGCATTTGGGCAAAAGAGATCGATAGAATAAGTACTGGGCTTACAAAGAATAAGTCCCGGGGTCGATTTGCTCGATTAAAAGGCGTTGCTCCAGCATGGCCGCAGTCAAATGACTGAAACAAGTAAAAGAGTAAAAGAGTAAATTTACAAGGGATCAGCAGGGTCTATAAATCTCTTCTTTTGACTAATCTGGTGGGGATGGTTGTGGAATGTTATACTAAGTACTTCACCGCGGGCCAAAAGTTGCATAGCGATTAAAATTTCAAAAATAGATTATTTTTCGAACTGTTTTTTTTTTTTTAGAGAAAAAGAAAATATTGGCTTTTTTATAACCCCTATATATTATGCAAGTTTTTCCCTCTATGTACAAAACAAGCAATCAGTCTTGAAGCCGAGAATTTCAAACATCTTATCTAAACCTCTGAAAATAAAGTTGTTATATTAGAAGGAAGTTGCTGTGGCCTTAGAGGGGGAAACATTTCTCAACTACTTTTGGAGTCATATTTGATTCTTGCTCAATTTATTTGCTTTCAGCTTTTCCTCCGTTCCTTATTGATTTTTGGCATTTCTTCTTACACAATTTTACATCACATGTACGTTCTAGACATCAATACAGCTTCTACGTTGTCACTCATGATGTTAGAAATAGCAGCAAATTCTCCCACAAGTCACACACTATTGTCTTTAAAACATACAAGATACAAAGCCATACACACATACACACACACAAATATGATTGGGGGTGGATCGAAGCTATAGTAGAAGACACCTGCGTAAGGTGTCACGCAGTGGAACTGAACCCGGAACCATGAGGTTGGGGAGCAGGTTTTCTATACAGCAGGTTTTCTGGGGCTATATAACAATAGCAAAACAACTTTTGCGTGTAAGACAAATATATATATATATGTATATATGTGTATATGTATGTATGTAATGTATGTATGAGTGTGTGCATTGTTTATCTATCTATTTTTCTCTCTCGCTCTATCTATCTATCTATCTATCTATCTATATATATATCACTGTGACCGACCACGCTATCAGATGTTGTTACACATCGCAGGTCACAATGTGCTTCGCATTGTTTTAGCCTTCAAATGACGCCACCCCCCCCCGGCTGCTAGCGAGCAGGCCAATAGAAGAAAGAGTGAGAGAAAGTTTGGCGAAAGAGTACAGCAGGGATTGCCACCACCCCCTGCCGGAGCCTCGTGGAGCTTTAGGTGTTTTCGCTCAATAAACACTCACACGCCCGGTCTGGGAATCGAAACCGCGATCCTACGACCGCGAGTCCGCTGCCCTAACCATTAGGCCATTGCACCTCCCTAACTATCTATCTATCTATCTATCTATCTATCTATCTATCTATCTATCTATATATATATATATATAATATATATATATAATATATATATATATATATTATATATATATATTATATATATATGTATATATATGGGGTCGATTTACTCGACTAAAGGCGGTGCTCCAGTATGGCCCCAATCAAATGACTGAAACAAGTAAAAGAGTAATATATATTATATATATATTATATAATATATATATATAATATATAATTACTCTTTTACTTGTTTCAGTCAAGAGTAAAATATATATATATATTATATATATTATATATATATTATATATATATATATATTACTCTTTTACTTGTTTCAGTCATTTGATTGGGCCATACTGGAGCACCGCCTTAGTCGAGTAATCGACCCCAGGACTTATTCTTTGTAAGCCGAGTATTTTATCGGTCTCTTTTGCTGAACCGTAACTTTGACGTAAACACACCAACATCGGTTGTCAAGCGATGTTGGGGAGACAAACGTATACACACAAACACACACACACACACACACACACACACACACACACACACACAACATATATATATATATAGTTAATCCAAACAA
>NC_043006.1:23137577-23170077 GCF_006345805.1 Octopus sinensis | reverse complement strand
AACTTAAATGTGTGCGCGTGCATGTGTGTGTGTACGTGTGTCTGAGGTTGTGTATGTGAAACTGTGTATATGTAGTTGTGTCTATACGTAAGTGTGGGTGTGTTTATATATGTGTGGCTGTGTATCACATTGTCACATTGTTATGTGGACGGATGAGTATGCGCGCATACATCAATGTGTATGCATGTATATATATGTACGTGTGTGTGTGTGTGTGTCTGTGTGTATGGCTGCGTGTAACATTGCTTACTCTGTGTGTGCTCGTTAATGTATATGTATGTACGTTTGTGTGTATGTATGCATATATGTACACACACACACACACACACATAGAAAGAGGGAGAGAAGAGAGAGAGAGAGAGCGAAATAGTATGCATATATATGTGTGTGTGTATGTGTTTGTGTGTGTGGTGAGTTCTTGTATCAATAGCTTGAATAAACAAACATATTCTTCTCTTCCTAACAGTGAGAACGCCATTTTTCCAGTAAGACCCAAAAAGCCACCCACCCCTAAACCTCTCGTAATTCAAACTGTTTCCCTGGACCCCACTCTCCCCTGAAACCTTATTTCTCTCCTCGTCCATCTCTCCCACCACACTATTGTATCCCTCTCCCCCATCTCTCCTTATCTCTCTCTATCTCTATCTCTCAACTCATTTCTTTCTTTTCTCCATCTCAGTTCTTAATTCAAAGTTTACCACTTAACTTCCTTCTCGACACCCTTTTTTGTTCTTTTATCTTTGGCGTCCCTTCTATCCATCTACTCCCTAGCCCCGTTATAAAGAGGGTAAGCGGCGTAAGGTCAAAGTGGTGAAGGAGTTAACGGAAGAGGTCAAAAGGTATGAATTACAAGAAAGACACTTCTTACAACAAAACAGAACTCACTCACTTCTTTGCCTTCAGTTACAACTGGCTTTTACATTAATCTTGCTTCAATTTTCCCTTCCTTTTCATATACCATATTTTGTATCATTTGTTTCAGTCATTAGATTGCGGTCATGCTGGGGCACCGCTTTGAGGAAGCTTAGTCGAATGAATCGAGTCCTGTAGTTATTTTTTTAAGCCTAGTACTTATTCTATAAGTCGATTGTGCCGAACCGCTTAGTTACGGGGACATAAATATACCAACACAAAGACACCCACATTCGCACATATATCTTAATGTATGTATCTATAAATGTATATATAAATGTTTTTACATGTGTAGGCGTGGCTGTGTGGTAAGAAGCTTGCTTCCCAACCACATTGTTCGAGCCGACCAGCCTTGTAAGTGGAAACTGAAACAAGCCTGTTATATATATATGTATATATGGAGAGAGAGAGAGAGAGAGAGAGATAGAGAGAGAGAGAAGAATCCACACAAAAAAACAAAAGACGACGACAGGTGGTGTAGACAACAAACAGATGTATTAGTATAACACTCGGGAACTAAATAAGTGTTTAACGCTTGTAGCGATCGCTCTTCCACAGAAAGAAACAAGGATATATATACATGCCCCCAGCATGGCCACAGCTCGTATTTTGAAACTGTATCAAAATATATATATAACGCTCTTCTTCAGAAACAGAGGAAAGTCCAATAGAAAAGGAAGACGGAGGAGGAAGAAAACCGCCAACGATTCACATATGTGGTTACATTTTTAAATGTGTGTGTGTGTATATATACACACACACACACACATATATATATACATATATATATCTATGTATGTATGTATATATATATATATATATATATATATATATATATATATATATATATATATATGTATGTATGTTATATATATATATATATATATCTATATATATATATATATTATATATGTATGTATATATATATATATATATATATGTATGTATATGTATATATATATATATATATATATATGTATGTATATATATATATATATCAATCAATATAAGGGTAACAAAAAATTCAAGAAAAAATTTTCTGCCACCATCGGTCAAGTGAGAAAATAGAAATAGTCACAGACTATATGATACATTCAACAAAATATTAAGGAATGACCCTGAGAAGGTCGTTCGACTCACTTGAAAAGAGCAGCTAAAACTCAAAACCGCAAAAAATAGTAGTAATTCTGAAACTAGAGGAAAATAAAAAACATTTATCCCCTTCAATTTAATTTAATTTAATTTAATTTGATTGCGTGAAGATGTTGAAACCTTGCAGGGTACAAAGTTTGAAGGGGATAAATGTTTTTTATTTTCCTCTAGTTTCAGAATTACTACTATTTTTTGCGGTTTTGAGTTTTAGCTTCTCTTTTCAAATGAGTCGAACGACCTTCTCAGGGTAATTCCTTAATATTTTGTTATATATATATGTATATATATATATATATATATATATATATATATATATATATATGGGGGGAGAATTCAGAAAAAATCATAAGACGAAAGACATGTGGTGTAGACAACAAACAGACAGATGTATTAGTATAACACTCATATATATACTTATATATATATATATATTATACTTATATTTACTTATATATATATATATATATAAGTCCCATGAAAATTCATATATTTTTGCTGTTGATGAAATTTTAACCGTAGATATTAGACACAAATGAAGTGATATTCCTAAAATTTAAACTTCTTAGGAGGTTAGTATGACACGTTAATGGGGGTTTAACCGCCACAATTTAGTCATTTTTCCTAAGCCAAGACGAATACAGTTGTAGTCTTGGAAGCTGTAGAGTCACCTGAGAATACAAGATGAGCGTTATTTGTAATTCAATGGCACAACAGTTAATCTGTTACTTATTTCAGTCATTATACATTATACTGCAGCCATGCTAGGACACCTCACTGAAGGATTTTTAGACTAAGAAATTGATCAGAGTATTTTGCAAAAGCTATTCAATAAAACCATCATCAGCCTCTGCTACTCCATTGATACGTCTTGTGAAACGACTAAATACGTTGATCAGATAATCTTTATTTATGTTGGCCACAAGCTCCCCTAAAGCAGGCGTAAACGAACCCTTGGCATGCTCGTTGGTTACTTTCTCATTGACGTAGTAGTCCAAGAGGTTTAAATCAGAGAGCTAGGAGGCCGAATGCGAGGAGTAACATGATCATGAAAATTTCCGGCCATTCACTCCTAGGTCGTGAAGAGTTTGCGAGATGGTGCAGAGTCTTGCTGGAGCGCTTAGGTCTCCTCCGAGCACTCTCTCGGTCCAGGGTTTGATAACCGTCTTCATTGTCTCGATTTAGCCAGGTGCATTGACCCTAAGAACTTGCGGGGGGGAGGGGGGAATGAGGAGGTACGACATGACCTACATTGCTCACAGTCCACAACACTATCACAGACGATGGGATTTTGGTGTACATGACAGTGAGGACTGCAGTGTGGATGGCGCAGAGCCATCCGGCATTCCTCTTGTTCACTTTTTGATCTTCGACAAAGTTCTCTTCTGAGAAGAACCAGTCGGGCTTCTCGGTGTGTTTGAGCTTGTTCAGCAAGCCTATTGACCGGATCACACGGTTCCCCCGCGTCTTATCCACTAGCGTAGCTAAAGGGGAGCGGAGGGGGCGGTCTGTCCAGGGCAGCACTTTTATGGGGCGGCACCACTTTTATGGTCTGTTGTAGGCTCTAAGCCTGTATATAGGTTGTAGTGAAATCAAATAATAGTGGTTTTAATGTCAGGACACGGACACTGCTCACCGTTAAATGCAACAATCGATATAGTAACACGTGACCTGTTTATCATTTGAAATATAGGGGCGGTCACACACTCTAGCTACACAACTGGTCTTATCGGACATAAACAGCCCTCATCTCATAACATAGGATTTATACCTGACATCTTCATGCACCACGCGTGTAAACGTTGACTCGGACTCGGAGAGATGATAGGTAATGGCTCCAATTGACTCGCCGAGATTCTCATTGACGATGCAGGACGAACTCGACTTTCCTGGACTTCCTGGACAAACTCGAATTTTTAGAAAATGGCTTATCGTCAAAAATGCTTTTTATATTTTGGCTACGGAAGATACTTGAGGCTAGGGATTCTTTTCTGATCTTGAACATGAAGGAGCTGGAGACATTTAACAAGGTTATAATGTCAGAATTACTATGGTTTTCGGTTAAGGCAATGAGAACGTTATGCTTTTGTGCTGGAACTGAAAAAAGAGAGAATATTTGAAGTTTGGGCCATTTATAGTTTTTAAAATTTTTATTCTCAAGTAGTTGATCCACCATGTATATTCATGTGTGTAAGTGCGCGCGCGCGCGCGTGTGTGTGCGCGCGTAATGTGCTACTTTTTGCAAACCAAACCTCATGCTGTCGTGATTATACATTCTTTGTAAAAGAAATTATATGGTCATGACTGTGGAATAGAAATGTCATGTAGAGGATCCGGTACGCCTGTGGATCAGACACTGGAATGCGTTTGTTAGCGATTGAGTACCGATCAATCGAATTGTATACGATCCAGAATGTTTGTGTGCTTTAACAGCATCCCAGTACTTCAGTGTGTTCTTCACTTGAGCCTTGAAGAATATCAACAGTTGTTTGGGGGCTGAAATATCTTCTGGCCGTCAAGTAAATAGGTAATCTTTGTGATGCGGTCGTAGCTATGTTAAAGATATGCCTTTGTCACTCCCTATCCTCGGCGATAGGGAAGCCCAGCATTTGAAGTGACGGTGAGGTGTCTTCAGCTGAGTGTTGTATATGTTTAGAGGACTTGTAGTGCGGTAGTGTTTTCTTGAAATGAGTAGCGCTTGAATTTTCTTTGCTGCTAAAAGAAGTAAATTTGGGATGGCCTCTTTGGCGGTTGCAATCGTGGTCTCTGTTTTTGAGATCAGTGCAGTTTTGGTATGTGATGTTTAGGCTGCGTGTGGATGATGCACAGTTGGGGAAAATTAAGGAAGAATGAAGGGCAGTGTCATCTTCGTAATAAGAGATGTTTTTAGATGTGGCAGCAAATAGGTTATCAATGTATGAAAAGAAGAGACTTAATCGATCCCAGGGGGCACCAGAGTTGATTGAAGCACAGGCAGAAAGAGCTCTGTCAACATATGACGCGATGGTGTGATCTGATAAGAAGCTACGATTCCAAGAAATGAGAGATGGTGGGGCCTATAGGTGGATAGTTTTAAGAGGAGATTGTATGCTAGAAACTGTCAATGCTTCGCTGATATTATGGAGCAAGAACATTCCTTACACCGAAGTTCTCTAAAGCGAGATTGGTGATGGACATAACAGAGTAGGGCTCCCGTAGGTCTGGCATTGCGGAAGCTGTACTGAGAAGAGAAGTGTTGACGAACGTCATTATTAATGTGTCTCCATTACCTTGTAAATTTTAGAGGTGAGAGCGATTGGGCGATTGTTGGTTGGGTTAAAGGGATAGAATTGTTGGTTTCAAGCAACCAGGAGTATTTATATATACATGTGTGTGTGAGTGTGCGTGTGTGAATATGTATATGCATTTATGAGTTAACATACAATTTACCATCGTATAGTAAAAAAAGTAAATTGTCCTTATTAAATTGCGATACAAACCGAAAGCGACAACAGTGGTATAGCATGGGTGGGCTTCATAAGTGGAACTCTGCAACTCCTGTGCTTATGTATTACTACCTCCATACCAACTTATTTTGGATTTCTCTTACCGCCACTCTTGACGCTGCGGACCTATTCCTGGATAAAGAGCTCGGAGTGTAAGTTGAAACTAATTTGAATACAATTGCGTTTTTCCTATATAGACCATATCTAGCTCTCACCTAATGTGTGTGTGTGTACGTGCGCGTGCGAGCGTATAGGCATATATATATATATACACACACACACATATATATATATATATATACATAAATAATGTATGTATGTATTTATACATATACATTTACACACACACATGGTGTATGTTTTTTTGTATGTATACATGTATCTATGTACGTATGTGTGTTGTTTGTATTCCGGTTGTGAAGAGGCACTGAATTCTGTAGAAAAGCATGACACTGAAGCGAATGAATATTAATTCCTAATTCAACTTCAAGTATTTAGGATACTTAGAGATTTATGTTGTCATTAAATCACGAGTTCAAACCTTATTAATAGTGTCACAGCCATTAATATTTTATGGTGATCCAATATTTAGAATGTTTTACTAACCTTCACACAAGAATTTTACCGCTTATCTGAACATATTTTGATTGCAACTACAGATAGAAAGTTGAAGTTTTGCTCCTTAAATACAGGTGAATTCACAGAATCGTTTAAGCTCTAGGCAAAAAGCATCGCGCTGTGTTTCAGCCGTCTGCATTTTCTGAGTTCAAATTCCGCCGAGGTAACGTTGCTTCCTTTCCTTTCGGCAGTTGATAAAATATAGGAGCGGTCTCCTGAATTCTTAGAGGATCCAGTACCCAGCATTTTGAGTTCAAATTCTGGCGTGATCGATTTTGACCCATTTATTTATTTATTTATTTATTTATTTATTTATTTATTGTGAGGTCGATTATTTAAAGGAGCATTCCAGGACTTGCTAGAAAAGACCCCATTGCCCCACAAAATGAACGCTTGTTTTTAACTGCGCAATTACAGAAATCCTAGGTACTAGGTTCTAACGTAGGTACAAGGCCTCGAATTGCGAAGATGAATAATCAGTCATATCAATTATATTGACCTCCCTATTTAACCGGCACTGTAGATTATTGACTACGGAAGGATAAAGGATAAAGCAAAGCTGACCTTGGCAGGATTTGAACCTAGAATATAGAGGGTCAACCCAACCCAATGCTTTCTACTATAGACACAAGGCCTGGAATTTTGCGGGATGGAGCAAGTCGATTACATCAACTCGGGCGTTCAACTGGCACTTATTTTATCGACTCCGAATGGATGAAAGGCAAAGTCGACCTCGACAGAATTCGAACTCAGAACGTAAAGGCGTGCTAACGATTCTGCCAGCTCGCTACCTTCATCCACTGCTCTAATAATGATTTCACCACTGCACCATGCTGGGAAGCTTTAATGGTGAAACAGAGATTGCCCCCTTCTTGTAGATGTACTCTGGCGGCGGTTGTATTTCATAAGTTTAATGTGAGAGACAACGTTGCGTTCAAACCAAATCCCAAGTAGAGAAGCGAGGCAATATCGCCATAAATCATGGCTACATTGGACAGTTTCCTAGATATTCATACGGATCTAGGGACCCAATGTTTCTCTGTTTATGTTATGGTTGTGTACATAGGGATCTCCACTGCATTGCTTTATTCGGGGAAAGGCATCCATAATCGTATTTAGACAACTCTGGAGCAGGATTGGGATTTAATGGCAGGCTCAAGTCTAAATGAAACCAAACGACTGGTATTTTTATATATTTCTTTAGATTTCTTTTATCTTTTTAATTGTTTTAGTCATTGGACTGCGGCCATGCTGGAACACCGTCTTGAAGGGTTTTAGTCGAACAAATCGACCCCAGTACTTGTTTTTATAAAAGGTTTTTGGCCGAACTGTTAAGTTGTGGTGACGTAAACAAACCAACACAGGTTGTCGGTTAGACACACACACATACACACATTAAGTGCAGGCGTGGTTGTGTGGTAAGAAGTTTGCTTCCCAGCCAAGTAGCATTTTGGGTGAATGTTTCCTACTATATATAGCCTTGGGTCGACCAAATCCTTGCGAGCGGATTTGGTTGATGGAAACTGAATGAAACCTGTTGTTAATATATATATATATGTGTCTTTATGTTTGTCCCCCCCGCCACCGCTTGACAACCGATGTTGATGTGTTTACGTTCACTTCACATTGCGATTCGGAAAAAAGAGTCCGATAGAACAAGTACCAGCTTTAACAGAAAGTAAATATCGGTACGATTCGTCCGACTAAAATTTTTCAAGACGGTTCCCCTGCGTGGCCGCAGTCTAATGACTGAAACAAGTCAAAGGAACTTTCAGTTTCGTGTACTAAATCCACTCGCAAGCCTTTGGTCGTCTCCGGGTTAAAGTACCGAAGTCCTGCAAACTGGGACTGAACCGAAGACTACATATTTCGAAAGCAAGCTTCTTACTTACAGAACAACGCCTATATTTCTATATACTAAGGCGGCGAGCTGGCAAACACGTTAGCGCGCCGGGCGAAATGCTTAGCGGTATTTCGTCTGTCGTTACGTTCTGAGTTCAAATTCCGCCGAGGTCAACTTTGCCTTTCATCCTTTCGGGGTCGATAAATAAAGTACCAGTTTCGCACTGGGGGCGATATAATCGACTCAATTCCTTCGTCTGTCCTTGTTTGTCCCCTCTATGTTTATCCTCCTTGTGGGCAGTAAAGAAATATATATTTCTATATACTGGTTTCAAATTTTGGTACAAGGACAGTAATTTCAGGGGAGCGTGTAAGTAGTTTACATCGACCCCAGTGCTCAACCGGTACTTATTTTATCGATCCTGAAGGAATGAAAGGCAAAGTTGATCTCAACGGGATTTAAACCCCAGAACATAAAGACGGACGATCGGCGGAATTTGAACCCAGAACGTAAAGACAGACGGAATGAAGCTAAACATTTTGTTCGTTGTGCTAACGGTTTTGCCAGTTCGCCGCCTCTATATGTTTGCATGTTATCTCTCTCTATATAAACGGCAGTTTGTCTGTGTGTGTTTCTGTGTGTCTGTTAGGTTGTACCCTCACCCTGACCACGGCTTTCAACCGATTCTGATGAAACTTGATACACACATAGCCCAATGTCATAATTCAAAACTAACGCAGCGAAAATTTTGAAAAGTTCCCCCAGTTCTGAAAAAAATCGATAAATTCGACATGGGGTCGAGAATCAGAAACACAAACCACAGACTGTCTAGGGGACGCAACTCGACCTTTTTAACTCTCAAAAAAATTTACCATAATTTTTTTTCTATTTTTTGGCTATAACTCTCTAAAAATGTTTTATAGTTATTTCCCTTACAAACCCGAGCAACGCCGGGTGATACTGCTTGTAATGTATATTACTATATATTTCTATATATTCTGTATATTTTCTTCACATTTCTCAACATTTCTAATTACATCTTTACGTATATTTCTATATATTTCCACGTATTTCTATAAGTCGGGTCGATAAGGAATCTTTTCCTGCTGCCATGCCAGTAAAATAATTTTAGTCAGATGCAAATATAGATACAGCTGAATACAAACTCTTCTTCATAAATTATATATATTAATCATTATACGTTATTTATTTTGTAATTTCTGCCACCACAAAACATTTAACAGACATATATCAAGATCATGAAACAGTTTCTTCTTCCACTAAAAGACGTTGTTCTACTCGCCACCGCCAAAACATCCCTGCCATATTATTTCTCAAGAAAATTCGATAATTCTTTCTAATCTCATCTACAGTTGTGGCTCTGTTATTTTTGATTTCTATTAATAATAGCCGATATAAATGTTGGCTGGTTTGCTGGTTGGCTGTCGGTCAAGCTTTTCAGTTACGTTTTACATCTTAAAGACAGAAGAGGAAAGAGTGATAGATAGATAGATAGATAGATAGATAGATAGATAGATAGATAGATAGATAGATAGATAGATAAACAGGCAGATAGATAGATAGATAGATAGATAGATAGATAGATAAACAGGCAGATAGATAGATAGATAGATAGATAGATAGATAGATAGACAGGCAGATAGATAGATAGATAGATAGATAGATAGATAAACAGGCAGATAGATAGATAGATAGATAGATAGACAGGCAGATAGATAGACAGGCAAATAAATAGATAGATAGATAGATAGATAGATAGATAGATAGATAGATAGACAGACAGATGGACAGATAGATAGATAGAACGATAAATAGATAGATCGATAGATAGATTTATAGATAGATAGAGGAGAGTGAAAGAGATTCAGAGAGAATAACATAAAGGCACAGGATGAATGCACATACCAGGCTTGTTTGGAGGAGGAGGAGGAGGAGTAACTCACAGAATAGGTTTGGGAGGAGTTATATAAAATGAGAAATTTGATTTATTTAATAATATTTTAATTTAAAGAGGGCGGTGAGCTGGCAGAATCGTTAGCATGCTGGACGAAATGCTTAGCAATATTTCGCTACGTTCTCAGTTCAAATTCCGCCGAGGTCGACTTCGCCTTTCATCCTTTCGTGGCACTTGATAAATTAAGTGCCAGCTGCGTACTGGGGTCGATGTAATTGATTGGCCACTTCCTCCAAAATTTCTGGCTTTGTACCTAGAGTAGAAAAGAATATATCCTTCTTTTGTAGAGGGCTGCGAGCTGGCAGAATCGTTAGCACACCGGGCGAAATGCTTAGCGGTATTTCGTCCGCTGTTACGTTCTGAGTTCAAATTCCGCCGAGGTCGATTTTGCCTTTCATCCTTTGGGGTCGATTAAATAAGTACCAATTACGCACTGTGGTCGATGTAATCGATTAATCCCCTCCCCTACAAAACTTCAAGCATTGTGCCTATAGTAGAAAGGAATATTTTAATTTAAATATTTTCCTTTGAAAATTATTATTTATTTAATCATTATATATAAGCCTAAAACAATCTGATAAAAGTGGAATTATAATTATTGTATTTATATTCTATATCTCGTTCTATTTACTGATGATGGCAAAAATATACTTCCGAAGTATATGACGGGTAACACTGTAGTATACAAATATAGCCTGTTATAGAAAAATAGATCTTCCTAGATTCTTGTTTTCAACAATTAGTTATTCCGAATATTCCATCAATTGGGTTACTTCCTCTTTGAATTATGGTGTTGATCAGTGGTTCTCAACCATTTTTTGCCTATGGACTCCTTTGATTCCTATTTTATTCTGCTGGCCGTACCTCATGTTAACAAAAAAGATCCAGTTATATTTTTTATTATCAAATATTATTAAGACCTGAAAAAAGGTCGAACTGGCAGAATCGTTAGCACACTGAACGAAATGCCTAGCAGTAATTCGTCTGCCTTTACCTTCTGGGTTCAAATTCCGCCGAGGTTGACTTTGCCTTTCATTCTTTCGCGGTCGATAAATTAAGTATCAACTGTGTACTGGGGTCGAGCAAATCGACTGGCCCCTTCCCCAAACATTTCGGGCCTTGAGCCTAAAGATTCGTTAGCACACCGGGTAAAATGCTTAGCAGCATTTCGTTCATCTTTACGTTCTGAGTTCAAATTTCGCAGAGGTTGACTTTGCTTTTCACCTTTTCAGAGTCGATAAATTAACTACCAGTGGAACACTGAGGTCGATGTAATTGACAAGTCCCCGCCCCAAAAATTTAAGGCCTTTAGCAGAAAGATTTATTAAGGCGGCAAGCAGGCAGAATCGGCTTTGCCTTTCATCCTTTCGGGGTCGAATAATTAAGTACCAATGAAACACTAGGGTTGATGTAATCAACTAGACCCCCCCCTCTAAAATTTCAGGCCTTGTGCCTTGAGTAGAAAGGATTATTAGGAACTGAATAAAAAAAAATTGCTAAAATACCTTGTGTATTGTAGAAGAAAAATAAATTCATTACTCGTAAGCTTTGACAACAAAATCTTATATGGATCCCCAAGAGTCACATGGATCACGGCTGAGAACCACTGGTGTAGATGGTTGAATATTCCTCAGATCCGTTACTCTAAATGTAAGCGTCAGGCAGACTCAGCGTGACATAACGTAACAGTGTGTGACAGTCTGGCCCTTTGTATAAAAGGTGTAATCTACCCACTGGGCCTCCACACTATTTCGATCCCAGCCAGTTTTACACACAAGGCTTGGGTCGACCTAAGGCAGGTGCAGTGACCCAGATGTCATTCAGTGGGATTGAACCTGAGCCCAATACCAATACCAATAACATCTCACAAATTATATCGTCAAATAATAACCGTATTCTAAAAGGTTTTAATCTCTCTTCTACTAATCTTGCAAACACTAACAGTAACAGTAACATTGTTGGGTCCTTGGGGACAGTATCAGAAGGCATCACGTTTTGCCTCTTTGGCACGGCCAGAATAGTTGAAAAAATGAATAGCATGGTACCGTAAGCTGCTACGTAAGTCCGCTACGCATGCAAGACTCCAGGAGCTCCAACAAAACTAGTCATAAAGAGAAAATAATAATAACAGTAGTAGTAGTAGTAGTAGTAGTAGTAGTAGTAGTAGTAGTAAACCTTTTTTTATTATAGGCACAAGGCTTGAAATTTGCGAGTTGGGGGTAAGTCGATTACATCGACACCAGTGCATAACTGGAACTTATCTAATCGACCCCAAGGTTGAGCGACCTTCACATCCTGCTGGTATCGTTTCTGTGTTTTTAACATAATGTGTCTATAAGAGATATTTTTTTTCAAGACAAATACAACAGTTTGAAGCCTTTAAACTTTATACTTAGTTTAAGTATGCATACAACTTACTAACTCTTACTGGGTTGAATTACAAGATTGCGGCTATGTTGGAACACTCACTGCCTTCAGAGGTTTTAGATCGTCATCTCGGGTGTCTGATTCTTACTCTAAACAATTTTGAAATTTTGATGCAAGTTTTTAATTCAAATCACTTTGAAACATGAAATTTGTATCATAGCACCAGGGCAGTTTTATGCGGGTTGGTATCAAAAGGAATTTGAAGAAAGTATCTCTTATAAGACATACTTGTGTTTTGCCTCTGCAGCTATCAAGGCAGACAGGCAGGCAGCCAGCCGGTCGGGCAGCAGCCAGCCGGCCGGGCAGCCAGCCGGCCAGCCGGGCAGCCAGTCAATCAACCCTCACTCATTAAATGTATTTCTATTCGCGAGATGGATATTAAAAGGAGTGGTAGTGGGAGTGCTGTGCAAGTGTGATCTTGTTAGGGTGGGAGTGGAGTGAAAATGGTGGTGGTGGTAGCGGTAGGAGTGTTATGTGAGTATGATGTAGTTAGGATATGGTGGTGGAGATAAAATAAAGTTGTGGGGGTGGTGTTGTATGAGTGTTATAAAGATAAGGTGTGGGTGGAGGTAAAACGAAGAGGTAATGGGAGTGCTGAATGAGTGTAATGTAGACAGGGAGGGCTAGAGGTAAAATGGCCGCTATGTAAGTTATCTATTTGAACTACTCTAACTTCATTTCCGGGTCATTCAGAAGAAAAAAAGAGAAGAGTTTCTCCCATCTTCACGGCTGTCTACCCACCGTGCTAAATTTTATCATTAATTCACTCCAGTAACCAAGTTGATATGTTTATTTTACGTTCTTTTCTCTTCTTCTTCTTCTTCCTTCTTCCTTCTTCTCTTCTTCCTTCTTCTTCTTCTTCTTCCTTCTTCTTCTTTTTCTTCTTCTTCTCCTCCTCCTCCTTCTCCTCCTCCCCTCCTCCTCCTCCTTCTCCTCCTCTTCTTTATTCTTCTCCTCCTCCTCCTCCTCCTTTATTCTTTCTTTTTCTTCTCTCTTCTTTCTTCTTTCTTCTTTCTTTCTTTTTCTTCTTCTCTCTTCTTCTTTCTTCTTTCTTTTTCTTCTTTTTCTTCTTTTTCTTCTTTCTTCTTTCTTTTTCTTCTTCTCTCTTCTTCTTTCTTCCTTCTCTCTTCTTCTTTCTTCTTTCTTTTTCTTCTTTCTTCCTTCTTCTTTCATGTTGTTGTTATTATTATCGTTATCATCATTACCATCATCATCATAGTCGTCATCAACATCAGCATCATTATCAGTCATCATCATCATCATCATCATCATCACAGCCGTTATTGTTATTTTCGTTAACTCTTTTTTTCTGGAGGGGAGGGGTACATTAATACATTTTCATCGCGTTTCAATATTTTTTTAATTTTTTTATTCTTATTCCTAAGTTTTACTTTTAAAAAAAGCAGAAACTGACTTCTAGCAAGTTCGTTTCGTGTGCCTATGGAAGTGAGAAAGTTGTTAAGGGGTGCATATGGATACTTGAATGAGGGGTGGGAAGGGGGGAGAGCGTGGTGTATGCGTGAGTGCACGAATAAGAAAGCTGTAAAAAAAATGTGTTTATGAATGTATACATCTATATGTGTCTTTGTATGTGTGTGTATATGGCAGTCACCAATTAGCAAGCGGGGTGGGAATGATCGAGTCGGACCAAGTCACTCGTACACGGTGTAAACATTTGAAAGTCACCATATGAAGGTAATTAAGAAACAATCCAATGATATATTTACACAGTGAGGATTCACGGCACACAATAAACAGCATGAGTATCAACAATAACAACAACAACAACAGCCAAAACGACAACAGCAAAAAACGATGTCAAAAATAATATACTGTCTGATACCCTGACATACGTCATCAGTTGATATATATATATATATAATATATATATATATATATATATATATATATTATATTATATATATATATATATATATGTATATTATATGTATATAATAATATATATTATATATATGTGTATATATATATATATATATAATATGTATATATATATATATGTATAATGTATGTATATATATATGTATGTATAATATATGTATAATATATATGTAGTATATATATGTATATATATATATATGTTTGTATATATATATATATCTATATGTTTATATATATATGTATATATATATATATAGATATATATGTATATATATATATATATATATATATATATATATATATATATAATATATATATATATATATATATATTATATATATATATATGTTATAAAATAGAATATATGCATATATATAAACATATATGTACGTACCTACTCTACATGTACATATACACGCATATATGTGTACAGGACACCAAAAAGACGTCGAACACATAGAGAGACGAAACAAACACATAGACACAAACAAGGAACAAGACAAGCAAAAAAAAAAGGGAGAGAGATACAGGACAATAAGCACAACGAAAAATCCCCTTCTTCAGTCGCTAAGATTTCATCTACTAAACGTTTCGAAGGATAAAGCGAGACGTATACTTCGAAGAAAAATTCCTTCCCGCGAAAAGCAAATCAATTAAAATTCTGAGATCTTTTCGCAGAGGGGTAAAAAAAGCAAGACGGTAACGACAGTACAAACATATAAACAGTAAAAAATATATATATAAACAGTGGAAAAATAAATATATAACAGTGAGAGACAAGACAAGGAGAACAAGATAAGAAGGGCTGTTAACGCCAGACGAAAAAAGTATTGTAAACGCTGGATTATCGTGGAAGACAGAGAGGGAAATTTGTCAACCAGAAGCCTTGCAAGGCGGGAGAGAAAGACAGGATAGCAGTTACGACGGAAGTATCGTCGCAGATGGATGACGGGAATGGGGAGGGAGGAGCAAGAGGAAGAGAGAGAGAAGAAGGGGAATGGTGCGAGGAGACCATGAAGAATGGTGAAAGGGAGAGAGAGAATGAAGAATGAGAGAGAGAAGAGGAAGAGACAAGTTAAGTGAGGGAAAAAAAAACGAAAAAGGGAATGGGAGAGGAAAGAAGAAAGATGCAGAGTCGCGTGAGAGTTAATATCAAGGCTAACTTGATAAACAGAACAATCTTACTTAGTAGGGTGCGTGCGTTTAATCGTATAATATGTTAATAAAATAGAATATATGCATATATATAAACATATATGTACGTACCTACCTCTACATGTACATATACACGCATATATGTGTACAGGACACCAAAAAGACGTATGCATGCATGCCTACACAGGTGTCACTGTGTGGTAAGAAACTTGCTTCTTAACCACATGGTTCCGGGTTCAGTACCACTGTGTAGCACCTTGGGAAACTGTCTCCTACTATAGCCTCGGACCGACTAAAGCCTTGCGAGTAGATTTTGGAGACGGAATCTGAAAGAAACCCGTCATGTGTATGCGTGGTGTGTGTGTGTGGTTTTTTTTTTTCTTAAAATTTGAATTTTCAGCAGTTTGCGTTAAAACACACAATATACTTCAGAATTAGGCGCAACAAAATCGTCCCGGAAGTGCCCGCGAGAGTGGCAAATTCGCATTTCACTGTTGTTGCGGTTTGTCAGTGTCACGTACACGTGTCACTTCCGAAACACCGCTTAGGTTGAATAAAATTCAAATTATGGAACAGAAGTAACTTTACTGTAAAATCTTTAGCTATATGATGTACTTAACGTATGTGTATCGCTGAAAAGCAACGCTCTGAAGTATATTGTTCTTTTTAACACAATAAGTCTATCAAGCTATCTATTTTTCTCGGACGAAAATGCAGCCTCTGACCTTCTAACGATATGAATACTTTAAGAATATTATATAAAGAATTTCTGTTGCATAATTAGAAATAAAAATAAACTAGAAAAGACAATCTCTACTTTCACTAGTCAAAGCAATGAAATATATACAGAGAAGGGCTGAACCGAGTGGGAATGGAAATGTATTATTTCTAAGAACACCACAGTTCTTAAGAAAGATACAAACAGCTCGCCTCATGATCGTTGTTTATTCGATATCGTATCAACAAAAATACTTGAGGCTCTGCAGTGTCAATGCATTATTATAAAAAAAACAATGGGGGAAATGTACAGGGAAAAAGTACAAAAAAGAACAGCTAGGTGTTTTACATTTTTTTTTTTTGGTTATTCCAGAGAGAAAAGTTTTAAGTTGAGATTAGTAATATTGTCAGCAGACAGAAACTTAAAGGGGACTTTAAATGTCTGGGAATGCGTTGGTCGAAGACAAATGTCAGTGAGTGCTACAGTTTCAGTGTTGATTTTAAACCCTAATATAAACATATGTGTGTGTTGTAGACAGCAACGATACCATCTTCGCTACCTCAAATACAAATTACACATCGCTGTCACTAACAACAACAACAATAATATTTGTTGCTGTTAGTGACGAGGTGTGTGATGTTATATCCACCTCTCTTATCTCTCTCCTTTTCTTTCTCTCTCACAATCATCATCACTACGGATATCATCGCAATCACCATAGTCACTATTACTACCAATACTGCTGCCTTTAAATAATAATGATTTCAAATTTTGACACAAGGCCGGCAACTTCAGGAAGTAGGATAATCGATTACATCTACCCCAGTGTTTAATTGGTACTTATTTTATCAACCACAAAAAGATGAAAGACAAAATCGACCTCGGCGGAATTTGAACTCAGAACGTGAAGACGGACGAAATGCCGCTAAGTATATTGCCTGGCTTGCTAACGCTTCTGTCATCTCGCCACCTTTGTCTTTACAGTAATAATGGTTTCGAATTTTGGTATAATGCCAGCAACTTCGGAAAGGGGGCTAATCGATTGCATCGACCTCAGTGTTTAACTGATAATTATTTTATCGAACATGAAAGGATGAAAGGCAAAGTCGACCTCGGCGGAATTTGAACTCAGAACGTAGCGGCAGACGAAATACCTATTTCTTTACTACCCACAAGGGGCTAAACACAGAGAGGACAAACAAGGACAGACAAAGGGATTAAGTCGATTATATCGACCCCAGTGCGGAACTGGTACTTATTTAATCAACCTCGAATGGATGAAAAGCAAAGTCGACCTCGGCGGAATTTGAACTCAGAACGTAGCGGTAGACGAAATACCGCTAAGCATTTTCGCCCGGCGTGCTAACATTTCTGCCATCTCGCCCCTCTGCCTTTACAATAATAATAATAATTGTTTCTAATATAAGCACAGGACTTGAAATTTGAAGCAAGAGATTAATCAATGTGATCGACTCAGTACTTGACTGGTACTTTATTTTATCGAACCCAGAGGGATGAAAGACAATGCTGACATTGGTGGGATTTGAGCTGAGGACAGAGTCAGAATACATAGCGCCTCGCATTTTACGACATTTCCTTCGGCACTTTATACTCTGGTTTCAAATCAGACCTTTCAGATATGAAGCAGATGATCGTGATAATAATAATGATAATTTCAAAATTTGACAGAAGATCAACAATTTCAGGGGAAGAGGTAAGCCGATTACATCGATCCCAGTGTTCAACTGGTACTCATTTTATCGATCCCAAAAGGACGAAAAGCAGAGTCGACCTCAGCAGAATTTTAACTTAGATTATATTGCGGTGACATTTCCGGACAACTTCTTATGATGTGGGTGATATATTCAGTGTGAACTCCACAAAGTCTGCACCGGTTGTCACATTTTACGGCTTTCCCCGCATTTCTGTTCCTTTTGTGCACCAGGTACTTGGTTGATATTTCCTGTTCCTGAATTGCAAACGCATACCCTTCAAAGTGGGAGGTAGTAACCCGGCTATTCGGCCATGATAAACAGCTTTGATGATCGATGTTACTATCATCACGGAGCTTTCTACTAACATATTCATGCATAGTCTTCTGCTCATATAAGCTCATCCTTTCATCTGATGATACGTTGCGGTAGAGTCGTATATGTGTATGTATGTATGTATGTATGTATGTATGTATATGTATGTATGTATGTATGTATGTATGTAAAAGAACATTATTATTCCTAAAAATAATAACGTTAGTGGCCGCGAGCGAAAAGCCGTATGGACAAAATTAATAATTATATATTAGATATATAAATATATTTATATATACTAGGGTACTACATAAGTATCTGCTTCGCTAAAAATAGCATTCCGAGTAGAATGTTTAGCGGCATTTTTTTCTGGCTTTACGTTCTGTCTTCAAATGCCACTGAAGTCAACTTTGCCTTTCATCATTTCAGGGTCGATAAAACAAGTACTAGTTGAGTATTGTGATCGCTGTAATCGACTAGACCCTCTCTCAAAATTTCAGTCCTGATGCCTAAAATAGAAAAGATGCTAATAGTGTCCAAATTCCGCCGAGGTCGAAATGCCTTTCATCTTTTCAAGGTCAATAAAGTGAGTACCAGTCAAGTAGTGAGGTCGATGTAATCGACGAGCCTCTCCCGCAAAATTTCAAGCCTTGTGCCTATAGTAGAAAGGATTATTATTCTTCTACATATTATTATTATTATTATTAATTAAGGCGGCGAGCTGCTAGAATCGTTAGCACCCTGGGAAAGATACTTAACCACTTTTCATCTGTCTCTACGTTCTGACTTCAAATTCCGCCGAGGTCGACTTTGCTTTCATTCTTACAGGGTCGATAAATTAAGTACCAGTCAAGTATTGAGGTCTGTGTGATTAACTATCTCCTTCACCAAAGATTTCAGGCATTGTGCTTCTAGTAGAAAGGATTATTGTTATTATTAATAGAGTTCAGATTAACAGAGTCGGTATTCAGTTTCGTCACTTTGCACTGCAATCTCATCTCGCCAAGACCGTCGTGAGCAGTTAATAAGTACCAGTCGAATAGTGTGATGTGATATTACACTGGTTCTTATTAACCACCCTAAAAAAATGAACGGTACTTCCTTCAGGAACAATAAAATAATACTGGGAATGATAAAATCGATTCAGTAAAAGCTATTTTTTTATTGATCGAAAAGGAAGTCAACAGAAAAAAGTTATTAACCAAAACGCGACTAGTTTCAATATGAAATTAACTCAGATGCTGTTGGAAAATAAAAGATTAAATCATTTTCTATTTCGGCTGTTGAGGAATAACGTGTGAACAAATTCTCAAGGGATTTTCATATTGGATTCAGAAATGATGCTAATATCTTAAATTACCTTCATATGTTGACTAGAAATTATGTTAAGAGGCCTTCATGTGTTATTCAAAAATTATCCTATGGGTCATGTGCTTTCCAAGAATTGCCCCAAAGGGATTTCATAGTTTATCTGGTAATCCTTAAGATCAGTCAAACAATTTTTCCTCTTTTTAATTGGCTGAGATGGTCGAGTCCCTCTCACTTGGGACACCTTCCTTTTAGGACAGCTAAAAGAAACATTGCTTCTGCTCTATGAGTCCTTGCTTACTTCATTTAAAGAAAGGTCTGGAAGAATCTATCAGAATTTATTTGCATGAAAATGGCCGAAATGACACTTAGCTATAACAGCGATTTCCCTCTGAATACACGTCGGCCAATAAAGATAAAAATCCGTCTGGCAAAAAGGGCCAAACACTCTGTCTTCAATTTGGTCTTGGTGTTTATTCTCACCTATGGTCATGAATTTTGGGTAATGACCGGAAGGGCATGATCGCGAAATGAGGTATCTACGAAGGGTCCCTGGAGTAAAGTTACTTGACAAGGTGCGTATCTCGAAAATAGGGAATTTCTCCAGGTCGAGCTGCTACTTCACGCATTGAAAAGTCACTGCTCCGGTACCGCGTATATGTGATAAGAACGTTGCAAGAAAGAATTACAAGACGGATTCTTCAAGCCAAACCAGCCATCAAGAGATCTTGCAGTTGAGATCCAAGAATGAGATGGTTGAATAATATCCGTAGTGTTGGTTGGTCACGCTTGGGAATACAGCCGGAAAGTCTAATGACGGTTGCTTCTGATAGCATTCTATGGGGGTGGTGTCCGAGGACTCTACTCCCCCACGACCCTCATAGAGAAAGTCGGCGGAGAAGACAGATGAATGGGGAAAAAAGAATGTTAAGGAAATTTGAGACGTTATTAGCGAGACTGTTAATACAAGTCAAGCAGAACAATGTAAAAATCAAAGCATTCAAGCTTTAACCATTCCATCTTATCTGGGTCTACATTAAGCAGTGGTGGAGGGCAAACACACACACACACACACATACACACACACACACACAAACACACACACACACACAATCCCCCACACCCACACACAATCCCCCACACCCACATAAATATATATACGACGAGCTTTTTTCAGTTTCCGTTTATCAAATCCACTCACAAGGATTTGGTCGGCCCGAAGCTATAGCAGAAGACACTTGGTCAAGGTGCCACTCAGTGGGAATGAACCCGGGACCATATGGTCGGGAAGCAAGCTTCTTACCACAAAGCCAGTCCTGCGCTTATGTATATATGTGTGTGTGTGCGTGCGCGCGCGTGTGTACATGTGCGTGTGCGTGTGTGTGTATACCAGAGCAAGCACATAGATAAGAAACAAGGTGGGAAAAATAGTACTCGAATACCTACCTATTTCTTTACTACCCACAAAGGGCTAAACACAAAGGGGACAAACAAGGACAGACAAACGGATTAAGTCGATTACATCGACTCCAGTGCGTAACTGGTACTTAATTTAACGACCCCGAAAGGATGAAAGGCAAAGTCGACCTCGGCGGAATTTGAACTCAGTACTCGAATACCGGAGGTAGAGTAACACGCTTTATTACTAAAACTGGAAAAACATCACAAACATTTTTTGTGATATTTTGTTGTTGTTTTTGCTGCTTTAATAATAATAATAATAATATAATAATAATAATAATAATAATAATATATTATATATATATATATATATATATATATATATATTATATATATATATATATATATATATATAGTTAAGCTAAGTTAATTTTTTGGCTCAAAAAGCAAAAAGCAAAAAGCAAGGCCATGTAGGAGGACATGGAGTTATGTACAGGTTGGTGTTCATGCAAAGAGTTCAGGCCATTTCTGGTCAAGAGAGACTTTGAACCGTGCGGTCGTCGGCATCTTCACTATCTCGTCCGGCAGCTTATTCCACAGATCCGCAACCCGGACGGAGAAAGTCCCTCTCCTTCGATATATATATGTATATACATATATACATATTATGGAAGAACATCATGCTAATTTACCAGGATGTACGGTATGGTGCGGCTCATCATCAAAAAGTTTAATTGGACGATTCCTTTTGGGATGGTACTCTGACTTCGCATTTACTTGTACTTGCTGTGACAATCTGTCATATCAAGCATTAAAGAGAGCTTTGAAGAAGAGTCGTTTTATTTCCAGCAAGATGGGGTACTCCTGCACAGCCATATTAATGTAAGGTTCCTATTTTGATGAGATTTTTTCAAAACAAGTAGATTAGATAAAGACGTTCAGTAGAATACCCTCCGCGTTCACTGGACCTCATATCATTCGTTTTTTTTTTGTTTTTTTTTTATGGAGGTTCTTAAAAGATATAGTTTACAATATGAAACGGGCAACAGTCGACAAATTGAGGACAGACACTGAACGAGAATGCACACAAATACCAAACGTGTTAGTTGATGTTTGCAATTAGTCATTGTTTGTATATATTTTTTCGGAACACTCTGTATGTAAGTATGTATGTATATACAAATATGTCTGTTTGTCTGTCTATCTCTCTCTGTCCCTCTCTCTGTCTCTCTCTCTGTCTCTCTGTCTCTGTCTCTCTCTCTCTCTCTCTCTCTCTAAATATATATATGTGTGTGTGTCTGTGTGTGTGTGAATTTAATCTATAATCGTTAGTCCGTCAAAATACCTTTCGCTTATGGCTCAGGGAGGCATACAACAGGCACACATATACACATACACATTTATGCAAGGAGAGAGAGAGAGAGAGAGAGAGAGAGAGAAATAGAGGGAGGGAGAGAAAGATAGAGAGACTTTAATGAAAACATGCACATGACACGCACGCACGCACACTCATACACACACACACACACATATACACATAAATACATGCAACATAGATACTGAAGTTTGGGTGCAAATTTTGTCTCTCTGCTCGATATATTTGCATTCATGTGAGTAGTCATCGTCCATATGTCATATTGATCACCCCAAAGATTTTATTATGAAATTAAACAATAATTTCTCCAATTATAAAAAAATTCATTGGGTTGTCCGGAAAGTTCGTACCGATTTTTAAAGGAAAGAAAAAGGTTAATAAATATTTGCCATTACATTTTTAATCAACCAAATATGAACTATTTTGTTGCACAATGCGTCCCCATCTTTCCTTTAACTTGAAAATACCCTCTTTCCAGAATTTAGGTGGTTTCATGGCAAAGAATTCATCAAGGTATCTTTTTACGTCATCCAATGAATTGAAATTTTTGCCATTAAGACTATTCTGCAGAGACCTGAATAAGTGAAAATCAGAAGGAGCAATATCTGGTGAATATGGAGGGTGGGGTAACACATCCCAGCCGAGCTGCAGCAATTTTTGTCTGGTTTCCAAAGAAACGTGCGGTCTTGCATTATCATGTTGGAAAACAACACCCTTCATGTTGGCCAATTCTGAACGTTTCTCTTGAATTGCTGCTTTTAATTCGTTCAGTTGTGTGCAGTATTTCTCAGAATTAATTGTCTGGTTACTTGGGAGAAGCTCATAGTACAGAATTCCTTTCCAATCTCACCAGACACAAAGCAAGACTTTTTTAGGGTGAAGACCAGTTTTTGGGGCGGCTAAGGGCGGCTCATGTTGCTTACTCCAGGATCGTTTTCTCTGAATATTTCGGTAGATAATCCATTTCTCATCACCTGTCGCAATTTGCTTTAAAAAAGGTGCGTTTTCATTCCGTTTATGAAGCGAATCACAGATGGAAATGCGATCCAACAGGTTCTTCTCACTCAACTCATGTGGTACCCAAACATCGTAGCGATTTATGTACCCAAGCTTTACCAGGTGCTCATGAACGACGGATTTTGATAGGTTGAGGCTTTCTGCCAATTCTCGGATTGTGCAATGTGGATTATTCTCAATTAATGACTTGATTTGGTAATCATCTGTAGTGGATGGTCTGCATGATCGCTCTTTATCAATAAGGCTACAATTTCCAGTTCGGAACCTTGCAAACCACTTCTGTACAGTTCTTTCGGATAAAGAAACATCACCGTAAACTGCACATAGCTTTTTGCTTGTTCGTGAGGCATTTTCCCCTTTACGGAAAATGAAAAGCATCAAGTGTCGAAAATGAACTTTCTTATCTTCCATTTTAAAGGGTTACAGAATGACACAGGTTATAAGAACATAAACCTTCTTCCACGAAAAGATAGCTTAAACTGTGCTCTAAATTGAGGTGTAGTCAAATCCTATTTTATGGACTCAACTATGTTCTAAAATAAGTCGAAAGGTAAGCTACTATAAATCGGCACGAACTTTCCGGACAACTCAATAATTTCATCTTCAAAACCTTGTATGCGCACATTTTTTCCTTTGTGTATTACTTACAAATATGTGCGTGCGCACAACCCCCCAGCTTAGCTGAAGCATTAATGTCGACGTTCTTCCATTACTAATCCCTACATCATAACTTGAAGGATATTTCTTTACGAAGGATGATTGATGATATTTTAATTATTTCCCCACTTTTTTCAGTTTCAGTTACGTAATTATTTGTTTGGAGTTTATTTCACTCATCACAAGATTAACTTCACAATTTCGAAGATTTTTATCTGATATTAAATTAAAATATGAATTGATTTAATGAAAAGAGGATTCTTGCGTTCGTTTAACTTGTTAGAAATAGTAGCTAAATATACTTTCGCGTCATTGCCTTACATATGTTACTTACTAGCACTCCGTCAGTTATGACGACGGGGGTTCTAATTGATCCGATCAAACGGAACAGCATGCTCGTGAAATTAACGTGCAAAATGGCCGGGAACTCCACAAACACACGTATCCTTGACATAGTTCTCAGGATGATTTAGCGTGAGACGGAATATGACAAAGGCCCTTTGAAATAGAGCCAATACTCATTTTTGTCGACTGTGTGGACTGGAGCAACGTGAAATAATGTGTTTTACTCAAGGACACAACGCACCGTCAGGGTTCAAGCTCACAACGTGAGCTGAATACCCTAACCAAGGGGAAAAATGGGAAATCTAATCATTATGAACATGCATAACACATACATACATACATACATACATACATACATACATACATATACGTATATACGTATACGTATATACATACATACATACATACATACATACATACATACATACATACATACATACGTACATACGTACGCACGTACGTACGTACATACATACATACATACATACATACATACATACATACATACAACATACACACATACACACACATACATACATACATACATACATACATACACACATACACATACACACACACATACATACATACATACATACATACATACATACATACATACATACATACATACATACATACATACATACATGCATACATACATATGGATATCTGTGTGCATGTATATTCTTTTATCCTTTTACTTGTTGAGTCATTTGACTACGGTCATATTGGAGCACCATGCATGTATACGTATATACATATATGTAATGATGTGTGCGTGTGTATGTGTTCTTCTCTTTCTATATATATGCTTATGTTCCTTGGTTGCAGGACATAAGTTAGGAGTATTTTGTAACTGATGACTTCCAGTGAGGCAGAAACATATATCCCTTATTGTTCTCTTATCCCCAGAAAATAAGCCTGTCCGTTTCCTTAAATGGCACGTTAGTTTTGGAGAAATGTTCTCCTGATATGCAGCTGGCTTTAATTGCCTGTTGGAATTATGACATATTCTAAAACTGGAGATAACTTTTCATAATTCAAGAATTTTTGTTGCATAATTGATATAACTATATTTGTCTATGTTATTCAAATACATGCCACTGGCCACTCTCAGTTTGCAGTGAGCAGACAGGAACATCGTGATCAAGTTTGTGTGAATTTTAAGTGGAGACAGCAACAAGAACCTGCTTCAAATGATTTTGTTTGTGATTGTAGACATGTAGTATGCAGCAAAGCACGGCTCACTTCCCACAATTGGAAGCATAAATCTACTCAAGATCGCCAGTCAGCACCATAAAACGTCTCTCTTACATACGAACCAATGCTCGCCTCAAGATCAAGGTGAAGATACCATATTGCAAAACCTTCAGCTGTCGTTTACGAAGGAGATTCCACCATGCATGCATCTATGTATGTATGTATGTATGTATGTATGTATGTATGTATGTATGTATGTATGTATGTATGTATGTATGTATGTATGTATGTGTGTATGTATGCATGCATGTATGCATGTATGTATGTATATATGTATGTATCTTTCTTTCTGTATATACATATATATATAGAATGGTTGTATACTATCAATCTAACACGAACGTGACAGTAGGGAGGTACACCACCGCTGTATAGCCCTAGGAAGCATCGACGCCTCCTGATGGCTTTGACACATTTTCCCCTGTGTCCTTATATACATTTACGAAGGGGAGACAAACACCCCCGGCCGCCGGAGCTGCATCTAGGGACACGTTTCAGGATCATTGTCCTTCATCGGCCTAGAGTAGCAGACACCGGTCAGCTGGCGATATTTGTCTCGACTTCGTATTGTATATATCTATAATTCAGTGAAGTCTATTCACTGATTATCAAAATAAGAAATACTAAATTTCTAAATCTCTCGTAGAGACATGTACGGTGGTGGGGCGATAGAATGGTTGTATACTGTCAATCTAACACGAACGTGACAGTAGGGGTATACACCACCGCTGTATAGCCCTAGGAAGCATCGACGCCTCCTGATGGCTTTGACACATTTTTCCCTGTGTCCTTATATACATTTACGAAGGGGAGCCTAGAGTAGCAGACACCGATCAGCTGGCGATATTTGTCTCGACTTCGTATTGTATATATCTATAATTCAGTGAAGTCTATTCACGGCTAATTCTTGGCTTTCTTTCATCAGTCAAGTACCAGAAGTCGTGACAGTTACACTTGAGATGGTTCGATCTGGTTGTCCCCCAAAAAGTCTAAGCTAAGTGCATTAGACCCCTTTGTAAGAAAGTTAGCGAATGTGTACGGCAACAAAGACAAAAAGCAAACAAACAAACAAACAAACGGAGAAGATGGTACACAATTACGAATACTACAAGAAATAACAAAGGTGTCTTTCGACTGAGAACGATTCAAATTGAGCTGACGTGTATAAAGCGAAAGCCTAAAGGCAGGAACATGAGAGATGGACACAAGACGTGTTGACGGTTGGCAGACATACTTACTATAAGGTGAGAACAAGGGTGTACATACGCCGCTATATATAAATATGAAAATGGAACAAAAACGGAATAGAGGACATTAAAACTTCCGCACAGATAGACAACACAAAGGCGGACATGTGAAACAACTAGAAGGACAGGCAAATAAAAGACGAGTCATTCTTGGCTTTCTTTCATCAGTCAAGTACCAGAAGTCACGACCATTTCGGACAATATATATATATGTATACATACATACATACATACATACATACATACATACATACATACATACATATATATATATATTATATATATATATATATATATATATATATATATATATATTATATATATATATATATATATATAATGATATGTAGAAAAATACAGACTGAGACAAGAACGCATAAAAACTTAGAAGACGAAATATATATATATATATATATATAATATATATATATATACATACATATATATATACATACATACATACATTCACACATACACACACACTCACATACATATACATACACGCATACGTACGTATGTACGTACGCACACACATATATATATATGTTAAACCCGGTACTTATCGCTACAAACATACATGTTGACAGTTTATAGGGGTAGGTGTTACTGTGTGTCTAGATAGGTGTATATTTGTGTATGGGTTTGTAGGGTAGAGTGGAAGGAGAGTCAGAGAGGAAGGAGAGAGCGAAAAACCTTGAAAGTGGAGAAAGAGTAAAGAAAATAAGTAGAAACGTGTGTTGGGCAACAGAGGGTGAGTGGAGAGAAAGAGGAGTATGGGATGGATGAAGAGAATGGGAGATATAGGAAAGACAAGGAGGGAGGAGGGGAAGTGAGGAAGGCGGGGAGAGAAGAGGAAGAGATGGAGGAGATGATAAGGAAGAGAGGAGAAAGAAAAAGGCAAAGAAATGGAGAGAGGAGGAGGAGGGGAGGAGGGGAGGAGGAGGGGAGGAGGAGGATGTTATAGCTGTGCGTGTAGGAGTGTTTCTGTTTGGTGTTTGTTTATAAAAGAGAATGCAATTGAGAAGAGAGATAACATATTTGCATGCGTGAATGTATATGCTTGTGCGTGTGCGGGCGCGTATACCCCATGCATCTCGCTACTTACATAGAAATACCCTATGGTTATAGAGTTAGAATCAAGATCTCACACAGATGAAACAGCTTCTGCTTTGCTATCACTTTTCATTTCGTTTACAATATTAAAAGAAGAAAAAAAGGAAAAAAAAAGGGGGGGAGGGCGAAAGAAAATCAACTATTTTGTTTCCATTCATTTATATGCATTCTTGTAACTTGTTTCCCCTTTGAATAGTGCTGAGAGTTTTCGTAGATTTCTAGTATACGTTAGACCCCTCAGTTTATGGCCACAGGGTATCTTTTTTTTCATAAACAGCAGTGACAAATTCATATGACACCGCAAATAATTGTTGTTGACAAAGACCCGGAGATATTGTATTCACCTCAATAGACGTCATTGATTGGTTGAAATTGTCGAAATGCAAGAAATTTAACAACAAATAGCTTACAAACTACAAAATTTTCTCAATAAAGCCAAGAGAAAAAGATGTTTTATAAACACATTCTACAAATATACGAAGTTTAAAAGTGTTTAGTTACAAAGAAATTATTTAAAAAATCTGCCGGTCAAAGCGAAAAGATCCGTTTCTGCTTTTCGCCTTCTTTCTTCTTTTTTTTTTGTCTCTTCTCTTCTTCATTCCTCTGTTCTTGCTGACAGTCATGGAAGAGAGAACGGGGAAATCTTCGTACAACCTGCTGTTCCACATTCTTTCTTCACTCCCACTATCCGTCGCCATGTTCAAAGTTTATATCTTCGAAGAAATTTTCGAAGAATTTTGAAACAAAAGAGGGTTGTGTAGGCCCCTCAAAATAGGGCTTTCGCCGACAAAAGTCAGCTCCTCAGAAGAGCAACTGGCTTGCAAAACAATTTAAACAAAAATGAGATATAAAAACTTTTAAACAAGTGAAATTTTCACAAACTTTAAGGAGCTCCAAAACAACACGCCCAGCTATGGCGACAACAACAACAACAACAACAACAACAATAATAATAATAATAATAATAATAATAATAATAATAATAATAAAAGAAAAACAATAATAATAGTGGTAAAATAATAATAACGATAACAATAATAATGCTAATAATATTAATAAGAAGAAAAATGACAGTAGTAGTAGTAGTAGTAGTAGTAGTAGTAGTAGTAGTAGTAGTAGTAGTAGTAGTAGTAACGACGACGACGACGACGATAATGATTTTATTTTCGGCAACGACAGCACAAATAGAAAACGTTTAAATACATCATTGGAGATAGAACATTTAAAAGTGCAATATAAATCATCAATGCTTATATAATACACAGACTCTGCACAGTCTGAAACCGTACGTATTATGCAGTGGTGTGTGTGTGTGTGTGTGTGTGTGTGTGTGTGTGTGTGTGTGTGTGTGTGTGTGTGTGTGAGTGTGTGTGTGTGTGTGTGTGTGTGTGTGTGTGCGCGCGTGTGTGTTCAGAGACTCGTTAAATATTAAAAATGTCAATCTCAAGAACAAACGGATGCAGCCAAAAGTCCAAGAGAGGTTTAATGTCAATAGGAATTTGCATAATTAAATTAGAAGTCTGAGTTGGTTACAAAGTGTTGCCATGAGGATCACAATTCGAACAAAAGAAAGTATAAATTTCTGGATTTATATACATCGATCACCAAGGAAAAAGAAAGCAGTTTACAGATCTTTCACATATACGAGGGGCGTTCAATAAGTAATGCCCCTGACCCACTTCCCATAGCAGTAGAGCAACGAAACTTGGCACAGTTATTAGTCTTTTTCTACATAGGAACCACCCAGAGTTACGCATTTCTCCCATCGTTTGATGCGGCTCTGGAGACCGTTTTTGTAGAAGAACCCAGCTTGGTCCTCCAACCTCAACGTGACTTCAGAAATCAAGGCTGCATCATCGGGAGAACGCTTTCCTTTCAAAAACAACTTCATGATTGGGAAGAGGTGAAAATCAGAGGGTGCAAGGTCAGGAAAGTAGGGGGGATGGGGAGGAGTTCATAGCCATACGCCTGTGCTTCTGATCTGGCGACAAGCGAGTTGTGGACCGGAGCGTTGTCCTGCAGGAGGAAGATGCCTTTGCTGATCTTGCCCCGCCTCTTGATTTTGATAGCTTCTCTTAATTTCCTCAAAGTGAAGCATGATAGGCTCCTGTAATTGTGGTACCCTTTACAGGAAATCTGTCATCACTACTCCGTCCTGGTCCCAGAAGACTGTGCATGACCTTGCCAGCGGAGGGCTGCACCCTTGCCTTCTTTGGAGGGGGTGAGTCACGGTGCTTCCACTGCATTGACTGGGCTTTGGTCTCTGGATCATCGTGATGGACCCAAGTTTCATCCTGTGTAATCAGTCTTTTGAAAAATTTTCACTCATCTTCTTGGCACATCTCCAAATTCACCCTCGAGCACTCGACGCGTTCTTGCTTCTGGAAAGGCGTGAGCAACCTGGGAATCCATCTGGCAGACACCTTTTGCATATGCAAATGGTCATGAATGATAGTTTCCACAGACCCGGTACTAATCTTGACTTCGGCTATTTGGCGAATAATTATGCGTCGATCTTCCAAAATGGCAGCCTCAACTTGACGGACAGATGCCTCATCAATGGCAGAAGGGGGGACCAGATTTGGGAGCTGTTTCCACAGAGTTCCGACCATGTTTGAATTCACGATGCCAGCGTTTTACAAGGTCATATGATGGGGCATCATCACCATAAGTTACTTTCATTTCATCAAAAGTCTCCCGTGGTGTGCGTCCTTTCAAATACAAAAACCGGATCACTGCTCGACACTCAACAGGCTCCATTTCACACTTGACTCAGTTCAAACACCTGTAAATCAGAAACCACAATTAATTCAGAGCTGTAATTTGCTACTTAATTTATAGAGATATAAATGATTGCACGTGCAAAATTTCAGCTAGATCAAACAACTGCAAGTGGGTCGGAGGCATTACTTATTGAACGTCCCTCGTATCATTACAAAGACATTCTATTTTCAGTTCTCCTGCCACTAAAGGCAACCAACTTTTGTATGTTACGAATTAAGTCGCTCTTGCGTTACTGGTAACACACACGTAACTTAGTACAACTTGCATGGGCGAGTCGTCGGCTACTAAACCGGCAACGCAACCAAGCTTACTTGTTGAGTAGTTTTTGAACTTCTGATGGGATGAAAGACAATACCAGTCAAAGGGCAGATGAACTAAGGAGAGTCAATGGTCATCCAATAATACTCAAGGGTAGATGATGCTCACCAATCATAGCATGTATGTATGTGTGTATGTACGTACGTATGTATGTATGTATATGTATGTATGTATGTATGTATGTATGTATGTTTATGTCAGGTCACTTTCGAGTGCTACTGGTAACGTGTAACCCAGTACAACCTGTTGCATGGTCGGGTCGTCGGCGACTAAACCGGCAACCCCGGCAACCCCACCAAGCCTGCTTGGTGAGGAGGGTATTTATTTGTCACCCTGCGGGATGAAAAACAAAACCCGTCAAAGGGCGGAGGAACTCTTGAGAGTCAACGGCCATCCAATAAATGTCTTAAGGCTGTATCATGCGCGGGGACATAGAAATAATCAGACTGAATACCCGATCGCGCGGTTAAACCATTGGGAGTGAAGGACTCCTAGCCTTTGTTAGGGCATACTTCTAGGAGAAGGTAACTCAGACAACTGGGATAACTCCGACATAAAACCTACGGCTCAGTGGTTACCGATGATGTTGACTTGTTCTTCTTTTCGGATTATGGCTGCTGTTGCTTAGTGAGTGGGATTGACTCGGTGCACAGCCTTTCCTCACTTACAAAAAATATTCTTGCACAGGCATTGCACGATAACAACATTGATTAAGCTTCGTGCAATGGCCATACTCGATAACGAGGGGGCAGCCACCAATGTATGTATGTATGTATGTATGTATGTATGCATTTATGTATTTATGTATGTATGTATGTATGTATGTATGTATGTATGTATGTATGTATGTGTGTGTGTGTGTATGTATGTATTTGCGTAACAAGACAAAAGAAACGAAGGAAAAGGCTCATAAGATAATGTCATATAAGGAACCTGAACTTAGCGCCAAGAATAAAACAATTATTTGAAACTCATTATCTACATCAATTTTAAGATGATTTGGAAGTGAATCGAAAATAAATTACTAAGAAAGAAGACGTCATTCTAAATCAATCAAAATCCTGCAATTTAAAGCTCCACAAATTTATTGCAAATGAGAACGGATTCGTTAAATATAAAAGATGAAAGAAAAACTGACACAAAATAGTCTAAAGATAATAACTAATCGATAGTAAGAGCATATTTTATAAATCAGAGAATATAGGAAGTATCTTTACTGGTTAAAAGAAGTGATTAGACAAAATAAAGAGATGCTGATGATACTAAAAGTAATATACCAAAAGAAAGCAAAGTAAAATACATGAATTAGATAAATAGAAACAGAAGCTCAAAGATAAAACCAAAGTAAAACTCTTTTTTAGCTGGGTCATCATTCCAGTGAGTTTTAGTTAGCAATTTATCGTTGGTTGTACAAAATATTAGGTAAGCTGCGTGTGAAAGAGACTAATATTTTAGTACGTTAACTAA
>NC_043006.1:23107577-23130077 GCF_006345805.1 Octopus sinensis | reverse complement strand
GAGTTTGTGTCAATCTCATCAATGGCTAGTGTGATATCATCTTCTTCGATGTTGATGTACTCAATTTTTGTCTCTTTGGCCGCTGGTAAAGTGGCAAAGAATTCTTCTGGGTTGTTTACTTGCCTGTGTCCTAGAGGTGTAGTGAACACACTTTGGAACTGTTCGTTCAGTATTTCACTTATCCTCGTGGGATTTCCTGTGAGAGAGCCATCTTTTTGGAAGAGAGGTCCTATTCTCTGGTGCACTGTGGCTGTCTCTTTGGCAAACTTAAAGAAAGCTTTAGGGTTTGATTTTATATTTTCTATTACCCAAGCTTCTTTATCTGCTCTCTCCTTTTCATGGGACTGATGTAGACTTTTCTCAGTTTCCATTAGCATTCTTTCGAGCCGAGACTTCTCACCACTTTTGGTGTGCTTGCTCAGGCGGTTTGCAATCTTTGTCCGTCGTCTCATAAGAATCCTCCTTTCTCTAGGGATCCTGTTTTTGTTCTTGTGTGTGCTGGCCCTGCACATTGGGACATATTTGTCACATATGGCTTGTATTATGGACATGAAGTGTTTGTGTTTCATGTTTATGTCCGGTGTGGAGAGACATTCAGGCCAATCCTGTTTGAGGATCTCTTTCTCAATCGACTTCCAGTTGGCTTTATGAAAGTTTAAGTTGGAGAGATGGTGGGTGCTTCGTATAGGCTGTGTGTCTGCGGGGGCTTTTGTTCCATACATAGACAGCTCTATTATGTTGTGATCCGAGATCATTGTCGGCATCACATTAACATTATGGATAATATCCATATTGTTTGTGAAGCAGAGATCCAGTATATTATCTGCCCTTGTTGGTTGCAGAACTATTTGCTCCATGAAAGAGGCATTTGTGAGATGGAGCAGGGACTCCACCTGTGCCTGCTGATGGTGTGTCATCCCTGGGAGCATCTGTCCCCCAGGCCATTCCACATTGGGGAGGTTAAAGTCACCCATGAAGAATACACTGTTGTGCTGTTCAAGGTTGGTGAGGACTTCTCCTATTTTTGTTAGGCAGTCTTCAAACATGCCTGAGTGTTTTGGGGCATCTGGTGGGCGATATGTAGTGCATATGACGATATTCAGTTGTCTTATGTGTACAATTTGAGTTTCACATACTGAGTTTGAATATGACAGCAGGACCTGGGGCGTGAGGTCATCTCGGATGTACATTGCAACTCCACCATGGCTCCTCCCTTTTCTATCTGTGCGTATGACTGCATATTGCGGCATGTGTATTTCTGCATCACCTATATCGGGTTCAAGATGCGTTTCTGTGAGTGCCATGCATATAGCTTGATTGCATGTCACAAGGTCTCTCAGGAATGAAATTTTCTTTTTACAGTTTCCGCGCAGCAGCCCTCCTACATTCAGTAGAAATATTTTTGTGGTGTGTGTGTTGGTGTTGGTGTCTGTGGTGGCCATCCTGCATCTGTTGGAGGTGGCCTTATGTGGTGGTAGTTCCAGCTTTGTGCTTGTAGCCAGGTCAGCTGCTGAACAATTTTTTGTGCCATGCACAAAAAAGACTGCTGTTCAGCTGCCGCCCTTCTCACATCTGGGTGAAGCTGGCCACCTGTTGGGTTTCCGCGCACCACATCTGCATACCGTCTTTCAGTAGTGGTCAGTGCGCTTTTTTCCCTTCTTTTAACTTTTGTTTTTGTTTTTGTTCTCCCTGAGGGAGGGACCTCTGTCTCGCGTCCGTGCGGTTTTGGTAGGGCCTCCGATGTGCAAAGCGACAGTTGCACCTTCAACGCCGTACCAGCAGTCCCCCCTCAGGTAGAATTTGCAGGTGTTTCTTTCCCTGCCCTTACAGTTTTTGCTGGGGTCCCTCTGCTTTCTCTGGACAGGGCTTCCTTTAGCCTTGATTCTGTCACCCTTTACCTCCTGCTTCCCATCAATTCCAGGGTGCCTTTCCTTTCTTGCGGCCATCGCACCTCTTTGGTCTTCAGTTGTGGTGTTGGAAGCTGGACATGTGTCATCGTTTCCCTGTGTTCCAGGCTTCTCCATTTGGCTCTGGATGCTTTCCTCATCCTTTTGGCCCTCCCTGCTGCCGTCACCTCCCAGGATGATGTCCAGGGTGTCCACATGTTGCCTGATTAGAGCATACGAACGGATAACTTCTCTCTTCTTTCGCTCTATCTGGGCGGTGGTTCTCGAAAAATTGTTGCTTTTCAGCGCCGCAGCAATAATGTCGTTCGGCGAGTCGTCCTCAGCGATCCTCCAAGCGCGGACGAACAATTGCACCACTCTCGCAGACCAGTTTCTTGCCATTTTCTTCTAGTGAAATATAGGAACAGAGAGAGAGCGATAGAGAAGGAGAGATATGGAGAGGGAGAAGAGAAAGGAGAAAAGCCAGGGGGGGATAGAGAGAGACGAGGGGATTGTCCTGAGAGAGAGAGAAAGAGAGAGAGAAAATAAGAGGAAAAAAGAGAAAGGTGAAAGAATGGCAGGTCAGCAGGGGGAGAGTGAGCGGGATAGAGGTGTAGGTTGTAGTAGAAAGGGACAGGGTGGAAAAGAGAGACAAGAGGGTGGGCCCTAGGGGGAGCAGGGAGAAGAAAGGCGGAGAGATAAAATGGAGAGGAAGGAGAGAGAAAATGGAGAGGGAGAGAGAGAGAGGGCAGGATAGAGGTACCAGGGAGTGAAGTAAAGGGACAGAGAGGGTGGTGTGGAGGAAGGAGACAGAGAGAGGAAAAAAGAGACAGGGGGTGGTGAGCCTTAGAGGGAACAGGGAGAGGAAAGGTAGGAAGAAAAAAGGGGAAGAGGAAGAGAGGGGGCGCAACAGAGTGTAGTAAAGGGACAGGGAGGGTGGTGTGTAGAGAAAGAAATAAGGGGACAGAAGGGGAAGAGGAAAAGGGGTTTGACCTGTGAAGGAGCGGAGAGGAAAGAGGCAGAGAGAGGGAGGGGGAGTAACAGAGAGAGAGAATGAGTGAAGTTGAGGAACTGAGAGAGGGGGTGAGGTGAGAGAAAGTTGATCTGAGAGAGATGCAGAAAGAGAAACGATTGCAGAGGGAGAGAGAGGGAGGAGGGAGAGTGAGAGCGGAAATAGAGGTCTGGTGGATGGGGAGACAGATAAGGTATAAACTGTATGAGAGAGATAGAAATAGAAATGTAAGAAAGAGAGAGGAGAGATTATAAAGATAGAATAGCGCGTATTTTTATATCTTTTTAATTATTATTTTCTGTTTGAAAGAACACTAATGATAACAATAATAAAAATGTATGAGAGAGATAGAAATAGAAATAATGTAAGAAGAGAAAGAGAGAGTGCGTGGCAGGCACGGAGGACGAAATTATAAAGATTATAAAGATAGAATACGCGTATTTTTTATTTTTATATCTTTTTTTTTTTTTTTTTTAAATTATTTCTGTTTGAAAGAACACTAATGATAACAAAATAAATAATATCTTCCTTACCTTACCGGCTGAGAGAGTACTTACGTGATTCCTTTTTATAAGAAAGGAAGATAGATAGACAAGACAGACCTTTTATATTCCCCAAGCGCACTTTGTAAACAAAAGGGATTTGAGTTTCGATTTAGCACATGCAACAGTTTGACGATACTTTCTGTATTTTCCTAAGCGATTTGGTATTAAGCAGCAAATTTTTCAGAGGCTTTTTTCAGGACACGCAGATATACATCAAAAACGAAAATATCCATCTCAAAAATACTGTGTCTTGTTGATTCACAGACGAAGAATAAATTCACTTCGATTTCGGGAAGTAACACACGTGCGTTTTAACACGTGTATTCGCGAGTATGTTCTAGTTGAAATACTATATCAAAAGCGAAAATATTCTTCTCAAATACAGTGACTTGTTGTACTATCACTTATATTCGCTTTGCAGACAATTTCGCTTCTGATAACATCGATCTCTGGAAGGACTTCTTTAATATTTAGGAGAGACACGTTAACACACTTGTTGTAGTTCAGCGCCATTATGTATATATATGTTTGTATATATATATATGTATATACTATATATGTGTGTGTATATAATATATATAATAATATATATAATATATAATATATATATTATATATAATATATATATAATATATATATAATATATAAAATATATATATATATATAATATATATATATAACTTATATATACATATGTATGCTATTATTTATGTATACGTAAGTATATATGTATTCTTGTACTTACGTGCGTATGCATGTAGTGTATGTATGTATGTATGTATGTATGTATATATGTATGTATGTATGTATGTATGTATGTATGCATGTATGTATGTATGTATCCACTGGAAAAGGAAATGGAATGCCTGTTAACGATACTTGTCTACCGCCATCGGTATCAGCTGCAAAATTAATCAACACAATACTCATTGTTGTGCTTGTGTCATTTTTTTTTCTTAAACTAAACCGTCTGTGTTCGTATTTAACCCTATTTCAAACTTAGGCTGATCAAATCGGTCGGTTTACATTTATCAACACGACATTACCACACACCAAAAATAAGGTAACGCTTTTTCTAGATTTCTGTGTCGTTGTTTGTGAAAGCCTCGTTCGAGAACTCCCCATAGAGTCAACACAAAATATGCTGAAATGGACCCGTATGATATCAGAATGCTATATGTTTTTGGTGGAAGAGAATTAATCCCAAACTTTCTTTTAGTACATTGTTAAAAATAACATCCTCTTCGAAATATCCTCCTCCCCCTTCTTCTTGTGGTTATTATTATTATTATTATATTATATTATTATTATTATTATTATTATTATTATTATTATTATTATTATTATTAAGGCGGCGAGCTGGCAGAATCGTTAGCATGCCGGGCGAAATGCTTAGTGGTATATCGTCTGCCGCTACGTTCTGAGTTCAAATTTCGCCGAGGTCGACTTTGCCTTTCATCCTTTCGGGGTCGAGTAAATAAGTACCTGTTACACACTGGGTTCGATATAATCGACTTAATGCGTTTGTCTGTACTTGTTTGTTCTCTCTGTGCTTACTTAGCTCCTTGTGGGTAGTAAAAAAAATAGAAATTGGTATATCGTCTGCCGCTACGTTCTGGGTTCAAATTCCGCCGAGGTCGACTTTGCTTTCATCTTTTCGGGGTCGATAAACTAAGTACCAGTTGTGTACTGAGGTCGATCTAATCGATTATCCTCCTCCCCTAATTTCAGGTCTTGTGCCTAATGTAGAAAGGATTATTATTATTATTATTATTATTATTATATTATTATTATTATTATTATTATTATTATTATTATTATGATAGACGTCGCACAGAATACAATATCGTGAGGTTGTTGATTTTGTGCCAAAATGTTAAAAAATCTTTGTTATTGTTATTATTATTAAGATGTCTCGTAGCATCCAACATTTGTCGGCGATTGAAGATATTGTGTCTACCAGGGGTTTGTACTGTTTGGCAAGTCGCAACAAGCACCTCGGACAGACAGTACTTTAAGCAATATACGTGCAGTTCCAAGTAATGCCGGCTTTTGCAATACATCTAGATTGTAGGGTATTTCTAAGGTTTTCAAATGTTCTTTCAGATTGGGTGGTATTGAACCCAATGTTCCGATGACAATAGGGATAAACTTTATGTTTGACTCTCGTAGCTGCCACATCTTATGTGTTTATCTGCATCACCATCTCTATATATGTGTAGTGTAAATACATGCATGTATGTATATATATATATATATGTATATGAAAGAATGGAGTTGAACGATATATATATCCTTTATTCTCGACATATGTTTCGAAGGCTGCATATTCGAAACATATGTCGAGAATAAAGGATATATATATCGTTCAACTCCATTCTTTCATATACTTATAATTTTAAAATAAACATAAAAATTTCCGCACGAAGACACGTAGTCTATGCCCTAGGGACGTAGCTTCAACCGTGTTCTTTCTGATGTGAATTTGCTACCCAGGTATCGGTTATCTTTCGAATTATCCTCAATAAGATAATTCATTCAATTGCTCAAATATATATGTATGTATATATCACCGTGACCGACCAGGCTATCAGATGTTGCAACACATCGCTGGTCACAATGCGCTTCGCATTGTTTTAGCCTTCAAATGACGCCAATCCGCTGGCTAAGCGAGAAGGCCGACAGAAGAAAGAGTGGGAAAAAGTTGTGGCAAAAGAGTACAGCAGGGATCGCCACCACCCATTTCTTCCCTCGAAAAGCAAATTAAATAAAATTTGAGATTTTTTTGCGGAGGGGTAAAAATGGTAACAAATTATATATATGTGTATATATATATATATATTATATATATATAATATATAATATATATATATATATAATATATATATATATATTATATATATATATATATATATTATATATATACATATATATATATGTATATATATATACATATATATATGTATATATATATATATATATATATATATATATATGTATATATATATATATATATATATATATATATATATTTATGCAAATCTATAATGGCTCGTTAGGTGAGCATGACCATTGCTGACAGGTAAGTTCAAGATATCCGATTGAGTAGAGTACCAGTTTACACCTTCACCTAGTGGGATGCCTTAACAAAGACCGGGGACCCTTCACTCCAACTGAGTTTACTAGGTCCTCGTGCACCAATCCGAGTATTTCTAGGTTCCGTTGCTCATAAGCTAGTTAACCCATATGTGACACCCTGACAGGTGCTATTACTCAGGGCCAGAGCTTTTCTGGAGACAATACCGGCTGAGAGGTGATTCCACATTCCTGAAAACCCTGAAAATCCTGAATCAAATTCAGTTTTATGCACACACACACACACACACACACACACACATATATATATATACTTCCATATATATTTATAGTGGAGGCGCAATGGTCCAGTGGTTAGGGCAGCGGACTCGCGGTCATAGGATCGCGGTTTCGATTCCCAGACCGGGCGTTGTGAGTGTTTGTTGAGCGAAAACACCTAAAAGCTCCACGAGGCTCCGGTAGGAGATGGTGGTGAACCCTGCTGTACTCTTTCACCACAACTTTCTCTCACTCTTACTTCCTGTTTCTGTTGTGTCTGTATTTCAAGGGGCCGGCCTTGTCACTCTCTGTGCCACGCTGAATCTCCCCGAGAACTACGTTAAGGGTGCACGTGTCTGTGGAGTGCTCAGCCACTTACACGTTAATTTCACGAGCAGGCTGTTCCGTTGATTCGGATCAACCGGAACCCTCGTCGTCGTAACCGACGGAGTAATTCCTATATATTTATACATGCATACTTACAAACATATACATTCTACATAGATATACACATACTGTGTTATACTGATGCTGAAAATAATTCACAAACTCTTATCCATAGTTTCACGTAACCGATCATCAGACAGTCGTATTTTGCTCAATACTATACTCTAAATATGTGTACAAATGTACATTTTTTCTCCACTAGTTTTGCAACTACGTGCTCGTGTGTGTGTGAGCGTGTGTGTGTGTGTGTGTGTGTGTGTGCGTGTAAAGACAACAGGACTGCACTCTTCGAAGATACACGAACCAATACAAAACAACGCTGAAAGCCGCTGGACTTGAGCCTAAATCGTTTGAAACACAAGCCTGTGATTGTGCCAAGCTGCAGTGTTCCATCACCATAGAAACCAAAACCTTCAAAGCCACCAGAAGAAAAAAGGAAGAAATTAAAGGACAGAGGAGAAAAGCTCGACAAAATCAAATTCGTCCTTCACTAACATTATCATGTCTGTTCCTTCTCGGGCCACGTCTGGCTCATAAGGGCCGGTTTCCCGGTTTCCTTGGCGTATAGGTTCCCCACCTGGACTGGACGCCGGTCCGTCGCTGGTGAGCTGCAAGATGCAGGAGGAAAGAGTGAGAGAAAGTTGTGGCGAAATAGTCAGCAGAAGTTCGCTATTACCTTCTGCCGGAGCCGCGTGGAGCTTAGGTGTTTCACTCATAAACACACACATCACCCGGTCTGAGATTCGAACCCGCGATCCCTCGACCGCGAGTCCGCCGCTTTAACCACTAGGCCATGTGCCTCCACTAACATTATCATGCAGTCAACGCCATCGACTCTTCTATGAAAAAGTTGGTCTACAGAGTCATCAACGTCGTCATCATAAATGAAGCGTTCAGCAAAGAAAATAAATACTCGGATACGATATATATATATATATATATATATATATATATATATATATATATATATATATATATATATATAAATAAGTAAATCGAACCGGTGAGTGTATTAAGTAACAAGGCACTAAAAGAGAATGACTCTCCCCAGACACAATAATATATATATATACACACACATACATACATACATACATACATACATACATACATACATACATACATACGTATGTGCCGAAATATTTACCAACGAACAGGGAGAATACATAACACCTCTACTTTACTAATACCCCATCAGAAAAGGAAAAAAAATTAATCACCTCAGTACATTATCACATTTTCAATGGAAGTTTTAGTAAGAAGGGCAGCTAAATCTTGCAAGAAAAACCACCTCCGCCACTTGGCCTCTCTCTGAATTCGACACTGGCTATAAACTTCAATGAAACCGATGACTGATATGAAGGTTTCAAATGACATGAAAGTAATTTTCTTTTAAAAGTATGAAGAATAATATTGCAGGTGTATTTATTGATGGCTGAGTTAATGATTTGTAAATTAATACGGTTTCATAAGGTTCCGTTGTCACTATCTGTAGCAGTGTTTCTTAATATTTTTATATATTTTTTCTGTTTTGGGCCTACATTCTCTTAGATTATCCAAATAAACTTGTACTCCATCATGAAAGGACAGAGAACATGCATGCATACATACATACATACATACATACATACATACATACATACATACATACATACATACATACATACATATACATACATACATACACACTTGCGTGCATGGATTCATACATACATATATATATATATATATATATAATATATATATATATATATTATATATATATATATATATATATATATATATATTACTGAGGTGGGCACCGTCAATCAAAAAGTTAACTTCGTTAATCGTTAATCCGTTAACGTTAACTTGTATTGAGAAAGGCATATTTACAGTTTAATATCCCACCGAAATTCTTGATGCATCTTCCTTGTTTGATTTGTTACTAAAATTATCCCAGATGGCAACCGACAAAAATTTTACTACTTTTCAAGATGATGTACATTAATTTGAATTAATTAAAATACAAGTATAATCGGTACAAGATTTTATTCTTTTGGTAAATATTTCGTACCTCGGTGTGGATTACCTTTTTTCCACGGTTGTTTTCGGGTGCATTCAACTTATCTGACCTCCAAGCCCACTTTTTTCCGGAAGAGAAAGGTGGGAGGGATGGTGTAGCCCTCGAAGTTTCCCACCAAGGGAGTTTTGTTTCGCGGGTCTTTTTTTCTTTTCCAGGTTATTTTGCACGCTTTCAACGAATGTGACATCGAAATCACGCGTAAACGGTACCTTTTTCCAGAAAAGGAAAGATTTGGCTACTATTCCTAGCATTCCCTGTTACCACGTAACAGCTATTTGCGTTCACACCGAAATATTTACCAGCCTTTTTCCTTCCATTTATTTTTTCCACTTTATGGAAGTCAATATTTGCTCTGTTGACATCCATCTCAGTTAATTTTGCTTTTCTCCTAGTTCTGTGCTTTGTGGAAGAAAAGCCCTGACATTGACTCAAAGCTACGAGAATTCACTAACGTGATTTGTTTATTTTTTAACAGATTTCGTAGAGGAATTAGATACAACGGGTTTTGGCCGATTTAAACACTAAAGGATTAAAACTATAAAATCAGTTTTTCGGCCTTTTCGAGGGCTTTAGAACCCAATAACTATGGCTTTTTAGAGTTTTTTCGCTTTAGAGTTGAAAAATACTAATTTTATAGTTTTAAATTTTAGAGAGCCTAAAAAATGGATTTTTAAGCGTGTGCATGTATTTTGTGTTGTTTGAAAGATTTGTATGTGTGCAGGTAGGGAGATTCTAGGTGTGACAAAATTGTCTGGTGTAATGTTCGAGTGTTATTATGTACTTCATAAATTCATTGTTTTTATTGTAATAATAATAATGGTTTCCAGCATAAAACCGAATATCACTGAAATTCCCTGCCCGTGTTTCCACTCATTCATCTACAGAAGTTGAAACGAGAACTCAATCGAATCGAATTCACAAAATGTGGAAGTTGTGGCCTATACAAGATATAAGCACCGCCCCTCTTTGACTAGAGTAAAAAATAAATTGACATACGATTCATGTTTTTGTGGATACCAATAACGAAGTAGCAACAACAATTATATCGCCACTCACCCTAACATACTTGACATACAGCTGTAGTTGAAGCAGTATTAGTAGCAACAGTAGTAGCAGAAGCAAAAGTAATCGAGACCTACACCAACTTTACTGCACCAAAGATGACTGAATTTCTATTATAAAACTATCAATCAATGCAACCAAATTAAATAAGTTTCATTAAAACCTAAAACTGTATCACTTTCAAAACTTGTTTTAAGCATCTTTTTCCCCTTCTATCTAAATTAATCCGCTTTAAAAAGTCACTTTTTATAACTTTGGAGCTGCAAATCTCAGTAGAGATAAATACCCTGTTTCTTTTTCTTGTTTCTGTTTTTTCTTTTTATACTTTTTTTGTTTACCTTTTCAAAACAGTGACAAAAGCTTTATAATTACGATTAATAAAATATATTTCATGTAGTTCTATTAAGAAGAAAATTAATAGGCTGGTCAACGCTGAAGTCTAGAGGGTTAGGATCTTTTCGGTTTGAACGGCAGTTTTTTAAAATAATTTCCACGTAACTAAACACTTTTAAACTTCGTATACTGGTAGAATGTGTTTATAAAGCATCTTTTTCTCTTGGCTTCATTGAGAAAATTCTATAGTTTGTAAGATATTTGTTGTTTTTTTCTTTAATTTCTGCAATTTCAACCAATCAATGACGTCTATTGAGGTGAAAACATTCTGTGCCGTATGAATATGTCCTTCGTTTAAGAAACAGATTGGGTTTATTTACATTTCTGAAGAAAAAAAAGACACCCTTCCCCCCACCTCTAACCCTAACCCTAACCCTAACTAACCCTAACCCTAAAACAGATTGAAATGCAATAGATCGATACTAGGGTCATAATTATGGGTGACAATTTCATATGACACCGCTAGAAAAACTGCCGTTCAAACCGAAAAGATCCGAGGGTTAATTTAATCCGTAAATTTATGCAGAGTGATCGTAAATTTAAGCATGATTCGTTAATTTATAGCCTATACAGAGCAATTCGTTAGTTTATGCAGAGTGATCGTTAATTTATGCAGAATAATCATTAATTTATGGAAAGTGATCTTAATTTAGGTAGAGTGATCGTTAATTTATGAACAGTAATTGCTTTGGACAGATTTTTACGATAATTGTTTATCTCTTTAAATTCACTAGAAAACCGATAAATTATCTGAAAGATACATAAACAAGATATACTTTCAAGTCTCCAATAATAAAGAACCTAGAAGACGGCGAGCTGGCAGAAACGTTAGCACGCCGGGCGAAATTCGTAGCCGTATTTCGTCTGTCGTTACGTTCCGAGTTCAAATTCCGCCGAGGTCGACTTTGCCTTTCGGGGTCAATAAATTAAGTACCAGTTACACACTGGGGTCGATATAATCGACTTAATCCGTTTGTCTGTCCTTGTTTGTCCCCTCTGTGTTTAGCCCCTTGGGGGTAGTAAAAAAATAAATGATAAAAAGCCTAAGACACGCTATTTCATTCAACCATGTTCGATAATTACTTTAATTCATTATTGAATTTAGTCTTATGTATACACCACCGTGACATATCAACAGATAACTTTTACATAAATTAATGGCGAACATTTTTCTCCATGCATAGACTTCACTTTGAAGTACTCAAGAAACCTAAGGCGGTAGAATAATGTAGAAGTAAGAATCAAAGTTAGACAAATCAAGTTCACATATACATTTATTCAGCCCCAGACTCAACATGCATGAATTTCTCTAAAAATATGTGTCTTCTACTATAGCCTCGGGCTGACCAAAGCCTTGTGAGTGGAATTGGTAGACGGAAACTGAAAGAAGCCCGTCGTATATATGTATATATATATATATATATATATATATATATATATATATATATATGTAAGTGTGTTTGCTTGTGTGTCTGTGTTTGTCCCCCAGCATTGCTTGACAACCGATGCTGGTGTGTTTATGTCCCCGTCACTTAGCGGTTCGGCAAAACAGACCGATAGAATTGGTACTGGGCTTACAAAGAATAAGTGCCGGGTTCGAGTTGCTCGATTAAAGGCGGTGCTCCAGCATGGCCGCGGTCAAATGACTGAAACAAATAAAAGAGTAAAAGAGTATATAAAAATATATAGAGTAATTATGCTGACTAGAGCTTTAACAAAGTCAGTGAGTGACATTCTTTAGACTACGACTTTTGGCTTTTTTCCCCTTTTTGTAGAAACTGCTATTGTATAGCTTCGACGACAATAAAAATCTAAATCGAGAATTTTATTACTAAATTAATTTGTATTTTGTATTACTGTGTAAAAATATGAAACTAATACCTTTTTTTTTATTTTATGTTTTATAGGCAATTGAGAACCATATGAAAATCCAGTGTAAATGTCACGGAGTATCTGGAACATGTGAAATGCGAACTTGCTGGCGAGCGATACGCTCGTTTCGTGAAGTTGGAGAGATAATAAAAGAGAAATTCGACGGAGCCACAGAAGTTCGTAAGAAGAACAAAGGAACTAAGAAATTATTAGTTCCAATGAATCCAAAGTTCAAACCTCACACACAAGAAGATTTAGTTTACTTGATTGTATCACCGGATTTCTGTGAACCCCTCCCTAAGGTCGGTATTCCAGGCACGCACGGCCGGTTATGCAACTTAACTTCGAAAGCAATTGACGGTTGTGATCTACTGTGTTGTGGCCGTGGTTACAGAACTATACAGAGGATTTCCGATGAGCGATGCAATTGCAAGTTTAACTGGTGCTGTGTCGTAAAATGCTTAACTTGTTCAGTCGTAATACACGAATTTTATTGCTTATGAAAGAAGAAAAAAACATGCAATGGTACCTTACGCCAATGACTTTTAAAATATAGACAGTAGGTATAACAGATGGAGACTGAAATCTGTTTAAAACCATTTTCATACAATTGTAATATAAACACATCAGTTTTTATAACATTTTATAACAACAGCGTCAATATAAGCTGTGACATTTGAATAGTTATTTATTTATCGTGGAAATTAACTGCAAATATATACAGAAAGCATCTCGTTTTAGTGTATATATATATATATAATATATATATATATATATATATATATATATATATATATATTTGCGTACATATATATTTACATACATATTGTATTTATGTATATATGTGTGTGTGTATATATATATATGTATGTATGTATATATATATATGCACATGCACACATATATGTGTATATATATATGCACTCATATGGTACAATTCCAAATGATTTTTTTTTATGCGAAAATACCTTTTTCTCTTGTACAACTGATTGTTAATCTTTGTTAATAAAATATAATCCTGAACAGTGAAATTTCCATGAGAAGGTGAAAAAAATGGCACCCCGAGACCTGAAGAGAGCTGAAATTTATTCTTTTTATTATAAAAGTTCCTTAACACGAATTGTTGACGCCACACTGGCGGATTTTATACAAAATCGATAAGGCATCTGATAAGGCAAATCAACCAAAGCAACGAAATCAATCAACCAGCAAAACTAAACGAAGTAAACATTTTCTTAAACTTTTATATAAAAAAACAACAAAAAAGGAAGAAATGTCTTCTTTTTTTTTCAACAAAAAAGCATGTACAATACCAGCAGTCGTATAAAATTGCTGATTCTAGTTATTTTGTCTACAATTTTATACATTGTCTTTGAATTGCTGTGAAACAGTAGTGTGATTTGTATTTCGATTGGTCTTCTATATGTCTCATGTTTCAAATTATATCACCTAAAATATGGGAATGTATGTTGCAGGTGTCTCACTTATTAACCCTTTGAGCCCACGAATACGCTTTAGTGGGCACGATTTCATTTGACCATATTGCTGAAAGCCACATAAGCGAGTGGCCACATGGTTTTAGATTTACAGCTAAAAACATCAATGTTTCTGCCACATAGCAAGCCGTAAACACAAAACTACGAGGTAACCCGCTTTTGCGTTTTCCAAGGGCATAGTCAAACGAAATCATCCGCTAAAGCGAATTTACGTGCTCAAAGGGTTAACTGTTATGTTTTCTGTGTAAGTTTGTACTTTACAAATTTTTTTTTCAATCAATTACTTTTATATCCGTGCGGTCTAAATTGTTTTAGATAACCGATCATAGATGCTACTATTTTATACTGTCTTTGATGTCATCCTTTCGGTATTGGTTCTTAAACACCCTAATAGTAAGGGAATTTTTGCCCTCCTCTCACATTATTAAAGATGAGACAAAATTTCCATATAATTCTTCTTTCTTTGCTATGGTGATGAACAAGTTTAAAACGTTTAAAAGCTCATTTTAATTTCATTAAATAAGGCAATTTGTGCGCTGTTTTTTTCTCACTCATCTACTCGCCTGCTACAAGAAACGGCCGTAGGGAATTAAAATATTTTACTTTAACGTTATGGCCCGTATATTTCTACATATTTTCAGTGATATTTTTGTATTTCACATCGGTCTGACCAATGTTACTTGTTACATTACTCTGTCTCAAGCAAGAAATGATTTAACATTACAACACATTTTAGCTATATTATAGTAAAATTGCCTGAGCAATTCAGCTGTTATTGAAGTGTAACAATAACCTGTTACTCGGATTCATTTACAAGTCATAAAATATTGTCAAATGTACAAGATCTGTGTATTACATATGTTCGCTTAAAAGATGATGGGTCTTGTTTGTTTCATTTTTTATTTTAAAAGCTGTGAAAGTAGCGAGCAGCTCTGCGAAAGAATGGATACAGCACTGATATACCGAGACCGCAACTGATTTAGAAATCTTTTTTTATGTTTTCTTTTCATTTCACCATTAATGTTCTTGAGTGAGGCATAAATGTTACTATCTATAAAAATATGGAGCCATATGGTTAGTCAAACTAATCAAATGGTACTAGTTTGAGAAGCTTCATTAAATTTGTTCTGTGGCGAAAGTGTACGAACATGGCTCGGTTAAACTAGTTCGTTCCAGCTTGCGTGAAAGTCTTCAGTATAAAAAATACTTTATGTATAATCTATGAATGTTTGACAAATTGCTTGGAGAGGACTTTATGGATTGTCTAGTTGCTTGCACAGTACTCCATTGAATGCCTGGTTATCTGGAAAGGACTACATTGGCCGAATGGTTATTTAGAGGGGATTTCATTGATTGTTTGGTTATCTGAAGAGTACACTGTTGACTGTCTGGTATAAAATAGGCTGCATGTTTTGTATAATAAATTAATTGAAATCTACCACTTTTGAGAAAATGGTAAAATAAATTGTATAAAAGATTTTGTTTTGTGTTACAATTTCATTGAAGTCGGCTTATACGACAACGAGAGTAGCCTTCATCCAGTCGGTGCTTCGACCTCTTAGAAATAGCAGCTAAATCTCCTTTACCTCATAACTGCTTGGCTTAAATGTAATTATGGATTATTTATCGGTATAGACGATAAGTATTCGGTTGTTCGAACAATTCAAATCCTCGTCAAATTTTCATATAAGCAGCTGAGTTTTCTACAGACGTGTACTCAACATAACTCTTAGATTGAATCCATGTGACTAGACTGTATTCGATTTTACATCATTTCATGTAATTAGAAACAAAATTTAAGATATATTCTACTTTAAGAGACACAGAAGTTCCAAATTCATTTCACTAAATAATTACATGACAAAACGCTTCTACATTAAATAAAAGAAAAGTGAAAAAAACCAAAAAAATTTTAAATCGCTATAAGAAAAGAAAAAAATTATTTTGATATTTGGAAAACAAAGAAACCAAAAGACCCTAGAAAGAATATCAGGCTTATACTGAATTGTGTAACCAGAATGGTCACTTCTGATCGAGTTGACAAATAATCGAAAGTATTTCTGCATTGACCGTCCCATTCATTTTTATTAGACTATGACTATAAATATAGGGTTACATTATCGAATGTCTCCTTTACTAATTAAGAGAGAAGATGTGGTATTTGGGAGATTTGGTTACTATTTCTAGCAGGTCGACTGAGTACGTAAAAGAAGAAAGAGGTTTAAATGAATGTAAAAAATAGTGTAAATAAATGAAAATCTATATTTATCGTTTCGTATTTATTATTGAAATATCATTTAAAATTTATTTATAGAAAGATTTCATTTTCATTATTGCTTTTAAAAAGGTTAAACACGCAAAAATGTCATGTTTCTATCTAGATATATATAATGATAAGATGCTTGCATGTATGTGAGAGTATGTGCATATATGTTGTTTTTTGTTCCTTCTCGAGCCATGCCTGGCTCATAAGGGCCGGTTTCCTGGTTTCTTGCGTGTAGGTTCCCCACCTGGACGGGACGCTGGTCCGTCGCAGGTGAGCTGCAAGATGCAGGAGGAAAGAGTGAAAGTTGTGGCGAAAGAGTCAGCAACAGAAATTTCGCCATTACCTTCTGCTTAGGTGTTTCGCTCATAAACACACATCGTCCGGTCACAGATTCGAACCCGCGATCCCTCGACCGCGAGTCCGCTGGTCTAACCACTAGGCCATGTGCCTCCACTATGTGCATATATGCACATATATACATACATACATATATATATTATATATATATATATATATATATATATATATATATATATATATAAACTTACTTGGAGAAGAGAAACAACGCGTGCGTTCGGTCATATAATAACAATATAATAAATAAATAAAACATATGCATATATACATATATGTACATACTTACATCTATATGTATATATACATGCATATATTATATATATATATATATATATATATATAATATATATATATATATATATATATATGAGTACAGGACACCACAAATAAACGTAGAACACAACGAGAAACGAAAACATAAAATCAAACAACGAAACGGACTTTTTTTAACAGCGAAAAAAACAGAGTACAGGACAAACAATACAAGGAAAATTCCCCTTCATCAGCTGCCCCTGTTTCGACTCAATGCGTGTTTCGAAGGTAAGGGCAGAACACGGCCAGGCTGAAACAGTCCTTCCTGCAAAAGGAATTAAATAAAATTCTTTTGCAGAGGTGTAAAACAAGTGACAAGAACAAGACCTAAAAGCAATACAAATGAAGAAAAAACAGTAGAAAAAACAGTACAAATAAAGAATAAGAGGACAAGGAAACCAACAATAAGGGCTTTTTTAGGCCTAAACGGTGGAAAGATTAGTTAGAACGCATGTGAAAAATCGGCTTGCGAAAAGAGCTAAAATGGTAACCGCCAGGATTATAGCTCTTATCGGTTATCAATACAGGTCTGCTACGGTGCGTTTTAATGAAACTCAAGTTAGTTAGAATTTACTATACTCGGTTAATTCTCACTTGGTAAATCGAATGTCCTTCTAGGGACTGCATAGTTCCCGTAGAGAAAATAATGAAATTAATGAAGATGTAAATAACTGTATAATAAAACTTGGATGTGCAAATCTCTGTTCTTCTAATCTTCATTAATTTCACTGTATCTATATAGTAACTTTAAGAGAGACAGACGTCTCCAATTTCATTATACAAATTAATTACATGACGACAGGCCTCCGCGTCAAATAACTGGAAATATGAAATATTCTTTTATTCTTTCATTCTTATATTTGTTTCAGTCATTTGACTGCGGCCATGCTGGAGCACCACCTTTAGTCGAATCAAATCGATTCCAGGACTTATTCTTTGTAAGCCTAGAACTTATTCTATCGGTCTCTTTGCCGGGGACCTAAACACACCAGCATCGGTTGTCAAGAGATGTTGGAGGGACAAACACAGATACACAACACACACACACACACACACACACACACAATATATATATATATATTATATTATAATTTTCTAGATGGTGTAATTTAATCGTTCATTTTGAATTGCTAAAAGGTGGGTTTTTTCTAATTTATATATATATATATATATATATATATATATTATATATATATATATATATGCATGTGTGTATATATATGCAGTGTGTATGTATATATATATATATATATATATATATATGCATACATACATACATATATACAACGGGCTTCTTTCAGTTTCCGTCTACCAAATCGATTCACAAGGCTTTGGTCGGCCCGAGGCTATAGTAGAAGATACTTGCCCAAGGTACCACGTAATGGGACTGAACCCGGAACCATGTGGTTGGTATGCAAGCTACTTACCACACAGCCACTCCTGCGCCTAATGTGTATTCTTGTTAAAAATTAGCTGTGTAAAATCACTATTCGAAGAGAAAAAATAATTTTGGTATTTGGAAAACAAAGGAACCAAAAGGCCTACAAAAATTTCCTAGCATTTGATGAGTTAAACGTGTCCTACATGCCCACGAAACCTTTAGTCATGCGGAGTTGAGTCAAACTTGTTTTAAAAAATATATTTGCAACTTCTATCAAATTAGCTGAGGGTTACTTACTTTTCTCTTTTCACTCGTTCATACAATACATATATGTACGTATGCAGGTATGTACGTACATATACAAGATATTCAATACATACTTACACACATATGCATATATATATATATATATATATATATAATATATATATTATATATAATATATATTATATATGTGTGTGTGTGGTGTGTGTGCGTGTGTGGGTGTGTGTGTGTAAACAGAGATTCAATGATTCTTCTCGAGGAAGGCTTTAAGGCTAGTCTTCCGATTTCTATGGCGTATATAATACCCACTGGACGTTTCGCCAGTCTGTCGTTCATTACTCACTTTTGCCAGTTGAGTGGATTTAATCAACATGGAAAGAAGTGCTCTACTCAAGAACACTACCTATCAGTCGATGCAGGAATCTAGGCAAAAATTTTACGATGATGAATACAATACTTTAAACCCAAGGTCACGCACCTCCAGTATATACATATATATATATATATATATATATATATATATATATATATATATATACATATAGGCGCAGGAGTGGCTGTGTGGTGTAAGTAGCTTGCTTACCAACCACTTGGTTCCGGGTTCAGTCCCACTGCGTGGCACCTTGTGCAAGTGTCTTCTACTATAGCCTCGGGCCGACCAAAGCCTTGTGAGTGGATTTGGTAGACGGTAACTGAAAGAAGCCCGTCGTATATATGTATATATATATATGTATGTGTATGTGTGTGTGTTTGTCCCCCTAGCATTGCTTGACAACCGATGCTGGTGTGTTTATGTCCCCATCACTTAGCGGTTCGGCAAAAGAGACTGGGCTTACAAAGAATAAGTCCCGGGGTCGAGTTGCTCGATTAAAGGCGGTGCTCCAGCATGTCCGCAGTCAAATGACTGAAACAAGTAAAAGAGTAAAAAAAAAATATATGTAATATGTGAAAATTAGTTGGTTGTCATAAGAAAACTCAGAGCTTCGGATGCCTGGGCTGAAGTCTGCTCCGGCATCTCATCAGTTATTAAGACAAACGCTATGAAAGAAAAAAGGGAAATTACTCCAATAGGCGTGGAGAAAGTAATACTTCATTCATACGCACACACACACATGTATGTATATATACATATATATATACATACTCACACGCGCGTGTACATAACATACAAGCACACATATATGCATATATATGTCTACGTATACACGCACATACACACGCATATATACCCATGCACGCATTACTACGCTCATATAAACATCTATCTCTCTCTCTCTACACACACACACACGGATACACAAAGCGTAGTTTATACGCACATGCATATACATACGTATATATATATATATATATATATATATATATATATATATATATATATATATATATATATATATATACGATTGAGGGACAAATGAAAGAAGGGCACTCAGCAAACTTATTATGAATTACATGTACGGATCAAAACAGTTTTATTCAAATTCGTTGGTACTCTTAAGTTTCTAGCGTGATACTAGTCGTCAGCCATTTTGAATTTGAATATATATATATATACATACATATATGTATGATGTATATATATAATATATATAAATATAGGGATGGTATTATTAAAATACCATCACAAGTGGTAAGCGAATTATTAGCTGTACATACAATATTAGATATGTACATACATGCATAAGGATACAACATGAGTACCTATGATTGAAGTCGAAAAATACTCCTGTACCACCGAATAGTCACAAATCCATAACAGACAAGATAGGTAAAAATATCAGTGAACAATAATGTCTTACCTCAAATGGGTCAGAACAGTAAATGCTGATCAACTCAGTAACGGTTTCGAAATTTAGCGCGATTTCTCATCAGCCAATATATATATATATATATTATATTATATATATATATATATATATATATATATAATATATATATTATATATATATATATATATGCGTATGTATATGCATGTGCGTATAAACTACGCTTTGTATAAATTACACGGGAAATAACAAAACGAGGGTTGGTTTGTTTACATTTTCTATCAGATATAGCAATCTGAAAGTCACACATGCAGACACACAACAAAGCACATGCCATACATCATACATTTATTTATATTTATAAAAATATACATATGCACTCGTATATATGATGGTGTGTCTGCATGTGTGTATGTGTGTGTGCGTGTGTGTGTGTGTGTGTGTGTGTGTGTATGCGTTGATGTGTGAGTGTGTATAAAGTTTTATTATATGTTTCTAATATTGCTATATCTGATAGAAAATGTAAACAAACCAACCCTCGTTTCGTTATTTCCCGTGTAGACTTATCCCACCGAACATTGCGAACTAACTCGTTCATTCCTAGTGCAATGCAAAAAGAAAGAAAAAAAAACAGAAAGAAAAAGAAGAAAAGAAATAACATTTACTAATCTTATATCTTGGAATTGATTGTAATAAAAACAAGTCCCGCAGCGACAACAACAACAACAACAACAAACAACAACAACAACAGCAGCACCACCAGCAGCTAGAACAACATAAATAAAACTTATGCTTTTCAGCCAATTTAACATAAATTTCCGTTAAATGCTCAATTTCCATTATAGAAAACTGTTACTCTGACACAGATTATTTCTTGCTATCCAAAATCTTAAAATGGATCTCCAGAAGAGCGTCCCCATCCTTTTTTTCCTTTTTCTTTTCTCTGCTTCTTCCCAATAAATATTCATAGATGTTCATTTTTTTTTGGTTGTTTTTGGCTGTTCTTTTTTTTAAGAGCTTCCAATTCTTATGGCTGTAAATCATAGTCAGAGAATCCAAGATTAATAAAAAAAAAATTCAGAAAAATAACAGAAAGCAAAATAGAACAGAAAATACATAGAATAAAACAGAAAGTGTCTAGATTCTTCGATGTGCTTGTCTTGATAAAAGATTAATTATTACTATGACGGTTATAAAGAAAAATAACTAAATATTGAAGATATGTATCGCCCGGTCATTCGAGGTGGGTAGTAAAGAAATGCCCTAATTCACAAAAATTGTGTATTGAAATCAAATCTCAAAATTTTTCTTTTACATGTGTGTGGTGTGTGTGAGTGTGTGTGTGTGTGTGTGTGTGTGTGCGTGCGTGTGTGTGAGTGAGTGATATGGACACATGCAAACAAGGAAGCGCAGCTAGGCACATGTCTTTCTGTACAGGCGCTGGCGTAGCTGTGTTGCTTCACAACCGCATGGTTCCGGGTTCAGTCCCACTGCGTGATGGCTTGAATATGTGTATTCTACTATAGATTGGTGCAGACACTGAGTGGATTTGGAAACTGACAGATGACCGCCGTATGTGTGTGTGTGTGTGTGTATATATATATGTTTGTATATATATATAATAATATATATATATATATACCATATATATATATATATATATATATATATATATTATATATATTATATATAATATATATATATATATTATAGATAATATAATATAATATAATATATATAATATATAATATATAAGTAATATAAAAAACAGCTAACAAAATGCTAAAATAATTCTATCATGAAAAAATTTTAGCACGGTTTCAATCTTTGCGACTCTTTCAACTTAGAGTAAAGCATGAAAAACAATTAAATTGTGGACAGATTAAAGGGAAAATTTTTTAAAAAATATTTCCATAGTTTTCAAATGCAAGGGACATTTTCCTTTTTATTAACTGTATATATATATATAGTCAATTTAAATAAACGAGTAAAATTAACGGACAACAAGAGGACGTGCACACA
>NC_043006.1:23090158-23107477 GCF_006345805.1 Octopus sinensis | reverse complement strand
CTTCACTCATCTAAACAATATTGTTTGCCCGGTATGCGAACAGGGAGCTTATGAAGTATTTTTCCCGGATTGATAATCCCCCACTATTAGCTCTGTTCTGCGTGTTGTGTGTGTGTGTGTGTGTGTGTGTACGAGTAAGTGGACAAACGAAAGAAAAGGCACTCGACACATTTAGTAGGAGTTACGAGTATAATCTAAAATAGCTTGATTCGGCTCTATGCAACTTAAAGTTTCGCGGGCTTCTAAGAGAAACGTATCTCCTTCAGGCTTAGATTTCGGTAATCTAAGCCTGAAAGAGACGAGTTTCTGTTAGAGGGCCACAGAACTTTAAGTCGCATAGAGTCGAATCAAAATTATTCTAAATAATATATATATAAGCGCAGGAGTGGCTGTGTGGTAAGTAGCTTGCTTACCAACCACATGGTTCCGGGTTCAGTCCCACTGCGTGGCACCTTGGGCAAGTGTCTTCTACTATAGCCTCGGCCGACCAAGCCTTGTGAGTGGATTTGGTAGACGGAAACTGAAAGCCCGTCGTATATATGTATATATATATATATATATATATATATAATATATATATATAATATATATATATATATATATATACATTATATATATGTGTGTGTGTGTGGTGTGTATGTGTGTATGTGTGTGTGTGTTGTTTGTGTGTGTGTCTGTGTTTGTCCCCCTAGCATTGCTTGACAACTGATGCTGGTGTGTTTATGTCCCCGTCACTTAGCGGTTCGCAAATGAGACCGATATAATAAGTACTGGGCTTACAAAGAATAAGTCCCGGGGTCGAGTTGCTCGATTTAAGGCGGTGCTCCAGCATGGCCGCAGTCAAATGACTGAAACAAGTAAAAGAGTAAAAGAGTATATATATATACACTGTATTTAAAGCAGCAGAAAATTCAACAAAATCTGTTACTCTGAGTTTCTCGTTGCCATTCATCAGACAGTTTTTTTCCACCTTGTTTCACATTTATGTGTTTACTCCGGTATATATATATATATATATATACATACAAAAGTACATACATAAATGCATATATACATGCACATTATGTAAATATGTATGTACATAATGACTTATATAATGGTGCAACATCAGACATGTTGATACACATTGAAAACGTAACGTCTTACTCCTATTTCATTCTAATAAAGTTTATTGTTTCGAAATATTTTAAAAATAGTATTGTGATCAATATTTATCGAAGCATCGGGGCATTGGCTATAACAGCACATCGCTGCATTCACCATATTTTGGTAATATCCTACTCTGAGCAGAGGTCACCCTTGCACCACTCGGGCGACAACCTTTCAACTTATAGGTCTGGTTGGACAGTCGTTACAGGTGAGGGTTTTATGAGGCCGAAGCGAAAATCCTATTTCAACCTTTTTTAGTCACCTTTTACGACACACAGAGGAAACATTGGCTTTACTGGCAGAAACGTTAGCACGCCGGGGGAAATGCGTAGCCGTATTTCCTCTGTCGTTACGTTCCGAGTTCAAATTCCGCCGAGGTCGACTTTGCCTTTCATCCTTTCAGGGTCGATAAATTAAGTACCAGTTACACACTGGGGGTCGATGTAATCAACTTAATCCGTTTGTCTGTCCTTGTCTGTCCCCTCTGTGTTTAGCCCCTTGTGGGTAGTAAAGAAATATTTATTCTTTGACATGCCACACAGCACATATTGTGACTGATAAATGTTTTTTCATTCTAAATAAAGATTTTTTTAAAAATCGCGACTCCTCCAAACACCTTGTGCACTCACGGGAGCGCACAACTCCCCCAGGTATGCACTACTACCCAGGTTACGAACTACTGGAATAGAAAGTGTCAAGGCTCTGTATATAAACAAAACGAATAATTTATATACACACTTTTGAGTAAAATCGAACACATACACAAGGTATATGTGTTGTTATAACACACGGTATGTGTTACCTACGGCGAGCTGGCAGAAACGTTAGCACGCCGGGCGAAATGCTTAGCGGTATTTCGTCTGCGTTACGTTGTTAGTTCAAATTCCGCCGAGGTCGACTTTGCCTTTCATCCTTTCGGGGTCGATAAATTAAGTACCAGTTACGCACTGGGGTCGATGTAATCGACTTAATACCTATGTCTGTCCTTGTTTGTCCCCTCTGTGTTTAGCTCCTTGTGGGTAATAAAGAAATAGGTATGTGTTACCTACGCATACACAAAGTATGTGTGGATCGGCTGCGGTTTTTAGGCGCACGAGAATATATTCCCTATGCGCCTGGTGTAAAAACACCTGAAAGTAAGTCATAGTCAAGCGACAGACATCGATGTTTCGTCGTTCTTGTGACTAACCAATGCCGCATACCGAACAAGGTCCGCTGCAAGCCATATCGCCGATTATGACTACATGCAAAATGGTTTAAGCACTATCTGCTGATATGTCCCAACGTTTCATGCCAATGGAAACAATTAGATATGAATTAGATGCAGCTCAAGGTATATAAACAGCCGACCCACGAACTAACAACACACAAACCTTGTGTATGTGTGTTCCTCTTTGTTGATATACCTTGAGCTGCTTCAAATTCATATTTGAAAGACTTTTGAGTACTTCTTACAATTCATTTAGTTATAGAGACTATCTATTTCACTTTTTGTTACAGTAAAACAGTGTTTCTCAACCAGTTTTTACCTATGAACCCATATGATTCCTATTTTACTTGGATGCACCCGCATAAGCAATTCCATATTTAAAAAATCCTGATATCTTTATATATAAAAGTCAAGTTGTGTGTCTGTCTCCTACGATTTAGATTCCTAACTACTCCCACATTTTGCGGTGCAGTTTAACCAAAAGCGGGTATCTTATAGTCGTGATTCATATCGAGCCCTTCTGGGTATTAGCGCGCGTCTACAATGAGTCTACGATTTAAAAAAAATTTACCATCATTTTTTTCCATTTTAATGCATTTTTCGCTATTATATAAGGGAAGTAACTCTCTAAAAATGTCTACGATGAATCATCGATTTAAAAAAAAATTTACCATCAATTTTTTCCCATTTTTAATGCATTTTTTTGCTAATTTTGGGCTATAACTCTCTAAAAATGCTTATATAGTTATTTCCCTTACAAACCCGAGCAACGCCGGGCAATGCTGCTAGTATTTTTATAATTAAATATTATTAGGAATTGTATTTTAAAAAATGTTAAAATATTTTGTTTATGGTAGAAATATAACCAATTTATTGCAAATAAATTTTTAAAACAGAATCTTATATGGACCCCTAAAAGCCATATCGACTCCAGTTGAGAACCACTGCAGAAAAATACATACTCTGTAGTTACGAATTGTAATGATATATCATACAGTTCGTTGGCATGGGTTAACCATATTGTGTATTAACGCCTATGATATGTTATGGTATGGTGTAATGGTATTTCATGGTATTTCATGGTATCATGCTATTTAGGGTACATTTAAGTCATTCTCGCCCTCCTCTTTCTTTTTATAAATAATTTCAGCCATATCTTACAGATTGGTATGTGCCACTAGATTTCCCTTCCCCTCTTCTAGCGTCATGTAATTTTCAGGAGTTGCCGTTTCACTCCAATAGCACTCTCAAAACATCATTCTACACTTGCTATGTCATGTTTAAATATCAAACTCTAAATCCCCACTCACTGTCCAACCCTTCGTCAATCTGTTTGTCTGTCTACCATCTAAGCTGTCTTTTTATAAAGTCTCTACTTAATCATATAGTTAAGTGCTACAGAATGGAGGTTAGCAACCCAGCGAAGTTCCGATTGCAGTTTTAAGTCATTTAACCTCACTTATATCCCTAATACCTTACAAGAAACATGAGAACAAATTGTGGATTGAATGTACCTCAGTATATGACTGGTACTTGTGTTATAAGTAGTTGAGTAGAAGAGTTCATTCAGTGGGATTTTAGTCCATGAGTAAAGTACCATGAGTAAATACAGCATTGTATTTTGTCTATTGCTCTACCGAGTACCCCCATTCCTCGTCCTACTATTTCATTTACTATTGGTGTATTACATGATCACTACAGAGGATGAGGTAGAAATAAGCTCAAGATCTCGGCAAGCCGATACTGTTTCCTTGTGTGATGAAATTGATGCAGGATGAGGCTCCCACATTTTACAGCTTAATCAATCTTTCAAAAACAAACGCAGTCTCAAATCATCATGATAACTAGTTTAAAAAAACTCCAGTAAAGCAGTAACATGAAGACACCACTTGCCTAATTGCGCAAACATCACGCTGATGGGACGTTTTTCTGCCGCACTCTATACTTTTGGAAAATTGTATGAATGTCCATCTTGCTTAAGATACAATTGTATTATCTGGGTCCTGGTCAAAACAGAAATCAATAATAATAATAATTATAATAATAATAATAATAATAATAATAATAATAATAATAAGAAGAAGAAGAAGAAGAAGAAGAAGTGCAAAAGATTGTCTTAACTGGTACATCACACGTATTGAGAAGAGCATTGTCGATGTGAGAACTGTTGCTGCTCATGTATTTTAATTTAACTTTATAAAAAAAAAAAAAAAAAAAATGAACGAACTTCTGAGTTTGGTTTAATGGCCTACCAATGTATACTATGGGTTTCTTTGCCCTAGGAGTCGGGAGGACACTCGGCAAGAAATGGAAGCAAATTTGAAAGAAGAAAAAAAAAAAAAAAAAATAATAATAATAATAATAATAATATAATAATAATAATAATAATAATGATAATAATAATAAGTCTTGGTATAAAAGATGGGCTACAGCAAATATTCTGCTCAATACCACAGATTTGCTTGTCAGTTGTTTGACCTTAACCAGTTGAGCATGTCCCTTAGTGGCTGACGATATGTGCATCTCTGATCACGAGCAGAAGTAGTGGAGGAGCATCATAGCCATGTGTTGAGAGGGATTCTTTGGGGTTTGAATAATTCACCTCTGGAAACATGGGTGTTTCGTTCAACATCCTTAAACAACCCTTATTCAGGGACCTTTTGAGCGAGATGGGTTACTCGACCAGAAGAAAATTCTAACTGGGCCCACCTGCAAGGTCATGTGTCGGTTCTCTTGATATGAGATCACCATGTCACGCACATAGGGTTGTGATGCATGTGCCTAGTGTACCCTTATCAGACGGGTAGTCATGATGGGTATAATGGGCTTCGTATATTTTACCCCAGTGTCACTTTGAGGACATGCACTGCTCTCTCACTCAATAATAATAATAATAATAATAATAATAATAATAATAATAATAATAATAATAATAATAATATAATAATAATAATAATAATAATAATATAATATAATAATAATAATAATAATAATAATAATAATAATAATAATAATAATATAATAATAATAATAATAATAATAATAATAATAATAATAATAGTAATGATGATGATGGTGGTGATGATGATGATGATGATGATGATGATAAAAATAATAATAATAAAAATAATAATAATAATAATATAATAATAATAATAATAATAATAATAATAATAATAATAATAATATAATAATAATAATAGTAATAGTAATAATAATAATAATAATAATGATAATATAAATATATTCTGCTAATCCTTTTGACATCACCTCCTTTCCCGAGACCAACCTTAATACTATATTAAAAAATTCTCACTTTTTTGCTTGTCCAAGTATTAACATAAGTTTGTCCAAAAGTTCCCTGCTTCTTTTCATTAGCCTTTTGTTTCATACGTTCCATGTAATATAAAGCTTTCCTTTCTTAAGTCCCAAGTTACTCCAGTGGTTGGGAGAATTTGGTAAAAATTGATGTAGCATATATGACGCATGAACGTCAGGGAAATATGTCCTGTGTATCACGATGGACGGTTTAATGATGTGTTTCTGCGTGCGCACACGGACGCGCACGCACACACGCACGCACACACATACACGCACACACACATACACACACATATACGACAGGCTTTTTTTAGTTTTCGTCTATCAAATCCACTCACAAGGTTTTGGTCGACGCGAAGCTATAGTGGAAGACACTTGCCCAAGATGCTATGCAGTAGGATTGAACCCAGAACCAAGCGGTTGGGAAGCAAACGTTTCACCGCGCGGCTACGCCTGTGCATATACATACATACGTATATATATGTATGCACAAGCACATACATAAATACATACATACACACATACATACATACATACATACATACATACATACATACATACATACATACATATATGTTTATATTTACATTTATATCTACCACATATGTGGAAAATCGGTGTGTGTTTGTTTGTGGCATGGTTAAACCTCCTACATCGTTTTATTGATTTTGATGAAACTTGACACGTGTGTAGAACTCGTGTCTGGAAACCGCGTGACATACTTAGATTATTGAAAACAATCGATAATACGGCCCCTTTATATCTACCTCATATAACTATTATATTTTTTAAACACCCAAGGGAAATTACCCATAGCACATGTTCAATATATTTTTTAAACACTCAAGGGAGATAACCCATTTCATTGTTTATGCTCGATTACTTTGAATATTGATTTTTTGTGTGTCCTATTTCTAATTTTTGCAGACAATATCACTTTTATACTTTATTTGACACGTGAGTAGAACTCATGTCTGGAAACCATGTGACATACTTAGATTGTTGGAAAAAATTCGATAATAGGGCTCTTGCAATGGATCCTTCTATCTACTACATATTACTAATATTTTATTGAAACAACCCAAGGTAAATAACTCATACCACCTACAGATTTTAGCGAAGCGATCAATATTTGATTCTCACGATCAGCCGACCTAATTCTGCATTTCACTACTCACAGTTTTGAACTGCTAAACATTATTATTGCACTTCCTTAATTTGAATCTTAAACTTTAAAGACTTCATCCATACATTTCTATACATACATACTTTTTTGAATGCCCATTACTCCGATAATTCTGTATGTTTACAGTTAAACTTTTTCCATGACAGTAGATAAATTTTTTTATTCCACAACGTATTTGTAGTGGCTTCATGCAGGCATAGCGTGGATTTGATCCTCGATTGCCAAATTTCACTTAACACTTCAACAGTGCTTTTCTCACGATAAAACAATAGTTTTTTCTGTGAATGACAGCGGTTATACATTTCCCAGATGCCTTCGCTAAGCAGAATCATGTTTTTGCCTCTCCCCAACCTCCGACAAGCTCTCTCACCAACCTCCGACAATCTTCCTCGCCAACCTCCGGAAACCTCTCTCGCCAACCTCCAACAATCTCTCCCTCCTCCAGCTGACAGTTTTTGTACTTTTTCATTATGGAAAATACACCTTTTGTGGTAGTTATAACGAAATTGCTTTCTTATATCAGAGTAATAAGGCGTTTCAATTGAACATCTTTACCCCCGGGAATTACCGGGTATACCAGCTTTTATATGCATACAAGTATATCACACGTGATACACAGAACAGACAAGGTGTTAAAATGATCTGAATGAAAACTGTCCCTCAAACATTTCACGTTAATTTATGTCTGATTAATCTCATTATTTTCAGAATTACTTGAAATAAAGGCATTGTATTTTAACATACATCACTTTGATCACTTTGACCGACCAGTCCGTCAGGCGTCCATTTGACACCGCTGGTCACAGCACGCTGTCCACTCCTCTCTGGATCGCGCCTTTCTCATCCACGTGATCCCAATCGTCCTTCTGAAATCGTAATTCCACCGTCGTGGAGGTCTTCCGGGTGGTCTTTTCCGCTCACGCTGGTACCACTCGACAACATACATATAATAACAAAATGGTTAAACAAAACTGTTTCAAACAGACGGACTAACATTCCACACGTTTTCGACTGCCCGTACCTGAAATTACTCTAATACAAGTATCCGGACGAGATCTCTTATCCCTCCAGAAATTACTCAGCTAATGTTTAGACTGAACATAAACCACTTCAGTGTCGCTAGTCTCAAAGGTACTGGGCATTGCCCTTCTAAGATGCGAGTGGAATTTATTACCTCCCCCCCCCCCCCACACACACATAATTCGGTTTTCGTGCCTCTGATACCACAAATTCTCTGATATGTCTATTATAAGTTTTATAGCATTTCCAGTTAGTGTTTTGGTTGGTTTTGTAATTAAATATACACTGTGCCCACATGATGTACTATAGAAAACTAGTGCTGTCAGCATATTGTATGCCTGAGTGTGCGAACTAACATTCCTACATGTATGTATATGTACATGTGTGTACATACATACATATATATTTATATATATATATATACACACATATATATGTATATATATATATATATATATATACGTTTACATGTATATACATATAAATGTGTGTGTGAGCGTATATATATATATATATATATATATATTATATATATATATATATATATATATATAAATACATACGTATGTGTGTCTATGTGTATGTACATGTGTGAGTATACATCTATCTATCTGCGTATATATACATATAGCATATTTATGTATATATGTATGTATGCACATCTTTGTCGTATAAATCAATGTATATATGCATGCGTATATGTAGATACATACATATATACATCCATCCATACCTCCATACATATGTGTCTGTGCGTATATGCATGTGTGTGTATACATCTATCTATCTATCTATCTATCTATCTATCTATCTATCTATCTATCTATCTATTCTATATTATATATATGTATATTCTATATATATATATATATATATATATATATATATATATATTATATATAGGAGATAAATAAAAATATATGCATACATACAAACATATATGTACGTACCTACATCTACATGTATATATACATGCATATACAAATAATTTTATACGGAAGTACAGGACATCACAATAAGACGTAGAAACAGAAAAAGCCAAAAACAAAAAACAAGAAAACGGAAAACGAAAACCAAATACAGGACAGGTTACACAAGGACAAAACCCCCGTCATCAGCTGTCGCTAGAGGAGTCAGGCATGTTTCGAAGGCATAACAGAACACTAATCCAATAGGCCGTCCTGCGAGAGAATTAAAATAAAATTTCAAGCAGCGGGGCACAATGAGTACGAACACAAACAAGACGTAACAATAAGACTGCAAAATTAAAATACATGTACAAAAACAAACACAAGAGGACGAACGAAAAAGCCTTTTTTCTGGCATAGACAAACAATAAAACTGCAAAAATAAAAATACAAGTACAAAAAGTACAATTGTTACAAAACGAGAAAATAACAAGAATACTATACAGGAAATTAACCACACAGGGGACGAACGAAGAAGCCTTTTGCTGGCAAGGACGAAAGTGTAGTAGCAGCGCGTGGAGGCAGTCTTTTCAATAGTGGTAACCACGTGTAAAGGAATTTTGTTTTATAGGCAAGAAGAGGGAAGGAGGAGGGGACACGCGGCGAAGAGAGAGGAGGAGGGGGAGGGAGAAAGATTGAAGAGGTTAAGCAAAGGGAGAGAGTACCGCATCTTCAATATAATAATATTAATATAAAAAAGGGGACCAAGAAGTGGATCGAAACGACGAATCGGAACGAACCTGATGCGGGGCGCTGTCAGACAATAAGGAGATAAATAAAAATATATGCATACATACAAACATATATGTACGTACCTACATCTACATGTATATATACATGCATATACAAATAATATACGAAGTACAGGACATCACAATAAGACGTAGAACAGAAAAAGCCAAAAACAAAAAACAAGAAAACGGAAAACGAAAACCAAATACAGGACAGGTTACACAAGGACAAAACCCCCGTCATCAGCTGTCGCTAGAGGAGTCAGCAGGCATGTTTCGAAGGCATAACAGAACACTAATCCAATAGGCCGTCCTGCGAGAGAATTAAAATAAAATTTCAAGCAGCGGGGCACAATGAGTACGAACACAAACAACCGTAACAATAAGACTGCAAAATTAAAATACATGTACAAAAACAAACACAAGAGGACGAACGAAAAAGCCTTTTTTCTGGCATAGACAACAATAAAACTGCAAAAATAAAAATACAAGTACAAAAAGTACAATATTAGCAAAACGAGAAAATAACAAGAATACTATACAGAAATTAACCACACAAGGGGACGAACGAAGAAGCCTTTTTGCTGGCAAGGACGAAAGTGTATAGCAGCGCGTGGAGGCAGTCTTTTCAATAGTGGTAACCACGTGTAAAGGAATTTTGTTTTATAGGCAAGGAAGAGGGAAGGAGGAGGGGACACGCGGCGAAGAGAGAGGAGGGAGGGGGAGGGAGAAAGATTGAAGAGGTTAAAGCAAAGGAGAGAGTACCGCATCTTCAATATAATAATATTAATATAAAAAAAGGGGACCAAGAAGTGGATCGAAACGACGAATCGAACGAACCTGATGCGGGCGCTGTCAGACAATAAGGAGATAAATAAAAATATATGCATACATACAAACATATATGTACGTACCTACATCTACATGTATATATACATGCATATACAAATAATTATACGGAAGTACAGGACATCACAATAAGACGTAGAAACAGAAAAAGCCAAAAAACAAAAAACAAGATATATACATATAGTAATATCTTTTAACCACCAAGCGTTGAAGTGCATCTATTGACCAAGTTTGCATACATGAGGCTGATAACATCATAAGACTTGGAAGGCAGTTCCTTGAGCAGCAAAACTCTTTGTCTGATAACCTAGAATACATGTCCAGAGAAGTTGCATGACTCTACCATAACGTATCATCAGATGAAAGGATGAGCCTATATGAGCAGAAGACTATGCATGGATATATTAGTAGAAAGCTCTGTGACGATAGTAACATCGATCATCAAAGCAGTTTATCATGGACGAATAGCCGGATTACTACCTCCCACTTTGAAGGGTATGCGTTTGCAATCCAGGAACAGGAAATGTCAACCAAGTATCTGATGCACAAAAGGGACAAAGATGCAAGTGCCTGATGCAAAAAAGGCCAACAAAAGTAAGTGACAAAGTCGAAGAGCGTAAAGGGGAACTGTTACCAACAACCAGCAAGGAGGAGAAAGTATAGAAGAAAAAGGAAGATGAAAGAGAAAGGATAACAACAAAGAATGAGAGACATACAGAGATAGAAATACCATCAACCGTAGAAGAGATTGGTGAAGAAAAACGGACAGTGATACCGAAAGGAAAACACTTAAGAAATATGATACAATACACAAAAAGTGTAGAGATAGAAAAAAAGATAGAGAAAATGAAGAACGTAATCAGAGTTAAATTGTCACCCAATGAGAACAACGTAGGTTTGAAAGCTATTCTGTTGGAAAGAGAGAGGAGAACGGTTAAAGAAATTGTTTGGTGAAAAATTAGAAGTGACACCGGTACGGTTTTGTTTTGATGAACTGCCACCGCTGGAGGCATTCGAAGATATAACGAGGTATTTGGAGTAAATGGGGGTAAGGGAGGAAATTAGGAACTGAATAATTAATGACTTTGTGTAATTTCTTTTTTTTTTTTTAAAAAAAGGGAAAACCAACAGATACAAGACAGATATTGAACTGTTAGTAAAATGTCATATAAAAACGGTAAAATGAAACTGCCTGCTTATGGAGGGCAGGTAAATCATTCCACCCTCATTTTTCATTGTATCCATAATCTCATACGATATGTGTTTTTATGTACCCCATTGTATTGTTTTGTCTGTTTTTGTGTTGTCCCATCTTTATAGAGATCTTGTGCCTAATATAAGAAATCAGGACGTTGTGTTATATCGAGTCATTTGATTCCGTGTTGCATTTGATGTGTCTTCGCTTCATGTAAGCCTTGTTATTGTTAAATTGTTGAAGGTCTACCGCATCTAATTGTTATATTACTGAATTGTTGAATTTATTGTTACCTGAATTATTATTTTTCTTCCCCATTTATGGGTGAAGTTGTGGATAATATCGTTATGGAATGTCAACCAGTTCCAGCTGCCGTGACTAGAAATAATCTAACAGCAGATATACTGCAAGTTAGGGAAATTCAACTGGAAGAAACAAATTTCAAGAAGTACAATGAACTATTCAGAAAGGAAGGAGACAGTCTGAGGCTGACGCCGCCTAGGGAAGTTATTGAAAAGACAGAGAGAAGGACAATAATATACAGAACGCTGTCTATTGCAACAAAAAAAGTTGAAATAGCAGCAGTAGAGGCAGTTGAGAGAAGCCAAAGATCTAACGACATACTACACCAGAGGAAAGAAATACGGCACAATGGAGATACGCTTCGCGAGCAAACAAGAAGCGATAAAACGCTCCACTGTGCCTTTGAGATCAGCCAAGTGGGTACTACTACCAACCTACTTTGGAAAACGTGCGGCCAGAGTGAGGATTGGTAGAGTACCCCCAGAAATTGACGAGGCGTGGCTGCCACCAGCCACCCTCTATAATACAGAGGAGGACACCAAAATACTGAAAATAGCAAGAACTACGTAGGTAAACTAATGGGGATACGGACTTGAGGTGTCGGTTCACATCAGTTTACCAGATCTCCGCGAAATTGCAGAGGTATTGGTGCTGCCGGACGACACGAAGCTGAGAGTTGCAGGGAAGGAAGACTTCCCGTAAGCTATCAATGTGGAGTAAGGGGACAAATGAAAGCTAAGTGCCCCCAGAAACACGAAGAGAAGGTGACGGAGATGAAACAGCAAGAAGAGGTAGACGTGCAATGCATAGAGGAGCAGAGGCCAGTGGAAAATATGGAAGAAAGATACACAGTGGTGAAGAGGAAGAAAAGACAAGAAAATATGAACTCACTACCAAAGAGTCCCATGAAGAAAAGAAAAGGAAGTGTAGAAGAGAGAAAACAGAGAGCGATGCCAGCAATTAGTACAGAGGCGAAAGTAAAAGGAAAGGGCGAAAAAACGAAGATAGAAAAGAAATGACAACAACGTCGAGCGAGAGACAAGCGGAGAAGAAAGATATGGAAACATCAGCAACAGCAGAAGAGATTAGTGATGGAAATCAGAAAGTAACACTGAAGGGAAAACAATTAAGAACTATGATACAGTAGAGAAAAAAATGTAGAAATTGAAAAAAAGATCACGAAAATGAAAACTGTAAATAGGGTGAAATTAACGCCTAAACCGTGCAATGAAAGATTTAAAGCGGTCTTGCTTGTAAGAGAGAGAGAGGTGAAAGGTTGAAGGAACTATTCGGGGAAATGATAGAGATATCACCGTTAGAGTTTCGATTCAATGAGTTGCCACCGGTGGTGACATTTAAGGACATAATAGAATATCTAATATAAAGGAAAGTAAGTGAGACATTTAAAATTTTTAAATAAAGACTTTTTCAAAAAATTATGGGAAAAAGGAATAATGAACTATGTGATACATAAACAGTAAAATGGAACTGCCTACTTGTAAGCCATTTCATCTCATTTATCATTTATTCATAATTTCATCTGTTATGTTTTGTGTACCCCACTGTATTGCTTTGTCTGTCGTATTGTCCCATTTTTATCAGAGGCCTTGTGTCTAATAGAAGAAATCAGGACGTTAGTGTTGCCCCGGCGGAGGTTTGCGCTCTCTGAGTGCTCTTGTTATTATTATTATCATTATTGAATACAAAATCGTGTCGGCGAGCTGAGAGAATTGTTAGTACGCCGGGCAAAATGCTTAGCGGCTTTCCGTCTTTACGTTCTGAGTTCGAATTCCGCCGAGGTCAACTTTGCCTTTCATCCTTTCGGGGTCAATAAAATAAGGGGATCTTTTCGGTTTGAACGGCAGTTTTTTAAAATAATTTCCACGTAACTAAACACTTTTAAACTTCGTATACTGGTAGAATGTGTTTATAAAACACCTTTTTCTCTTGGCTTTATTGAGAAAATTCTATAGTTTGTAAGATATTTGTTGTTGTTTTTCTTCAATTTCTGCAATTTCAACCAATCAATGCCGTCTATTGAGGTGAAAACATTCTGTGCCGAATGAATATGTCCCTCGTTTAAGAAACAGATTGGGTTTATTTACATTTCTGAAGAAAAAAGATACCCTTCCCCCCACCCTTAACCCTAACCCTAACCCTAAAACAGATTGAAATGCAATAGATCGATACTAGAGTCATAATTATGGGTGACAATTTCATATGACACCTCTAGAAAAAACTGCCGTTCAAACCAAAAAGATCCAAATAAGGCACCAGTTGAGCTCTGGAGTCAATGTAATCGACCTATCCCTTCCCCCTAAATTGTTGGCCTTGTGCCAAAATTTGAAACTATTATTAAATAGAAAACTAAGTTGTATATTAAGAAACTTAAATAATTAAACAAAATGCATAATGCATCTATTTACTGTATTTTGGAAAATAAGAAAACAGAAGCCAATGCAAAACAAAAACGAGAAAATGAGAACTAGAATCCGCTTAGAAATATAAAAACTCTTTTCGCCATTTTTGTTACCATGTCACTTTTGAAGTACACTTTTTTTTTTTGTTTCAATTAATTTTGAAAAATAGTAAAGAATTTAATAAAAATAACTTCGTCATTATGAAGCTGGTGTTTGGAACATGAATTAGCATGAAATTTTGATGGAGGGTTTTAATTTCGACAAACTTTTAAAGGCAGTAAGCTAGTAGTGTCATTAGCACGCCGGGCGAAATGCTTAGCGACATCTCATTCCGTCTTTACTTTCTGAGTCAAAATTCCGCCGGGGGTCGACTTTACCTTTCATCTTTTCGAATTCGATAAAATAAGTTCCAGTTGAGCAGTGGGGTCGATGTCTTCTTCTCCCCTCCCGAAATAGCTGCCCTTGTGTTAAAATATGAAACTAATTTAGACAACTTTAACCCTTTTGTTCCATATTTCTTTTGAAATTCACTGGCTTTGTTTCACTTTATGTTGAATAAAGAATCAAGAATTTATTAAAATAACTTTGACATCGTTAAGCTGCTGTATAGAACATGAATTAACACAAAATTTCGATGGAGGGTTTCATTTAGATCACTTTAATCTATTTGGTACCATATTTCTTTAGTAAAATAACTTTGTCGGAATTAAGCTGTTGTTTGGAACACAAATTAACATAAAATTTTGTTTGAAAGTTTTAATTTAGGTCACTTTAAAACAATACGTTTGTATCATGGAATCCAGGGCGGTCTCAGGTGGATTGGCATCAAAAGAGTTACACAGTTTATCAAGCTTGAGAATCATATACTTCGCAATGTATGCGCTACTTCTCCTAAACCTGGTGAAAATCTCCAGTGACAGTGTAAAAATGATTAAAAGCTGGTTTCTACTGACCCCAGTGGACATTTTTAAACGACAAGGAATAAAGTCTTTCTTATTTGGAGAGGGAATAAAATTGCAGAATGTATGGTGGGAAATTGTTACATCTTAATAACGTGTGTAGTCAGTTGTACAGAAAATGTCGTGCTGCGACAGAAAGAAATATCAGGCTGAAGTGTTGGAGGGTAGAATGCAAACCTACTTCTAACTATTGAGTCTCTAGAGAAATGGTTTATGTAAACAACGACAGGAAGTTAAGAATTGTTAAAAAACAAGAAGGGAAATAACTTTCAGTAAAAATTTAAACAAGCGAAATAGACGCCGGCTTATTTTAAGTTAGAATTACTCGACACGCAAGAAATAGCGGCTACATCTCTCTTAAATCACGCTCATACAACGTAAAAAAGAAGGAAGGTTACAATGGCTTATGTAGTCCTAGATGTAATATGCCATGAGAAAAAACACAGAATGATCTCTGCTGGAACATCTTTGATAACAAATAGTCCTGTTCAACGAAAGCTGCCCTTGGGTTAAACAGCACCTACAGGACGTGATCAAAAATTTAATATCAAATGAATGGCCTATGAAGAGGTAGAAGTAGTATAGCTCCAAATTCAATGGTTTTATGGTGATTAATTTGGTATTTTTACATTCGAGTAATTCGAGTCAAGTAATAGGGTCGATTCGATCAACTGACAAATCTTCCCCAGAAATTTGTTACAGATCATAACCAATGTTATTGTAAATATAATAATAATAATAATAATAATAATAATAATAATAATAATAATAATAATAATAATAATAATGATAATGATAATGATAATAATAATAATGACAATAATAATAATAATAATAATAATAATAATAATAATAATAATAATAATAATAATAATAATAATAATAATAATAATAATAATGATAATGACAATAATAAGTACTCTGATGCAGTACTAGGCGCTGGCTCTCATTGCTTCTGATCTTAACTGAGGTGCTATCATGTACATGTTTTGTCTTAGAGTAAAAGATGAGCTGCAACAAATATTCTACTCAATATCACAGATTTGCTTGTCAATTGCTTGGCCTTAACCAGCTGATCATGTCACTCAGTGGCTGACGATATGTGCATCTCTGATCACGAGCAGAAGTAGTGGGGGAGCATCATAACCATGTGTTGAGAGGGATTCATTGGGGTTTTGAATAATTCACCTCTGGAAACATGGGTGTTTCGTTCAACATCCTTAAACAACCCTTATTCAAGGACCTTTTGAGCTGGATGGGCAACTCGACCTGAATAAAATTCTAACTGGGCCCCACCTGCAAGGTCATGCACTGTTTATCTTGACATGAGATCACTATGTCGTGCACATATGGTTGTGATGCATGTTCCTGGTGTACCCTTATCAAACAGGTCGTCATGATGGGTATATCAGTCTTCATATATTTGTACCCTAATGTCACTTTGATGGTATGTGCTGCTCTCTCACTCAATACTGATGATGATGGTGGTGGTGGTGAATATAATAATAATAATAATAATAATAATAATAATGATAATAATGGAGGGAAGTTTAGGGACAATAGAAATCAAGAGAGGCATCTTTTAAGGGGATTACCTGTCCCCACTGATCTTTGTATTGTGCATGATACCACTAACGCTGATTCTGAGGAAAGCAAAGCCTGGGTATGTATTCAAAAGCCGCCTACAAAAAGTCAACCATGGATGACCGCCAACTTTATGGTCAAGATGAATCTCAAGTCAGTTCCCTTGTTTATACGGTGTATACTTTCAGTGCTGATATCAGAATGGAGTTCAGACTGAAAAAGTGTGGTGTGTTAGACTTGAAGAGAGGCAAACCTAATGTATGGACGGATTAGCGATACCATCAAAGCAGACAGAAGAGACGGGCTATAAGTACTTGGGGATATTGGAAATGGATAAATTGATGGAGAAAGAAATGACAGAAAAATTTAAGGTAGAGTACTTGCGCAGACTGAAACTGATCCTTAAGTCGAAATTAAAGGGACG
>NC_043006.1:23067658-23085158 GCF_006345805.1 Octopus sinensis | reverse complement strand
ATGATGATGACTGGGCGTATTGTGTTAGTGGTAGCGGTGGTGGCGGTGGCGGTGGTGAAGATAATGGAGGTCGTGGCAGCGATGGTGGCGATAATGAGGAAATAGGTTATGAAAGTTTTTGTGTAAATAATAACCTTATATTCGACAATATAACTGTTTCTGTGAGAGGAAACCAATGAAGTTTCAGTTTGAAGAAGAAGAAGAAGAAGAAGAAGAAGAAGAAGAAGAAGAAGAAGAAGAAGAAGAAGAAGAAGAAGGAGGATGAGGAGGATGAGGAGGAGGAGGAGGAGGAGGAGAAGAAGGAAGAAGAAAAAGAAGAAGAAAGAAGAAGAGAAGAAGAAGAAGGAGAAGAAGAAGAAGAAGAAGAAAGAAGAAGAAGAAGAAGGAGGAGGAGGAGGAGGAGGGAGAAGGAGAAGAAGAAGAAGAAGAAAAGAAGAAGAAGAAAGAAGAAGGGAGAAGAAGGAAGAAGGAATAAGAAGAAGAAGAAGAAGAGAAGAAGAAGAAGAGGAAGAAGAAGTGGAAGAAAGCGACGAAGAAGACGAAGAAGAAGAAGAAGAAGAAGAAGAAGAGGAAGAAGAAAAAGAAGAAGACGAAGAAGAAGAAGAAGAAGAAGAAGAAGAAAAAGAAGAAGAAGAAAAACAAGAAGAAGAAAAAGAGAAGAAGAAAAACAAGAAGAAGAAAAAGAAGAAGAGGAAGAAGAAGTGAAATTCTCGTCTTTAAGAACAAATCTATAAATAAGGTTTTAGTTTCGTTGGTTGAAGTGACCTGGTGGTAAGTACGATATATTAGTTATGGATGTAATGAACCGTGAAAGTATAACCTGTTAAATGTCTTACACAAACACACTTATACATAAATACACGCTCACATATACACATGTGTAAGATTCAACTGTGTATAAGTGTGTGTGCGTGTGTAAATGTATGTATGAGTGTGTGCACGTATATATACGTGTTTATATGCATATATGTCTATACGTATATATATATATATATATATATATATATATATATATAAGCAATCTCTATATTTTGTATATATATATATATACATATCTATATATATATATATATATATATATATATATATATGAATATAGCTATTAATATATATATACACATACATATATACGTGCAAACAGACATACATATACATACATTCATACACGCAAACACACATACATGTATACATACATTATGAAGGCAATAAAGTCCTTTATATTCACTTGCAGAAAAGCATATAGTATCATAAATTTAGAGTTAGCTAAACCATGATATATGTATATGTATGTGTATATATATATATTATATATATATATATATATATATATATATATATATAGAGAGAGAGAGAGAGAGAGAGAGAGAAATCCCTTTTTTGTGCGTGTGTAGAGGTACACGAACGCACCAATGCGCGTGCACATGCACCCTCACACAAAGGCATAAAACAAAATATAGAGATTGCTTATATTTAGCTGTATCATCTTACGCACATTTCATTAACATAAGGCAATTATTAGGCACATAATGTAAATTTCATGATCAAGGCTTATTATCAGGCGGTCAGAGATGTGTTACATTGTTGGATTGAAAGGTTCTTGACAAAATCCACAATTGTGTTTATATATATATATATATATATATATATACTATCTGACGTACCTGGTAATTCCTGGAACAGCGGGGTTTATCCCTTGGTCTCGTTCTCATAATTGTTTCACTAATCCAATAACAACAATACAAAGTTTGTAGCTCTTGAGACGGTTTTATGTGCATTTGGTGAGGACGCGTGGCTTAGTGGTTAGGGCATTGGGCTCATGATCGTAAGGTTGTGAGTTCGATTCCCGGCGACACGTTGTGTCTTGAGCAAGACATTTTATTTCACGTTGCTCCAGTCCACTCAGATGGCAAAAATGAGTAGTACCTGTATTTCAAAAAAAGGGCCAGCCTTGTCACACTCTGTGTCACGCTGAATCTCTTTGCGAACTGCGTTAAAGGTACACGTGTCTGTGGAGTGCTCAGCCACTTGCACGTTAATTTCACGAGCAAGCTGTTCCGTTGATCATATCAGCTGGGACCCTCGTCGTCGTAACCGACGGAGTGCTCCTTATGTGCATTTATAGGGAATACCGAACTGTCTTACATATGATGTTGTTTTTAGGAAATCCCATTAGGTCATGAATACCCAAACTGTGAAGTCAGTTGCGCATTAACATGAAATTAGCGACCCGATAGTAAGGATTCAAATAAAGTAGCCCCCAAAAAGGCTTTAATGCGTTCGCAGAGTATATAGAACTTAGGAGGAAATACCAATAGTTATGTATACCAAAATCGTGAAGCATGTTACGAAACAGCAGGCTAATCAGATATGAGATAATAACAATTCAATGTAAATAATTCTGAAAAGAGCTTTTGTGCGTTCCTCGGGGGCGCTAGTGTTGAAATGTGGATGGAAGCACTCCGTCGGTTACGACGATGAGGGTTCTGGTTGATCCGACCAACGGAACAGCCTGCTCGTGAAATTAACGTGTAAGTGGCTGAGCACTCCACAGACACGTGTACCCTTAACGTTGTTCTCGGGGATATTCAGCGTGACACAGAGAGTGACAAGGCCGGCCCTTTGAAATACAGGTACAACAGAAACAGGAAGTAAGAGTGAGAGAAAGTTGTGGTGAAAGAGTACAGCAGGGATCACCACCATCCCCTGCCGGAGCCTTGTGGAGTTTTAGAAGTTTTCGCTCAATAAACACTCACAACGCCCGGTCTGGGAATCGAAACCGCGATCCTACGACCGCGAGTCCGCTGCCCTAACCACTGGGCCATTGCGCCTCCTGTTGAAATGTATACAATGAATGTAAAAACAGACTGACGTTTAGTTTTACAGCAGACATACAAATACATTTGCATATAGATTTTAAAATGAGATAACATGTATATTATCAATACGTTTACAATACTTATAAAAATATCAACACAGCTATCAATATGAACTAAGAAAATGTGTCTACATGCAAGTTGCATGTGAACTGTATGAGGACAGTGCAGATTGCAATGTTATTGATTGTTAAACTGCGATTTCTGTCTGCTTGTGTGGTTGCTTGTTGCATAGAGTACACCGTTACAAAATATTAACACGTGTATCAAAAGCATTAACACGTGTATCAAAAGCATTAACACGTGTATCAAAAGCATTAACACGTGTATCAAAATATTAACACGTGTATCAAAAGCATTAACACAAGTTCCTACATAAAAACAGAGTGTGACATTTATGATGACAGCGCATTTGTCTAAAAGCAGAACAGTTCTTCATGCCGCGCCTATCAATTGGCTGAAGTGACATGAAAGGCCTCGTCAGTCATGACATATTTGTGAATAAGTCACTAACCGAAAGAAGTGGATATATTGTTTTGGAAAATACTATTTACTTGTCTAAGGGTTGTACTGAATAAATTGCGAAAATAACTCTAACAGTTCAAATACTCAACTTGATTTATACCAAATAAAATCACTGACCTTGTCTGGCAATTTCTAGTAAGAAAGTCCATGTAATGTAGAATGCTTGTTTAATAAACCGAGAAGTATTTATTATAAAACTTACTTGGAAAAGGACGCGTGGCGTTCGATCATATAATATAGATAATATATAAATATATGCACATATACATACATATATGTACATACCTACATATATATGTATATATACATGCATATATGGGTACAGGACATCAGAAAACGTTGAACACAATGAGAAACGAAAACATAAAAACAAAAACATAGAAACGAACTTTTTTCAAACAACGAAAAAAACCCAGAGTACAAGACATAAAACACAAGGAACATTTCCCTTCTTCAGTTATCCCTGTTTCATCTACTCCGCGTTCGAGGGTAAGGACAAGACGCGACTTCGTTGAAACAGTCCTTCCCGCAAAGCAAATTAAATAAAATTTGGGATTTTTTGCGGAGGGTTAAAGTAGTAACAAGAACAGGACAGTAAGAACAAAACAAGACAGTAAAAACAATAAAAAAATAAAAACAGGAAAAGGCAGAAAAATGAGAATAAGACAGTAAAGACAAACGATGCGGGTTGTTAAGCCAAGACGATGGAAAAATTATTTTGAACGCTTAAGGAGACAGCTTATGAAAGAGACAGAATAAACTGATCTGGTCTTGGTGAAGATAGCAATTGGAAAGATGGCTTCCCTCTGATCACATGGGAATATGTGGATTTGTATATTACATATCCACATACAGCCCCAGAAACAAAGAAGCCTTCACCATCATCATCCAGAATTTATCAATGCTACATAAGGAACTCAAATTAAAGGAAATTTTAAACATACATAAAATCATTAAAAGCTACAAACAACCTAAATCACTAAAAAAGATCCTCACAAAGGCAAAATTGTTTTCTGAAATAACGGATGCAAAAGTTAAAAAATGTGGTAGACCAAACTGTGCAACATGCCCAAACCTTCTAGAAGGATCAGAATTCTTCTAAAGAGGGACAAAAATTTAAGATCAAATCTAATTTTTCTTGTGCTTCAGAAAACCTAATTTATGTCATAAGATACTCGGGCTGCCACCAAAACTACATAGGGTCCACGGGATTATCGCTCAGACGCAGATGCACTCTGCATCGATAGCAGATTGCATTCCCAGAATACAGAATGATACCCTTTAGTGAACATATTGAGAAATGCGCAAAGCAACTATTACCACAATTTATAATCTTTCCATTCTATCAATAGAAACATTCTTCATTGAAAAATATAAGCCAAAACTTAACCATTTCTAACGTTTTTAATCAAAGAAACTCATCTCATTGAAAAAGATATGAAGCAAAACCTAACCACATTCTATTCCTTCTAAGCTAAATAATATTTGTTTAGTCATACCCAACATGTTTGATTATCTCCCTTATACCGGAAAAAATGTAGGTAAAGAAATTTGAGAAATTTGAAAAGAAAATACGAAACCAGTTATTTCTCCAAAACCTATGTTACTAAAAAGCATTCGTGAGGTAAAATCATGTAGCAACACCAAATGGCGGTGCCCCATCATGGCCACAGCTCAAGAGCTGAAACTGGAAAACACAAACATAAACATAAACATACACAAAATTTTATAACATTAATCTAACATAACGACATAAATATATTCTTTAACCTTATAATACAAGCCTTCTGTAGTTTTTTCACTCTTTTTTATACATCCAACCACGTGCTTTCACACACCAACTCTCTCACCTATATATATATATATATATATATATATATATATATTATATATATATATATATATATATATATATATATATATATATATATATATCAACATGTGATCTCTTGAGCACCACCAGCAAAAATATTTTTTTCCTCTGTCTTCCCTTCTCGGGATCTTTCCTTCTCCTTGTTTCCGACGAAGAGCTCTGCTCGAAACGTTAAACCCTCCTTCCCTTCTTTCCTGGGCGTCAAATAATACTTTAATTGTTCCACGTCCTCGCGTTGCTGTGTTTTTTTCTGTGTTTTCTTGTTTGGATTAACTTTATATATACATATATATATATATATATATATATATATATATATATATAAATACATACACATATATATATACATATATACATACACAATTGTTCTGAGCTAATGCGTATAGAGGAAACTGTTTTTAGTAACGGTGTTGATTATTTATGGTTTAAGTTTCGGATTTAGAATATTTATAAAGTATTCTTTTGCCGTTCGTAGTCGATCATTTCCATTTTTTATTTTGTAAAGGGGAAATATGTATGTATGTATGTATGTATTTATGTATGTATGTATGTATGTATGTATGTATGTATGTATGTATGTATGTATGTATGTATGTATGTGTGTATGTATTACGTCTATCTGTCTATCTACCTGTCTATCTATCTATCTATCTATCTATCTATCTATCTATCTATCTATCTATCTATCTATCTATCTATCTATCTATCTATTTATACGTGTGTGCACGCGCGTTTGTGGATGCATGTATATATACACGCTCACCCACATGTGTGTGTCTGTCTGTCTGTAAGTATGTAAGTATGTATGTATGTATGTATGTATGTATGTATGTATGTATGTATGTATGTATGTATGAAATATAGAGTAATTATAGAAAAAAAATAATCTCTCTAAAATTGAAATATTTATTAATTTTGTGAAGGGGTTGACAAGAAGTGAAGGGTATATACATGCGTGTATAATATATTTCTTGTGTCAATGGAGTTCTCCTAGAATCACTTCTCACAGTCAATCAATCGCGGTTAACTACTTCCCACTCGAAATTTACACATTTGATTCGAGAGAGGAGATAAACATCAAAGAAAGATGCCCACTTTGAAGAAAGATGGGCTTCGAAATTGGTCTGACCGGCGGAAGCGGTTTGCTTAATAAACATAATGAAATAGGTTTTTTCTGCGGTCACAGAAATCCTCCGACCTTCCGATATTACTGAGTAGGGTCTAGCAACAATTATAAAGGGGCAAGGAAGTCTTTTCTTTGGTCCTTGCTTAACATTCCACGATGGCTATTTTCCCATTTGGCTTCCCTACTGTTGCGCTTGCAATATGTTAAATTTCCTGTCTCACCAATCTACTTCTTTGATCCTTCTCCGCTTTTGGACCTCCTCTGTATTTTCCCCAAATATATATACGATCGCTCTTCCTTATCGGGGCTTCGATTCATCCCACCCACTTCTTCTTACCATTTGTACACTCTTCGGATCTTTAGATACACTCAAGGCCTGGGCGACTGAAACTTTGTTTTCCTCACTCACAACACACGTCATTAACATCCCTTATAACTTTTTTATTCACACACCACGCATAAACCATAGAAATGCTTCGCTACGGACATTGGAATCTATGTCATTTCTTCTTTTTCCTTGTAAATTACGTATTCCACTAGACACCTTGCTGCTGCTGCTGCTACTACTACTACTACTACTACTACTACTACTACTACTACTACTACTGCTGCTGCTGCTGCTGCTGCTGCTGCTGCTACTACTACTACTACTACTACTACTACTACTACTACTGCTGCTGCTGCTGCTGCTGCTACTACTACTACTACTACTACTACTACTACTACTTCCATCATCACCGTTACCACGCCATCATCATCGCCTCCCCAACAGCACAAGCTGCTATGGCAATACCACTCTCGGTACTACCAGCAGCTACAGTAGATAGAAATAGTTGCTAAATATCCCTCAAATGATATTCTATCGTGTTAAAAATGGAATGAGGAGGTGGTTACTGCTGGAAATCCATTAATCAGAGTCCATCATGATCCGGACAAATCTAGAGTGGCAGAGACGGTAACAACAACGAATATTACTACAGTAAGGCTATTACACATCAACGACCAGCATATTCTGGAAAGTCCCGTTATTAAAAATTAATATCTTTATATATAAAAGTCAAGTTGTGTGTCTGTCTACTCCGATTTAGATTCCTAACTACTCCCACATTTTGCGGTGCAGTTTAACCAAAACCGGGTATCTTATAGCCGTGATTCATATCGAGCCCTTCTGGGTATTAGCGCGCGTCTACGATGAGTCTACGATTTAAAAAAAAATTTACCATCATTTTTTTCCATTTTAATGCATTTTTTCCGATATTATATAAGGGAAGTAACTCTCTAAAATGTCTACGATGAGTCAACGATTTAAAAAAAAATTTACCATCATTTTTTTCCATTTTTAATGAATTTTTTTGCTAGTTTTTAGCTATAACTCTCTAAAAAGGCTTATATAGTTATTTCCCTTACAAACCCGAGCAACGCCGGGCGATACTGCTAGTCAAAAATAAATATAAGAATGCATATAAGGATATAAATATAAGGATCTTTTCGGTTTGAACGGCAGTTTTTAACATAATTTCTAGGTAACTAAAAAATTTTAAACTTCGTATACTGGTAGAATGTGTTTGTAAAACATCTTTTTCTCTTGGCTTTATTGAGAAAATTCTATAGTTTGTAAGATATTTGGTTTTTTTCTTCAATTTCTGCAATTTCAACCAATCACTGACGTCTATTGAGGTGAAAAACATTCTGTGCCGTATGAATATGTCCCTCGTTTAAGAAACAGATTGGGTTTATTTACATTTGTGAAGAAAAAAAGATACCCCCCCCACATTGAAATGCAATAGATCGATACTAGGATCATAATTATGGGTGACAATTTCATATGACACCGCTAGAAAAAACTGCCGTTCAAACTGAAAAGATCCGAATGCAAAAATAGTAAGTAAGGAACAAGTAATTAATTGCATAATGTTAGAGGTAAATGGTGCTTGAAATAATGTCCTAGCTTTACCTTGAGATATGTCGGTGAAAGAGAAGTGAGAAATTATGGTAATTTGTCGTGTTGTCGTGTGGACTAGTGACGGCTGCTCACAAACATTTATCATGTAAACAGGAATGACTAATTAAGTTTGCCCTAAAACATAATAAATCTACATTGGTCACATTTAGTAATAATTTAATCGACTATGAAACATAGTTGGAATAATTTACAGAAAGTGTACAGTAAGGTTACATTGTGTGTGTGTGTGTGTGTGTGTGTGTTAGTTTAATGAGTGTAGCAGCAAACTAAAGTAGAAATAAAATATATATGCCGAGGAAATACAATTAATAATCAATGATTTATTCCATTTTTTTGCTTCTTTTTCTCAAGAAAATACGACAGACAACAGTTCGAATGCCGCCGAGATTGACATTGCCTTATAGGTCGATAATGACGTCGTAATGACGTAATGACGTCGATTTAATCGACTTATACCTTCTCCGAAATTGCTGGTCTTCTGTCAAAATTTGAAACCATTATTATTATTGTTAAGATGGTGAGCTGGGTAAAACACTTAGCAGCATTTCGTCCGTCTTTATGTTTTGGGTTCAAATTCCACTGAGGTCGACTTTGCCTTTCATCCTTTCGGAGTTGATGAAATAAGTAACAATTACACACTGAGGTCGATGTAATCGACTAGCCTCCTCCCCCAAAATTTCAGGCCTTGTTTCTATAGTAGAAAAGGATTATTATTACTAGGGCTGCAAGCTGGCAGAAACGTTAGCACGCCGGGCGAAATGCGCAGCCGTATTTCGTCTGCCGTTACGTTCTGAGTTCAAATTCCGCCTAGGTCGAATTTCGGGATTGATAAATTAAATACCAGTTACGCACTGAGGTCGATGTAATCGACTTGATCCGTTTGTCTCTCCTTGTTAGTCCCTTCTATGTTTAGCTCCTTGTGGGTAGTAAAGAAATAGGTATTTCGTCTGCTGTTATATTCTGAGTTCAAATTCCGCCGAGGTCGACTTTGCCTTTCATCCTTTCGGGGTTGATAAATTAAATACCAGTTACGCACTGGGGTCGATGTAATCGACTTAATTCCTTTGTCTGTCCTTGTTTGTCCATTCTATTGCCCCTTGTGGGCAATAAAGAAATAAGAATCGTTAGCACGCCAAGTAGAATGCTTAGTGGTATTTCGTCCGTTTTTACGTTCTGACTTCATATTCTTTCGAGGTCGACTTTGTCTTTCATTCTTTCGGGGGTCAATAAATTAAGTACTAGTTGAGTACTGGAGCCGATGTAATCGAATTAGACCCTCCCCCGAAATTGCTGACCTTGTGCCAAAATTTGAAACCATCTTGTTTTCAGGCGGACGGTAATAATTGAAACTAAATGAAGAAAGTAGGAAAACAAAACTTTAAAAAAGTACAGAGATGAAAGATGGAAGATTAAATAAAAGGGGGTTAAAGTGAATGGGGAACTGTGTGGTCTGTGCAGGGTTCTCATCCAGGTCAGGACAACAATAGAGAGAGAAATCCTGGGGGATAAATATGATACTTGAGTTAATCTTTATGTCTGGACTATTTGGTTTAAGTAAATATGGACAAAAGTAAGAAAAAAAGAGAAAGAAAGAAAATTCGTTTGCCAGTTTGAAGTCGACCGTTCGGTGACGTTTGTCACAATATAGCGTTAAGTAAAGGGGACGGCCTGTTAAGAAGGAAGCCGATATAGAAGACCCTGGCCCTCACCACGGAAACTTGTGAAGAACTTAAGGTCAAGGGAATTGAAGAAATAAATAAACACTGATTCTCTTGCTACTGTTGCTACTAATACAGATGATGATGATCATGATCATGATAATTGTGGTGTTGGAAGTGGTGGTGTCGATGGTGGTAGCGGCGGCAGCAGTCCTGGTGCGGAAGATAAAAATAACGGCCGATTCCTCTAAATTAACACTATCATCGGACTCTCATAACATTCACAATAAGCACAACAACAATGACTGCAACAACAATAAATGCAATTACAATAAAGAGGAATGGGGGGGAGAAGAAGGCAACGAGTGAAGAGGAAAAGACAGAGGGAGAGAGAGGGGGGAGAGAGAAAGGGAGAGAGAGAGAGAGAGAGAGAGAAAGAGAGAGAAAGAGAGAGAGATAGAGAAAAAGAGAGAGTGAGGGGGAAAGAGAAAGAGAGAGAAAGAAAGCAAGAAAGAAAGAAAGAAAGGAAGAAAGAGAGAAAGAAAGAAAGAAAGAAAAAAAAGAAAGAAAGAAAGAAGGGGGAAGAGCAAATGAAAAGGAAGAAAAGAAAGAAATAAAGAAGGGGGAAGAGCAGATGGAAAGAAAGAAAAGAAAGAAAGAACGAAAGAAAGAAAGAAGGGAAGGAAAAGGAGAAAGGAAGGAAGAAAGTAAGAAAGGATGTAGAAAAGGGCGAAATGAATGTGGTTGTTTTGTCGAAGAGGGAGATGATGCTTGAAGGAGAGGAAAAAAAATGGTTTGCAAAAGCGAAAGACAAAAGATCAAAAGAAACGACTGCGGGTCGGTGGAAAGAAGGGACTTATTTTCCTTCCTTTTTCAATTCTATTTAGGACAAGATCAAAGACCTGTATTTGTGTTCGGGGTATCCGTCCTTCTCTTCCCCCCACCCCTACACCCCTACACACCGCCCAAATAGCTTCACCTTCGCCTCCGCCGACACCACCTTCCTTCGCCTCCGCCGACACCGCCTCCTCTTCGCCATTATTTAATTTGAGCCAGAAGCAACATTTGTTGATAGCTTTGCGCTTTTTAGAAGGATTTCAGGAGAAAGAAGGAAATTGTTTTCTTAACGATACGATATGTTTGTTTAGCACATTCCATTCTGTGTCTTTTCTACCTTGTTAGTTCCGATCATTGGCCAGCACATTCCCCGATCGACCAGTAAAGCATAAAGGAGGTGGGGCTCGTGGTGGTATTGCAATTCTCAATGAGGAGGTCTAAATCTTGTTTTCTAGTTATCGTTGTTGATGTTGCTGCTTTTGTTTCTGTTAGTACTTCTATTTCTACCAGTAGTACTGCTATCTGTAAAAATACTTCTACTCCTACCAATTCTTTTATTCGGGTCCGTCTTAGCAGCATCGCAGACCCCTGGGCAAATCAGTGAGTTGAGTCCTATAGTATTTACTTATAGCAAGGCAAATCATACATAGATCCGAACTGCGCCACATACCCGTGGGGGCACGTGGGTAACTGCCCAGTGTGCCCATGCCTTAAAACGGTACTACGGTTTATTTTTACCACACCTATTTCGACTAGTTCTACCAACATTTCTATTTTTTCTAATAATTCTTTTTCAACCAATTATGCTATTTCTACCAGTACTGCTACTGGGATCTTTTCGGTTTGAACGGCAGTTTTCAACATAATTTCTAGGTAACTAAAAAATTTTAAACTTCGTATACTGATAGAATGTGTTTATAAAACATCTTTTTCTCTTGGCTTTTTTGAAAAAATTCTATAGTTTGTAAGATATTTGTTGTTTTTTTTCTTCAATTTCTGCAATTTCAACCAATCAATGACGTCTATTGAGGTAAAAAAAAACATTCTGTGCCGTATGAATATGTCCCTCGTTTAAGAAACAAATTGGGTTTATTTACATTTGTGAAGAAAAAAAAAGATACCCTCCCCCCCTAACCTTAATCCTAACCCTAAAACAGATTGAAATGCAATAGATCGATTCTAGGGTCATAATTATGGGTGACAATTTCATATGACACCGCTAGAAAAAATTGCCGTTCAAACCGAAAAGATCCCTGCTACTGTAACATATGCTTCTTTTCCCACTAATACTACTATTTCTACCAATTATGCCATTTCTACCAGTACTGCTTCTTTAACACATGGTTCTATTTCTACTAATACTACTATTTCTACCAATTCTTCTGTTTGCTCCAATATTGCTATTTCATCAAATTCTATTACCATTACTTTTATTTCTCCTAATACTGCTTTTCTACAAATTTTTCTGTTTTTACCAATACGTCTTTTTTTTACCTATATCTTTACTAATGTTTCTATTTCTACCAATAATAATAATAATGTTCGTCCGTCGTTGTCGACGATCACAAAGATATCACCAAAGAAAAGAAAATGGTTCACGATGCGTCCGACTGTGGTCGATCAGGTTGATGCGTGCTCGGAAGGTCGAGTACTGGTGGTCGAGTACTGGTGGGAACGTAGGCAAGGAGTTGGCTCTGGACTTGCGCAACTCACACTTTCTTTGTGCTCCTATGATCCTATTGTATTCGTAGGAAGTAGCACCTCTGTTGGTGCTGCTCCGTCAAGCAGAGCGGTGCTGTGCTTGCAATTTCCCTAGTGTCGGGGTTGGTCAGAAAGCATTTTAGTCAGGCTTTGAGTGTATCTTTGAAGTGCTTTTTCTGCCCACCTCGTGTGCGCTTGCTTTCTGCCAATACTACTATTTCTACCAACACTGTTATTTCTTCTAATATTATTTCTATCAGTAGGCAGCGAGCTGGAAGAATCGTAAGTACCATTTCGTCCGTCTTTACAGTCTGACTTCAAATGCCGCTTTGAGGTCGACTTTACCTTTCAACCTTTCGGGATCGATAAAATATGCACCAGTTGAACACTGGGGTCAGTGTAATTGAATGACCCACCACTTCCACAAAATTGCTGACCTTGTGCCAAAATTTGAAACCAATCTGATACTCCATAGGTTACGACTTTGAGGATTCCAGCTGATCCGGTCAACTTTCTCGTGAAATTGGATGGAAGCACTCCGTTGGTTACGACAATGAGGGTTCCGGTTGATCCGAATCAACGGAACAGCCTGCTCGTGAAATTAACGTGTAAGTGGCTGAGCACTCCACAGACACGTGCACCCTTAACGTAGTTCTCGGGGATATTCAGCGTGACACAGAGAGTGACAAGGCCGGCCCCTTGAAATACAGGTACAACAGAAACACGAAGTAAGAGTGAGAGAAAAGTTGTGGTGAAAGAGTACAGCAGGGATCACCACCATCCCCTGTCGGAGCCTCGTGGAGCTTTTAGGTGTTTTCGCTCAATAAACACTCACAACGCCCGGTCTGGGAATCGAAACCGCGATCCTATGACCGCGAGTCCGCTGCCCTAACCACTGGGCCATTGCGCCTCCACATCTCGTGAAATTAACGTGCAAGTGGCTGAGCACTACACAGGCACATGTACCCTTAACGTAGTTCTCAGGGAGATTCAACGGGATACAGAATGTGACAAGGCTGGTCCCTGGAAATACAGGTACAACTCATTTTTGCCAGTTGAGTGGACTGGAGCAATGTGAAATAAAGTGTCTTGCACAAGGACACAACTTGTCGCCGGGAATTGAACTCACCTTTCGATCGTGAGCAGAATACCAAAATGCCACGTGCCTTCTCGAGACCAATATTATTTCTACCAATACTTCTATTTCTACCAATTCTTGTATTTCTACCAAGTCTCCTATTTCTGCCAATATTTTTTATACCTACAATTGCATCTCAGTTAATCGTTATTTTATTTCTATCTACCTTTTCTGTGGTTTCTTCCAGTTTCCTGTTTTTCTTTGGTCGTTTTTCGTCCAATGTTTCTCCGAAGGGCAAAGGGAATTCAACGGAGTCGCCCTTCCTGCTGAAAGTAGCAATCAAATCAATTTAAAACAAATATTTATAGTCCCAAAGGGAAAAAATAATTATTGTGAAAATCAGTCTGAAATAATGCGTTGTGTTTGTCATCTTCCGAAATTAAAGCATGGATGGATGGATGGATGGATGGATGGGGACGGACGGACGGACGAACAGACAGACGGACGGACGGACGGACGGACGGACGGACGGACAGACAGACATAGATAGATAGATAGACAGACAGATAGATAAATACATAGATAGACAGACAGACAGATAGATAGATAGATAGATAGATAGATAGATAGATAGATAGATAGATAGATAGATAGCGTAGCTGTATTTCGTCTGCCGTTACGTTCTGAGTTCAAATTCCGCCGAGGTCAACTATGCCTTTCATCCTTTCGGGATCGATAAATTAAGTACCAGTTACGCACTGGAGTCGATATAATCGATTTAATCCGTTTGTCCTTGTTTGTCCCCTCTGTGTTTAGCCCCTTGTGAGTAGTAAAGAAATTTATATAAGTACGTATTTAAATGTGTGTGTGTGTGTGTCTATTCATGTATAATGAATGAGCGAGTTTATGTAAACATAACAAAAACATACTCTTTGAGGGACGAAACGGTCTAAAATTTTATTGAAGCTACATCAAAACTACAAGACATGGAATTTCATATTTTAATACACCAGGCAGAAGGGGAAAAAAGCACAGAGATTCTTTGCAGTCACAAAATATTAAAGAAATGTGTGTTTTTTTTTTTTATTAGCAGTAGGTTTGTTTTGGAAAATAAAGCATTATTTGATTGGTTATAATTAATTTGAAAAGGTTGGTAAGTCGGGAGATTTTGAGTTCAGTGTGTAAGACACCGACTGAGATTTGAACCATAGCTCTCAGAATACCCCGCAGGAGTGGCTGTGTGGTAAGTAGCTTGCTAACCAACCACATGGTTCCGGGTTCAGTCCCACTGCGTGGCATCTTGGGCAAGTGTCTTCTGCTATAGCCCCGGGCCGACCAATGCCTTGTGAGTGGATTTGGTAGACGGAAACTGAAAGAAGCCTGTCGTATATATATATATATATATATATATATATATATATATGTATGTATGTATGTGTATGTATGTATGTGTATGTGTTTGTGTGTCTGTGTTTGTCCCCCTAGCATTGCTTGACAACCAATGCTGGTGTGTTTATGTCCCCGTTACTTAGCGGTTCGGCAAAATAGACCGATAGAATAAGTACTGGGCTTACAAAAGAATAAGTCCCGGGGTCGAGTTGCTCGATTAAAGGCGGTGCTCCAGCATGGTCGCAGTCAAATGACTGAAACAAGTAAAAGAGTAAAAGAGTATATAGAACTATGAACTCATTTATTTCCATAAAAGGAAAAGGGCCGCCACAAAAGGAATTAACATCTATGTGAATATGGCCTGACCAATCAGCACTGGTTGACTTATTATGGCTGAAGCGGCAAAACTTCAAGAGAAATAAGTGCATTTTCCCGTCAAACAGTCTGGCCAAAGATTCTAGAAAGATGATTGACTGCTATAAAAAAGCTAGCAAATTCAGCTTAACTAGAGATCTCGCTAAGCTATCAACAATAATCAATGTTTTATACCTCAACGTGCTGTTCTCGCTCCTCGGCTTTCACTTTTAAGTAATCGACAAAAGGAACTAAACCTTTACTTGTGTCCAGAAGCACATTAATTATAAGCAATGATTTAATATCCTTGCGCTGTCCTCATCATAATATCTAGCAAGTTATACGCAGAAGTTTCCTAACTGTTTTGTTCTTGGAACCTTGTATCATTTATTAGATGTACATTTGTAAATATAACAATGCAGATTAATGAAATATTTGGAAACACTTTAGTGTGGTCATTATCTACACACAACCTTCTTGACTTGTGAACAGCCTAAGAATATATAACAACCACACTAAAAGTGGTGTGTGTATGCAGCGGGAGACTGGAAGTGTGGAAAGAAAGAGGTATGGGTGGATGGGGGACAAGTGCAAAGGGTGGTGTGTTGAATTTGTAGTGGTGTATATAGGGCTTAACGTTTATGGGTTAAGGTGGGGAGTAACTCTCAGAGTTAATTTACCTAGAGGAATATAGACTTAGTGTAAATAGGGCAATATATAAATAAATATATTTTGTGGCTACCAACAGATTTCTACGTCTTTTCACTACACACACACACACACACACACACACACACACACACACACACACACAAACACACACACACACACACACGCACGCACGCACACACACAAATATGCATGTGTAGTGTGTGTATGTATGAATGTATATACATGTGTGTGTGATAAAGTATATTTATATTATATATATGTATATATGTATATATATGTGTATGTATGCATGTATGTATATATATGCATATATATATATATATATATATATATATATATGATTATGTATGTGTGTATGTATCACTGTACGTAGGGTGGATGAATGGATAGTAGTATTATATACGTGCGTGTATATATATATATATATATAATATATATATATATATATGACACACACACATATATACATACACACACAATCACATATACACGCACATATACATATTACGAAACAACAATTGTTTATTTATATACCCTAGTTTGAAACTAGGCAAATATTTGCTCAGAAGCTTCCAGTCACATCATATTGTGTCTATTTATTTTCTTTTATCTTTTATCTTATTTATTGTGATTTCTTAATGTAGTGTTTAGTTGTTTGTTGTTATGACTTGGAACTATCGGTGTTTCAAAAGTGTTTTATTCTTCAATGACAGAATCAAAAATGTTTTCTGCTGTGATTTCTTGCCTTTGTGTTTTGTCATGGGGTGCATGCAGAACAGTGAGAATCCAAGCCAAAATGTATCTATTCATTCTTAATACATTCTGTCAAATTTGAAACTAACTATCTAATCGCTGTCTTGTCTTCGTCATCGGAGAATGCTTCTTCCTTTGAGACGATATGTGTTTGTAACGCTCGCATTTCACTGGTTCCCAGGTGTAAGAGGACTCAGAGACACCGTGGTGTTCTGACCTTGTTTGCTAACTCCAATAAACAAGATATAGTGCTCTCGTCAAGATTCATCATCCGGAGGAGTAGCTTTGACTGAGGAGTAAAACGAGGTCGAAACACTGCGTTTCCCAAAGTTCCCTTATACCTATTTCTTTACTACCCACAAGGGACTAAACACAGAGAGGACAAACAAGGACAGACAAACGGATTAAGTCGATTACATCGACCCCAGTGCGTAACTGGTACTTAATTTATCGACCCCGAAAGGATGAAAGGCAAAGTCGACCGCGGCGGAATTTGAACTCAGAACGCAGCGGCGGACGAAATACCACAAAGCATTTCGCCCGGCGTGCTAACGTTTCTGCCAGCTCGCGGCCTTCCCTTATACCTTCCTTTATAAGTTCCCTTATACCGTTGAATTGGTGAATTGCATGCGATATGAATATGCATCGTCTAAAGCAGGGTCCTCAACTATTTTTTGTCTATGGACCCCTTTAACTAC